>NC_140174.1:5213080-5235381 GCF_963971535.1 Notolepis coatsorum
CGCGTCCCCCCCCCCCCCCCGGGGGGGTGATTAAGAGGTAGAAGTTTAGAAACCAAATAATTGATCTTACCGCCGCTTCTCTCCGCTACACCCCCTCCCCCTCTATTCTCTCTCCTCCCTGGCTGTATCTGACTGGGTCCTCTCTCTCTCCCTCCTCCTCCCTCCCTCTCCCTCCCCTCTCCCTCTCCCTCTCTCCCTCTCTCTCTCTCTCCCTCTCCTCTCCCTCTCTCTCTCCCTCTCTCTCTCCCTCTCTCCTCTCTCTCCTCTCTCTCTCTCTCTCTCTCTCCTCTCTCTCTCTCTCTCCTTCTCTCTCTCTCTAGGACCCGGGGTGAGACATGTTGCTCATCTCTTAAGCCCATTTAACAGCTCGTTAGCCGCCCCCCCCCCCCCCCCCCCCCCCCCCCCCCCCCCCTCTCCTCCCTCTTCCTCGGTTCCAGGCACTCATCACTTCTTGGTCAGGTTCCATTGTGCTAATGCGGTGGAAATGAGCCGTGGGCATTGCAAAGCAGAGCGAAGCCGCAAAAGAGTCGGCGGTGGCATTTACCACCGCGCCACACACCGTGAAAACACAAATAGGGCCAAGGCCATAACAAGCTTCAACACTGACAGGCAAATCGAGGCTATAGAGACAGCCAGCCAGGACCCAATGACACAGAAACGCACGGGTTGGGCCACGTGTAATTGAATTGAAGCACAGCGATCCGCTGTGCTTCAGATGACGGCTCGTTTGAAACGCGTGAAGAGGTCAGCTGCGACGATGCGATCGCTCTGTGCTTTTATTTTGAAAGCGGCTCGGGTGGCAAAGTCGCCGGGGTTGCGCTGGCTTTACATTTCGATTTTATATTTACATTTTAGTCATTTAGCCGACGCTTTTTTACCCAAAGTGACTTACAAATCCTGTACAAGGGGGGGGCCGATCACGTGATTATTATTTTTTTTATTCAACAACATGACCATGTTCACGTCTTAAACTCATACTGAGGCCTTAGTTTTGGTTTTAAATTGCATATCATCATTCATTTATTTATTGTCACACAGAGCAGAAGAATTTTTCCAAAACAAACGCATTTCCTTTGATTTAATTATACATCAATGATTTATGTCAAGGATGAGGGACATCCACTAGTTGCAGAACTTGCAGTCACCTGATTTTTACAGACGATGGCGCCATTGCTCTCATGAAGCAGCAGGTTGGAGGCGGAGTTTTTAGATTAAACTCCGGTTGCAATGCCTCGCTTGAATGAAGTTAACTTTTCACCTGGATAACGTCAACATTCAGGGTGAATGTAATGTGAGCCACCGGCGCTCGAGCCCCTCGAGGGACTATTGAGGCAACAGTCTCGCTTCGCCAGTTTCTGACAAAAATGCATCAAATCGGTTACTAATGGCAAGGCGCTCGCCACTAACGCAGGAGATGCTGGGTTCGAGCCCAGCTCTCGCCGTTGCTACTGGCTTGGCTGGTCGTTCATACTAACACAATTGGCAGTGTTAGGGGTGGGAAAGCCAGTGGGTGGGGATTGGACGTTGTGGACAGCGACTCCTACAGGTCGGTTGGTGCGCCTGTACAGCAGAAGCAGGAAGTATGGGGGGCAGCGTGAGCCTCCCACGCGTTACTCCTCGCCACTGAGATATCGCACTGTTCAGGTGAAAAGATGCGACAGCTGCCTCCTCGTGTACCAGAGGGGACACGTGATGCAAGGCTTAGTCATCACTGCAGCCGACCAGTGGGAGGCATAGTCTAGCAACGTTCGAGACAGGGGAGGGGAGAATTGAAGGAAGAATTGGCGAGGCAAAATTGGGATGGGAGAAAATTAGAAAAAATCTAAAAATTTAATCGGTTACTAATGTGAAAGATCGGATCGGGTATCGGTAGATACTCAAAATCAAATGATCGGGAGCAAACAAATGTGATCGGGACATCCCTAGTAACGATGCATCGATTAATCGAAATGCATCGATTCTAATGTGACGATTCAACTGCATCGATTTGAATATGTTAGAATCGATTATAATCTAAATTAATCGAGATAAAAAAAAAGTTATGTTTTCTTTTGCGTGTAGTTTTTATTGACCTATAGTCCATTCATGCTGAGTGAATCAGTTCCCCAGCCACATTTGTGTATTCAAAACTTTTGGGGGAATTAACCGATAGAAAATGTATCGAAAATGTATCGAATCGTGGTCAAATGAAGAGATTTCATGATGCATTGAATCGTTGCCTGAATAATCGCAATCGAAATTAATCGTTGTGAGGTCGCATCGTTACACCGCTAGTAGTTCCTTAGTAGCAGAGTGCATACTGGTCAAAGACGAGGTTAGTATTTTATTTTCATATATTGATTGAAGAAGTGTGTTTTTTAGTCGACGGTGGGACATTGGGCGTGTTGTTTACAGTGCTGCTGGGTAACAGCGTGGAGCCCAAACGTTAAGCTAACATTCGAGACCATTAGCACTGCTGCTAGCGGCGCAGTACCATCTCCAACCACCGGTGACTCTACAGCTGGATGACAGATTTCGACCACCGCAGCGCAGCACGGATCTAACGACCCGACTGACTTCTCACCTCCACACTGCGCGGTAAGGACAGCAGACCGCAGCAACAGCAAGTTATATATCGTATAGCATCGCGTCCCGCTCTGAGCCTTACGAGATACTCATATCTCCTGTGATACCTAATGTATCTCCCACGAACAAAAACACATGCACCCCACCTGTATGGGGCCCCGCCCCTTATGGTGGCCACCGCCCATATAACCATGACCCTGGTCATGAAACACCCTTCCTCTATTTTCGTCCCAGCGTGTTGGATGCGTGCACCATACGAGCTAGCGGAATGAAAAGATTAAGGAAGATTAATAATGTTGGAAGCTTACCGGAGGTTGCTGGCCCCTGGCATCTTCGACGCATGTTTTCGGCGACACGACGGGCCTGTGATGTTCCTCGTTTGATGACTGCACATCGAGGTTCAGCTGTACAAGGCTGGCTGTCGGGCCAGCTTGTACTCAGGTAGGCCCTGTGTCTTCAGGCATGGGTATTAGTGTTAGTAATGCTGGTTTGTGTTGTTAACACAACCTTGTTGTGTGTTGGCGCCAGGGGCAAGATGGTTTGGTGAACGTTCTCTGCAGGGAACGGTTTCCAAGCTGTCTTGGGCGTGCTGCTAAAACATCTAAAGCTATGCTAACATGCTATCGCTACTGCCGCATGCTATCACTACTGCTAATTGCTATGCTGTTTTAATGTCTCCGCCGTGAGATGTTGTCACTCTCCCGCCTCTTGCCCGGTTCATCAATGAAGGTCAGTCGGTAGCTGTTGTGGGGTTTTGAGTTCCATTTACCTTTTTCGGGTAAATGGGTTGAAAACGGGGTAGGTCGTGGCTAGGTTCTAGCCAGGTATTACCTTGTGTTCCGGCGGGGTTTGTTGAACGGTGTTCCCATCTGGGTTGGCGTCGGGTAGTGGGGCTATGGGTCCAGCCGACATGGTAAACATGTTGCGTGTCTGTGCACAGGCAATTGTTGTCTTGGGTTCCACATTGCCTGGCGTTAGGCTGCAGTAGTATAAGGGCAGGGCCGCTTGGGAGAAATGTGAGGCCCTGTGCGTTTTTAGACGCGAGGCCCCCCATCTCCTGGGGCGGCCCTGTGTAGGGGGCTATTGTTTCATTTTGTCACTCTGCTATGAGAAGGTCTGTCTTGCTACAGCTTTCTCTCCTCTCAAACCATTCATACTGACGGTCAATCGGTATACTGGGGGAGTAGTGCGGGGGGGGGGCTTTGTTTACCTTTTTTGGTAAATGGGCTAAACTAGGGCTGGTGTTCTGTTGTGAATATTTTGAATGAAGACGGGTCTGGTCCGTCTCCCCTTAAACTTTGTGTGTATGGGTTTGCTCATTCTACAGTTTTTGTGGTTTAGCTCTTTTATTCATTTAACCTTTTCATGGTCCACACCACAGTGGAGGGTGCTGTTTGCAATCACCACTGGTGCTCCATGTTAACGTCAGTCCTTTGTTTTTGATATATTGAAACAATGCCCCGCCCGGCCGACACCATGGGTCGGCCTGGCGAGTGGCTGGTGGGCTGTTAAGGCTTGTACCGCCACGGTATGGAATTGGCAACGATTAGAACTGTGTTCGAATTGGTGTTTTTTCTATTACAGAAATGGTGTCTGGTGGAGGGGCCTTGAGGGCCGGCCGACGTCGACACATCGCGCACGGTGTTGGTAAACCACTCCGTCGAGGATGTTGACGTTATTAGCTTTGACCCAGCCGCAAGCTATAACCGCTCAGGGTTCCCCTCTCCGCAGGGGATTTTGGTCTTCTGCTGGAGCGCGGGCGGTATTGTCCTAGGCCCTACACCGCCTCACACCGCGCAGCCAGAAGAAGAGAGAGCACGGCCTCGTCAGCGGCGATGACGGGGCCCTCGACAGGCGGCCATGTTTCCCCCGCCAGTGGTGCCCTGGTTGGAGAATCGACAGGGTATCGCGAGGCCGACAGTCTTGGCGGCCGAGGGATCGGCCATTTTGGGTGATTTCGGTGTTGGTAAACCACTCCGTCGTCATTTTGCCGCGAGCAGCCCGCTCCCCGTTCAATCCTCTCTCTGGTATCCCCAGAAGCGGGGCTCTGAGCGTTCTCCTTTGGCTGCGGGCCGCGAACCTTCATTGAAGCGTATGCGGCCCCATTCTTCGCTTCTCATGGAGACAGGGGCTGACACCCAGTTGATGGCTGAGCCTGGGTCTGTCCGTGAGAATGTTGTGCTGTCAAGCGGCTCCCACACCTTGAACTGTGTTGGTTGAGCCTGGTGTTACGTCTGTCAACTTAAGTGTTGTCAGCAGGGGGGCTCGAAACCTTTTGAGGCACACAGTGCGGGCTTCCCCGGCCTCGCCTTCGCCAGGCCAGGTATCATGTTGGTGCTCCCACTCCTGGAATATTGGCAAGTGGTCGCAGCTCACATGGTTTGGGGTGGTAGTGATATCACTGCAGGGCTACGGTGTGTAGGAACCCATGGGGGCCTTACACCTTGCATGTCCGGCTGCAGAACGACTCCTTCAGCATGTTCTGGAGGGGTGTTCAGTGGGGGGGCTTTTTTGATCGGAAGCCCCCCGTATCAGACAGGCCCTTTTTCTGTCGGGGTTCCCCCTTGGGTGCGATTGCCTCGTGGGTGGTGTCAGGGTCAGGTGTTCCGACACGGAACGCGCTCCTCGCACGATTCCAGGGTTGTCTTCGCACAGCGGGGGGGACCGGGCCAACTATCTACAGTTCCTGGCGGACCTGCGCCACGTGACGGCGGGTGCGTTGGGAGTGTCGTCACATATGACTACGGCAGTACCATATGTCGAGGTAGATGGAGAGAATGGTGAGGCGGGGACTTGTGTTTACACAACCCCACCCGTTTTCAGGTTTGGTACAGACCCTGTTGTCGGGGTCTCCAGCAGGGACAGCTCTGGTCGACGAGATCCAATCTCTGTGGACGAAGCAAGCCATCGTCGTGGCGTTCTCCTCCCGGTGTTCTCTGCCCGAGAAGTCGGGAGGGAGGGGTGTAAGACCCAGGCTGGACCTGTCCCATGGGAAGGTTCAGCATTTTTTGGATCGTCTCCTACCTGTTGAACACTGTCAGGTGGGGGTCTGGTTCTCCTCCATAGACCTGTAGGATGCGTATGCGCATCCCCGATCTTCCATCCTAGGGCTTACCTACGCTTCCTTTGCAGGGTTAGCGTATGAGTACCAGAGGCTGCCGTTCGGTTTTCTCTGGCTCCCCGCATCTTCACCAAGTGCGTGGAGGCCGCACTGGGGCCTCTGCGTCATCCGGGGTTACGGAGTGTTCTGCCCTGATGACGTTCTGGTCCTTCGCGGTCAAGGTGGATCGTCAGGTCTCGTACCAGGCAGGTCTCTACCAGCCTGGGGTTGCTGTACACTGGATGTAGAGTATTCCTCTTCCCAGTCAACGGTTGGAGGGCTATGGGCATCCATCTCGGAGCGTGTTGTCAACACGCTCGGGAGGTTCCGTCCTAGGACGGTTACGGCGCTGTCTCACGTTGCGTTTTCACCGACGCCTCCCTCGCTGGTGATGCGTCGGGCCAACGCAGTAGGGGGCAGCTGGCAAACCATGCTGCCCGGTCTGCGCTACGTTCAATGTGTTGGTGTTGAAAGCGGTCCTTCTGGTCCACAAATGGTGTTGATCAGGACGGACGATACGACGTCAGTGTCGTGTATCGACAGACAGGGAGGAGTACGCTCCCCCTGTCTGCACCAGGCGGCGGGCGGCTGGCTATGGGCGTCCTCCATCTGCGCGGCCTAAGGGCTCCCCACATCCCCGGCAGGGAGAATGTGGGTGCAGGTGTACTGTCGCGGGGCGGCCCTCATCCTGACGGGTGAGGATTGCGTCTGGACATGGCCAGGCAGGTCTGGGACCGATGCCGTGCCGCCAGGGATTCTTCCCCATACATCTGTTAGGTCAGTTGTTGGGACGGGTACGTTGAGGGGCGCAGGTTCTTGATCCTGATGGTGTTACCATCTGGACTGCACATGCTCCCTCCACTGTCGCGCTTACGCGGGCAGATGACGTATGTTCCAAGTGTGGTGTAAGGCGGGGGGCCTGGACTCAGTCTCCTGCCCCCTGGTTGCTGTCCTTAGTTACCTCCAGTCTCTCCTTGATAGACTGTCGGCTTCGACGGTGAGGGTATATGCAGCAGCTATATCCTCCTATCATGAGGGGTTTGAGGGGATGTCTTGTTCAGCCACCCTCTTGTGAAGCGTTTCCTGCTTGGCGCTCGACGCGTTAAGCCGGTGCAACGCTCCTTGGCTCCGACTTGGGATCTTCAATTGGTCCTCGGTCGGTTGTCCTTGGCCCCGTTTGAGCCGCTCGAGCGGGTGCCGTTGGGACAGCTGTCCTTCAGGACCGCGTTCCTTCTGGCTGTCACTTCCGCTAAACGCGTAGGTGAGCTCTGTGCTCTCTCGGTACATCCAGAGTGCCTGTCTTTTCGGACCGATTGCGGTGTCACTCTGCGACCTAATCCTGCTTTCGTGCCTGAGAATATCCGGAGTTCCTTCCGCTCCCGGGATATTGTGGTTCAGGCGTTTCGTCCTCCTCCTCACACTGGTGAGTTAGATGCGGGCCTTCACCTGTCATGTCCAGTCCGTGCTTGGGGATTTACCTCAGCCGTACTCAGGATTTCAGGGTTACCGACCAGCTTTTTGTCTGTTACGGTGGGGCTCGTGCTGGTAAGGCACTGTCGGAGCAGCGCCTGTCCCATTGGTTGTGCGAGGGTGTTACCCTCTGCTACACGCTGGCTGGGCAGGATCCCCCTGGGGGCGTCAGGGCGCACTCCACTCGTGGGGTGGCTGCCTCTGCCGCTCTCCTGGGTGGGGCCTCGGTGGAGGCCATCTGTGCTGCAGCTTCATGGTCCTCCCCGGGCTCCTTTGTAAGGTTTTTCCTCATGGACATGACCGGGGGTTCTGTCTCCCAGGCGGTTCTGGGGTCTGTGGCCTTTCCTGCTTCCCGTCCTTTGGTCGGGTAGCAGGAGTGTATGGGTATGGGCCGCAGTGTGTTGAGTCACACGTGGTTCCGCCTGTACGGTGTGTTCAAGGGGTTCTGGCTCCCTCTTGTTCGCATTCAGGTGGAGTTGACTGCGCCCCCCCTTCGTTAGGAAGGATGGGGTGACAGGGCTCCCCGCACCCCTTGATGTGGGCTTACGGGTCCTCAGGGGGTACATCTGTCGGGTCTCGCGCCCGCTCTTCCCCATTATCTCGTAAGGCTCAGAGCGGGACGCGATGCTATACGATATATAACGATAGGTTATGTAGATAACCTAGTTATATTAGTATAGGCTAAGCGTCCCGCTCTGCGCGCCCTGAGTTCCCTCTTGAGGGATCTTTTCCTGGGACGGGTTTTGGCGAGGAAGGGTGTTTCATGACCAGGGTCATGGTTATATGGGCGGTGGCCACCATAAGGGGCGGGGCCCCATACAGGTGGGGTGCATGTGTTTTTGTTCGTGGGAGATACATTAGGTATCACAGGAGATATGAGTATCTCGTAAGGCTCAGAGCGGGACGCTTAGCCTATACTAATATAACTAGGTTATCTACATAACCTATCGGTAACGGTACCACTAGGTCAATAGCGTTAATTGTAGGCGATTGGGCTGCTTATAAAAAAAATGAGGTCTGTCAAAATGAATGCTTTAACTTTGGAGATTAATTTAAACTATTTAAAGCATTAAAATAAATTAATCTAGATTAATCCATGGAGTGAAAAATCTTCAATGTTAGCGCCGCGGATATAAGAAAGAGGTCTAGCTGCTGAGTCAATGTTGATGGTTTTGTTGAACATTTGTATTTCACAGGAGAGAAGCTGTATTCAAAGAAAGCTATTAAAATAGTCTATGAATCTAAATATACTTTTTTTGTGTTGATTTTACATTAATTCCATGATTTTACTCAGTAAATATCTGTTACAAGCTTCGGTCTTAAGTAGAAAAATGCAATTTTTTATCTAGATTAATTACAGAAAATTGTGAATTAATTCGTTTTTTTTTTTTATCTATTGACAGCACTAAAAAAAATATATATATATATATCAATGTCGATGGTTAAGAGTTTGTATGTGACCTGTCTGTCTCAGCTAAATCTGTACCTAGTATAACGTTAGTAGTATTTGTTGTGAAATGGTAAATACATTTTATAGAGCAGCTTTTATCCAAAGCGCTTTACAATTTTGTTCCTCACATTCACCCGTTCACTCACCGATGGTGGAGGCGACCATGCCAAGGTGCCAACCTGCTCATTGGGAGCAATTTGTCTTGCTCAAGGACACTTCGACAAGCTGCCCGGGAGGAGCGGGAATCGAACCGGGAACCTTTCCGAGTATTACCAGGTGACCCTGCTTTTACCTCCTGATCCACTGTCGCCCCCCTGGAGTGTGGTGGTCTGACGTGTTTGCATGTGGAGTTGGTCAGTTTTAAAACATTAGGAGGTTAGGGGTGTAAAGGTACACGTATCCGTACCGAACCGCTCAGTACGGCGGTGTACCGAAAGAATACAGCGGTATGTTAACCACTACCAACCGCCCACCGGGGGCTGTTTTTTTCACAATCTAATGTAATAATCTTTTTATTTAACAAATAGATTATTAATTTCAATATAGAATATTCGTCGACAGCCCTACTAAGTACAATTAGTTACTGCACACTACATCACCCCTGAGTGGAACATGGAAAGCCAAACTTTCCCCCCACTGTACCGAAAACCCGTACCGAACCGTGACTTCAAAACCGAGGTACGTACCGAACCGTGGTTTTTGTGTACCGTTACACCCCTATTATTAGGAGGACAATATTTAAATGATCTCAATGTCATGTCCATGTGCCGGCGGTCTCTCTACACGGAGAAGGCTACGTTGTGGGTGAATGTAGGCAGGCAGGTGTGCGTTGTTTGTGCGTGCTGCCTTCCAGGCTAGTGTTGTGTGTGGGCAGCTAACGTTAGGTGTTGGTGTGTTTTGTTTGCAGACAGTAGTTAGCCAGTCTTTTAGCTAGTTTCTCACTCAAAATATATACATTATATATATATATAAAAATGAGGGATGTCCGATATTATCGGCCGATATTGGCATTAAAATGTGATATCGGAAAATATCATTATCGGTTTAAAAAAAAAGTTTTACATTTTTTTCTTTTTTCTTTTTTTAACATTTCTATAACCTTTATTTACCCAGGCAAGCAAGTAAGAACAAATTCAGATTTTTATTTATTGTCAAAAGTATGCATAAAGTTGTGTTAATTCCACAACAAGAGATATGTAATGTTAATTACCTGAAATTATTCAGTTTTTTTAGGGGGGGGGGCCCTGCATATATCGGTATCGGTTGATATCGGTATCGGAAATTAAGAGTTGGACAATATCGGTATATCGGTATCGGTAAAAAAGCCAATATCGAGCATCCCTAATAAAAATGTATATATCGCGATTCACCCAGTGAGTGCATCGTCACACCCCCTACTGTATAGCTACAGCATACAACAGGGATATTGTGATATAACAGCCATCTTTGAATTTAGAAACATAATATTACTTATAAATCTTCATGATTATGCCTACTACTAACTTTCTAACATTGGTAATGGTATTTCCTAAGGTTAATGGTATTTCCTAAGGTTAATGGTAGGGATGTCCGATATTATCGGCCGACCGATATTATCGGCCGATATCGGCAGTAAAATGTGATATCGGAAAATATCGGTATCGGAAAAAAAAAAGAAAAAAAAACAATATTTTTTTTTTTTACATTTATTTAACCTTTATTTACCCAGGCAAGCAAGTAAGAACCAATTCTTATTTTATTTATTGTCAAAAGTATGCATGTTGGTTTAATTCAACAACAAGAGATATGTAATGTTAATTTTTACTTTTTTAATTATCATATTTTGCACAGATAATGCTTACATTTAGAAAGCCTTTTGAATGCATCCAGTGAAATTATTAATTACCTGAAATTATTCAGTTTTTTTGGGGGGAAACCCTGCATATATCGGTATCGGTTGATATCGGTATCGGTATCGGTATCGAAATTAAGAGTTGGACAATATCGGAATATCGGTATCGGTAAAAAAGCCAATATCGAGCATCCCTAGTTAATGGTATTTCCTAAGGTTAATAACATAACCGAGAAGCAACCCCCCCCCCCCCTAAAAAAAAAGTAATACTTTTTATAAAAGTCTTTAATAAAAAATATCTGTAGGCTATATTACAAAGAAATATTGACACCACAGCAACCAGGTGGCATGACATTAAAGGCTGCCAAGAGAAACCGTCTCGGCGCACTCAGCTGTGACGAATGACGATTCATGAAATGAAATCGAACGGACGCCGCTCTGCGGGTCAAAGTACGAAACAAACGACGTCCTCGGAGTCGAGGGCCCGCCCGGGGTCATCAGACGAGGTCACGCAGTGGAGTCGAGGGCCCGCTCGGGGTCAGACGAGGTCACGCAGTGGAGTCGAGGGCCCGCTCGGGGTCAGACGAGGTCATCGCCAGGCAGAGGCGCTTGGAGAGCTCCGGGCCAACCCGGCGCGTGGTGGACGTCACGCCCTCGCCCCGGCGAATCAGGAGATCCGACAGCAAGGAGATCCTCTCGGAGTCCGTCTTGCACCGTCGGTAAGCCTGCGGACAAACGCAACAACGAGAGGAGGTGAACGGTTAGACGAGACTCGTCGTCGAAACCGGAAGTCCTGGCCTGGGACTCCGGAGGTGGTGGCTCCCAGATTCACACTGTACGTCGATCTGTTGTTTACACATGATAAAAGGGGCGGGGTTAACCAGGTGAGAGGGAGGATAGGAGGACGAGACATGGGGGGCCGGCAGCGTGTATGCTTTTACCAACCCGGTTGTGTTTCCGGGTTCCCGTGATTGGCCACTGACGCACACGCGTACGCCCCCCTCGCTATGAGTGACGCCCCTCGCTATGAGTGAACAGCGGAACGACTGCCGTCTTGTTGACAGAGCTCTCATATTTGCGAATGCATAAACTATATCTTAAATTATGGCTATGTGTCTAATATGGCCGTCGCTTATCAATGACTTGTTTGCAGTCAACATTGTCAAAACGGATTGTTTTTTTTAATCGGTTCATTTTTACGGATTGTTTTTTATGAATCACAGGACAATAACAGAAATAATAATAACAATAATGACAGTCCAGTAATTAAATCAGAATGAAAGTAGACTAAATGACATAAAAATAATAAATACAATACATGGGCTCGCGCTCGCTCTCCCCCCCCCCAACCCCATGTCAGAGACGAAGCCTCTCGACGTCTCCTTGTCATAAAAGAATTTGTGAAACCTGTGGTGCTCAAGTGGAACATCTAATGGGACCATAGTCATCGAAGATATCCCCCCCAATGTGTGTATGTCTTTCAAATGATAAATGATTAAATGATACACACTGAAATCTACGCTCTCTCATCCTGCTTTCCGCAACTCCTATACTTCCTGAGTATCTTACCCAACACGGCTTAATGGTTGTTGACTGCAAACAAGTCATTGATAAGCGACGGCCATATTAGACACACAGCCATAATTTAAGATATAGTTTATGCATTCGCAAATATGAGAGCTCGGTCAACAAGACGGCAGGCAGTCGTTCCGCTGTTCACTCATAGCGAGGGGCGTCACTCATAGCGAGGGGGGGCGTACGCGTGTGCGTCAGTGGCCAATCACGGGAACCCGGAAACACAACTGGGTTGGTAAAAGCATACACGCGGGCCGGCAGGGGGGGAGACACAAAGGGTGGGACCGGAAGGGAGATGGTAAAGGTAGACAGGATGTCGCTTTGGGAGAGTGTATTGGGGCCGGGGGGGGGGGGGACAGATTCCACTACAGAACCATTCAGCTCAATACACACAATTGTTAAGGGGATGCAGACCAGAGAAAGACTTTCGTCTTGTTTACATCAGGGTCCCCCATTTTCAATTCATCATAACATATATGACATACATGACATACAGATAGACAGTACTGCTACATCTATACATTTATGACATACCAGATTTACAAATACAGTACTATTTGTGATACAAAAAGAGTAAAAAAAAAAAAAAAAGTATATAAATTTGACGAAGAAACTGTACATTGGAGAACTTTGGTGGAGTGGGGGGGTGGGGGGGGGGGGTGGAGGCAGACAGTATACCTTGATGAGCAGCTGGGGGAGGGGGGTAGGCAGACAGTATACCTTGATGAGCAGCTGGGGGGGAGGGGTAGGCAGACAGTATACCTTGATGAGCAGCTGGGGGAGGGGGGGTAGGCAGACAGTATACCTTGATGAGCAGCTGGGGGAGGGGGGTAGGCAGACAGTATACCTTGATGAGCAGCTGGGGGAGGGGTAGGCAGACAGTATACCTTGATGAGCAGCTGGGGGGGGGGGTGGAGGCAGACAGTATACCTTGATGAGCAGCTGGGGGGAGGGGTAGGCAGACAGTATACCTTGATGAGCAGCTGGGGGGGGGGGTGGAGGCAGACAGTATACCTTGATGAGCAGCTGGGGGGAGGGGTAGGCAGACAGTATACCTTGATGAGCAGCTGGGGGGAGGGGTAGGCAGACAGTATACCTTGACGAGCAGCTGGGGGGAGGGGTAGGCAGACAGTATGGCTGAAGCCATGTCGGGGCTGACCCTGTTGAGCTGCTGGACCTGCCTCTTCCAGACCTGCAGCAGCCCCTTGCCGGCCCGGTCCACCCGCTGGCCGCCGGCCCAGTCGCTCTCCAGGTGGAAAGAGAAGCCCGTCGTCTCCCTCTCTCGCCTGAGAAACACGAACAAAATGGAGAAAGGACACAATTGTTTTTTTTTAATCTTACCTGGTTTTATATTTTATCTTACTACTACTACTTATTGTTACCATTCTTGTATTCACTTTTGTTTCTTAATTGTGCACTGTTGTTGAGTCTGAGCTCGAAACACAACAATTTCATTACCTGCAATGCCCCTGTGTTGTTGTGTTTTTGACACATAAAGAACTTGAAGTGTCATTGATGCGAAGAAAAGGTGTCATGTATGTGATCCGCCACTAGGGGCAGAGTGAATAGAGCACTATGTAGTAGTGTTTATAGCACTTGTTGCACAAAGAAAATGTACAGATTCCAGTTGTGTGTGTGTGTGTGTGTGTGTGTGTGTGTGTGTGTGTGTGTGTGTGTAGGGAGTAGGGGTGGGACGATACATCGATCCAGATCGATATATCGATCTATTATCAATGATCCAATAGGATCGATGCAACGTAAAAAGATCGATTCATATTGCGATACTCTTATTTTGAAAATCCCGTGGAGTCGTATCCGCTCGGTTCCACAGCACACAGCAGTAGCGTCTGAAAACCAGAGACAAAAATGCTCTGAGTTTCGTAAAAGTCAGTCAAAGCTTACTAAAAGCACGAGCAGTGAACTCCAAGCCCACGTGACTGAACTCAAACTAGAAAGAAACAGACTAAGAAACGACGTAAACTCCATGATCAAAACTGCAAAAAAGAATTTCATCAATGACAAAACTGAGGAAAACAAAACAAACCACGTGAACTTTGGAAATTACTCAATAATCAACTAGGATGCAGTAAAAAACTTAAAACCAGATTCTCAAACATAAACATAAAAACGGACAACACGCTCATCACAGACAAGCTGGATGTAGCCAATTACTTAAACATTTTCTTCACAAACATAGCCACAACACTGGTAAACAAACTACCCTCCCACTCAGGGCTTTATGGGGTAGAACACATAGTAGCTTACTACAAAAACCTAGGGGTCCGCAAGGACGACTTCAAGCTGGAAATGGTAACAACAGATGAGGTACTCAATAAACTGAGCGCCCTCCAACCTAACAAGGCCACTGGCCATGACAACATCCCCTCCAAATTCCTCAGAGACTCAGCAGCCGCCATCACACCAATCATCACACACATAATAAACCTCTCCATAAAACAGGGACACGTCCCCAAGGACTTCAAAATTGCGAGGGTGACCCCTCTGCACAAAAAGGGCAGCAAACTAGACCCAGGCAACTACCGCCCTGTTTCTATTCTCACCTCCATCTCGAAAGTCATGGAAAAAATAGTCTACGAACAGGTCGAAAAGTACCTAGCGGAAAAAAATCTAATCTACGAATTCCAATCTGGCTTCAGAACATCCCACTCCACTGACACATGCCTTCTCTATTTGAATGACCACATCAAACAAGAGGTGGACGCAGGCAAATACTGCGGCATGGTCATGCTGGACCTACAAAAGGCCTTTGACACGGTCAATCACTCCATTCTGATTGACAAGCTAAAAGCAATTGGTTTTGATAGTCTATCAGTGAGCTGGATGCAATCCTACCTTGAAGGGAGGGAACAGATGGTGGAGGTAAACGGTACCCTATCCCCCCCCCCTCACAGTGAGCTGTGGTGTTCCACAAGGAAGCATACTAGGACCGCTACTGTTCCTAATTTATGCAAATGACATGTCGTCAGCTTGTGACTGCAACTTGTTCCTGTTTGCGGACGACTCAGCCCTGCTGGTCTCTGACAAGAACAAGTTACAGGTTGAAAAAACCCTCAGCTCGGAACTAGGCAGAATCTGCATATGGCTCGCTGATAACAAACTATCATTACACATGGGCAAAACAGAGTCCATTCTCTTCGGTTCAAATAACAAACTCAGCAAGACCGACGGCTTCTCAGTTACAGTGGGTGACAATATTGTCACAAGGAAAGATGAAATTACCTACCTGGGTTCCATCCTAGAGGCTAATCTCTCCTGTGACAAAATGGCATCCAATGTAATAAAAAAAGTCAACCAACGAACTCGATTCTTGTACCGGATCTCCTCTCTGGTAAACAAGAACACCCTGAAGACTCTGGCAGGAGCACTCATTCAGGGGTACTACGACTATGCTTGCACCTCATGGTACCAAAGCACCTCAAAGGCGCTAAAAACAAAATTACAAACATCTCAAAACAAACTGGTCAGACTACTGCTTGACCTTACTCCTAGAACCCACCTCACCCCTGTCCACTTTGACAACCTAGGATGGCTTAGAGTAGACGACAGAGTACAACAACTTGCAATGGGCCTGGTCTACAAGATACACTACACGACCAAGGTACCCATGTACATGTCAAAATACTTCCCAAAGGTCAGTGAATACCACGATCACAACACCAGAGGGAGCTCCACAAATCATGTTAAACCCAGATTCGGCTCAAATAAGGGACTAAACACGTTTCGCAATTATGCCACATCAATGTGGAACGCCCTACCCAAAGCTGTAAAGGAATGTGGATCACTACCCACTTTCAAAACCTCTCTCAAGGGACACCTACGGGAGACTGCAATTCAACACTGGCCCCTGTAAATATCCTAACCCAACCCCCTCCAATGTACAGTCATTTACCTAGTATGGTTTTGTCAATAGTTCAATGTACAATTGTGTTTGTTTGTACAGTGTCTCCTCCCCCCCCCCCCCTCAATGTACAGTGTTACTTGTTTATACAGTGTGCCCCCCGGCCCCCCCCCCCCCCCCCCCCCGCCCCAACCACCTCCAATGTAAATTACCCAGTATGGTTGTCAATATCCCAATGTACCCAACCCCCCCCACCCAACCTCCTCCAATGTACAGTTTTCTACGTCAAATGTATATACTCCCTTTTCTTGACTCCTTCTGTATCACAAACAGTACTGTATTTGCAAATCTGGTATGTCATAAATGTATAGATGTAGCAGTACTGACTATCTGTATGTCATGTATGTCATATATGTCTATATGAATTGAAAATGGGGGACCCTGATGGAAACAAGACAAACGTCTTTCTCAGGTCTGCATCCCCTTAACAATTGTATGTATTGAGCCGTACTGTATTGTACCCATTCTGCAATCTGTTAAATAAAGTTTTCATTCATTCATTCATTCAACACGGACATTGCAACATAGCAAGGCTAGTGTGCCTATTTTGCGACCCAAAACAAATCCCTGCTGTTTTACTCCGTTTCTGTGTTTGCGTTTGGAAAGATCAGATGAAGTATAGTATATTTATAGTAAATGTACTGAGGATGGACAGATAATGTTGATACAATACATAATAAATGTATTCATGATCATCATGCAACATAAACCAATTGCAGGAACGGTTTGGGAGAGGGAAGGGGTTTTAGGTTGCGTGTTGTGAGTTCCAAAAAAATGTACTTAAAGTTTAAAGCTCAATATATCAAAACGTGGCACTTTACAGTGAACAGGAGGCCTATTTGTATTAAAAACAATAGATTGTTTTTCCTTGAAAAGTCTGGAAGAGGTCAAAAATAAAAACGTCAAATGATATTTCCGTTGCCTTTTTTGAGTTGATCTAAATGTTACCGATTGTGTTTAAATGGGCATATGATATCGTCTCATATCGATCGCAGGCACCTGAATCGAATCGTATCGTATCGTGGCACACTTTGTGATATCGGCAAATATCGTATCGTTGTCCAAAGAATCGATATCGTATCGTATCGTGATGAAACTGGTGATTCCCACCCCTAGTAGGGAGGGGAGGGTTGAATGAATGCAAAATCATTTGGAGATGGATCACCTATAGAAACTCTATTCCAAGCCCTCTATTGAAAGAAACCTCTTAACCCTTTCAATGCCACACGACAGAAGGTTAACCCTTTTACTATCACACAACCAACAACGGCGACGCTCCATCATTAGCTCCACATCCGCGCGGAGCTAATGATGCTAATGATGGAGCATCGCCGTCGGTTGTGTGTAATAGTAAAGGGCTAACCTTCTGTATTGTCACAGTGAAAGAAAGGGTTAACCGGCTGTCGTCGTGTGGCAGTGAAAGGGTTAATTAATAAGTCAAACGTGTTAAAAGATAAAAAAGAGCTCACTTAAACGGGGCCTCTGCGACTGCTTTGGTCGTCATGGCGATGTGGTGGGAGAAGTCCTTCCAGGTGGACAGGAAGTGGACCGCCACGCCGCTGCGGAGCTGCAGACTCACCACGGCCTGGGGGGGGGGGGGGGGGGGGGGGGGGGGGGGGGGCAAGAGACGTGTCACTGAGGAACTGATGCGTTATATAAAACATAAAAGTAGTGCAGTCAGGCGATTAAAAAAAAATTATCTAATTAATTACATTACATCATTTCACAATTTTACAATTACAATGCTATGACGTTATTATAACCCGACGCCGACAAATCTCTGATTATTAACAAGTGGTGGTAAATATGATGACAAGAGAATTATTGTATTGGAGAGACTGGATTAATTGATACCCAACTTCTCTTCTTCGGTGGTTTCTCAACTATATAGACCCACTACTGCACTTCTTCCGCGTTACATTGGGGAGCTCATGGGCGAGGAGAGCGTGGGGGGGGGGGGGAATGAATGAATGTGGATGACAGCCTTGACATTAAGTGGTTGTAGCTATGGCTGTGGGGGGGGGGGGGGGGGGGAGACATGATCCAATAGACTTTTGTATACGCCCGAGTCTCCTGAACACGGAGAGACCAGTCGCACTTTCTCGGCCGAGCTATAGATTTCAGAATACCGCAGCGAGTAAAAAAAAGCGATCCCGCGACTCTGGTATCAACAAGAACCTCCAACAAAAGAAAAATGGTCGGCCATTATAGGTGTGAAATATACACAATGGAAAGACTTACTTTTATTCTCAGATTACAGGAAGAGAAAGGTTTGAAGTACTGGAAAAAATGGGACTTTTATATGTTAATTACGACAACCAGTGGATGATAGTTGTAAAGAATATTCACCATATATATATATATATATATATATATATATATATATATATATATATATATATAATATATATATATATATATATATATATATATAGGGAAAGTAAGAATTGAGAACTCGGCATGTGAAAAGTACATTTTTGTAAAGTGACACTAATAATGCAGCCCGGGATTGTGTTTTTGTTACGTCTTGTTGTTTGTGATTGTTTGCTTATTGTGAAAAACAATAAAAAGAAAGATATAAAAAAAAGATTTCAGAATACCGGAAGTGTTGCAGTGGTCTATAGAGATTGGAATAAGAGTAAATTCCCCTAATCGAATATGGCTCAAGATTACCATATAATTCTATGGTGAATTCTCAACGAGGAGTTTCCTCCTTTTCAATTCATACAAGCAGCGCGGGTGGAGCAGCGTGCTGCCTAGTACGAATACATCCTTCCTGCAGGAACTCTAGAAGAAGGAAGATCAAGGTGAAGATGATGTCGTTGCCATGGGCAACCGGAACCAGGGCTATAAGAGTGTGTCTTGTATCAGCGATGAGAGGCTGCAGGCAGCACACGTGCACTGCACTCCCCTTCTCAGTGGCTGTGTCTCATCGTACGGCTGACTCTCTGCGATGAAGCTGCCTCATCCTGGCTTTTCTTTCTATCACATTAGTCATTCGAGCACAGAGACACGTCGGCATTGTGTTTTATCTTCCGTCGAGCGTCATCATTAGCAGCACACCGTTGTGTACAGTACACGTCTGTGTGGCTGACTGGAGGGGTGGAGTCTGCACACCATTTATTAGCCCCCGTAGGGGGGGGTCACCACGGCCACACGGCGCACGCTAAAGGCTGTCCCCCGAAGCCTGCTTTTGGGATTCGAACTTCGTCGGGGTTTTGCGAACGGACGTTCGAACCTTCGTTTTTTTATTAAAACATTTAAATTAAAAAAAGATTTTTTTTTTTTAAATATACTCAAACTAAATCCTCAATTTGAATAAAGTGATTAATCTGATTAAATGAGTATTTTTTCTTTTTTCATTAAATCAACTTTCCAGACCCAGCCCAGGGAGAAGCCCCAGCCCAACTAAATAAATTAAATCAACTTTCTCTAATGAATATAACTCATCAGTTTATTTTAATACTATAATATTAGTGTAGCCTAATCTGTATCGGCAACTGTGAAGAAAAACCCCATTGGTTTAAACAGAATGAATAGAAAAAAATATTTACAAAAAGAATAATACAAATAAAACAAATAAAAAATTTGAATGTTGATTTAGAATTCGAATGCCAACGTAACGAACGAAGGTTCGAACGTTACACACAGACCTCCATAGTGCTGAGTAAGGCTGGATTAACCTACTTACTCCTGGTAGTAATATGCCTCCATAGTGATGAGTAAGGCTGGATTAACCTACTTACTCCTGGTAGTAATATACCTCCATAGTGCTGAGTAAGGCTGGATTAACCTACTTACTCCTGGTAGTAATATACCTCCATAGTGCTGAGTAAGGCTGGATTAACCTACTTACTCCTGGTAGTAATATACCTCCATAGTGATGAGTAAGGCTGGATTAACCTACTTACTCCTGGTAGTAATATGCCTCCATAGTGATGAGTAAGGCTGGATTAACCTACTTACTCCTGGTAGTAATATGCCTCCATAGTGATGAGTAAGGCTGGATTAACCTACTTACTCCTGGTAGTAATATACCTCCATAGTGCTGAGTAAGGCTGGATTAACCTACTTACTCCTGGTAGTAATATACCTCCATAGTGCCGAGTAAAACTGGATTAACCTACTTACTCCTGGTAGTAATATGCCTCCATAGTGCTGAGTAAGGCTGGATTAACCTACTTACTCCTGGTAGTAATATACCTCCATAGTGCTGAGTAAGGCTGGATTAACCTACTTACTCCTGGTAGTAATATACCTCCATAGTGCTGAGTAAAGCTGGATTAACCTATTTACGACAAGTCAGCAGGAAGGGTACAACTCTATCCGCTGAGTAACAATGTTCATCAAAGTGTTCAGACTTGAGTGCTACAGTGTCAAGTGTATGTTAGTATATTAGGAAGAGTGCATGACAGTAAGGAGGTTATTATAAAAAAATATATATATATATATATATATATATTGATTGAAGAAGTGTGTCTTTAGTCGACAGCGAAATATTGGTCGGGTTTTCGGCTGTCCTAACTGTGGTGGGAATTGGGAAGTTCGTTCCACCATTGTGGTGGGGCAAGGACAGAGAATAGTAAGGGTGGGGGAAAATATCGATACGTAGTAGTATCGCGATACTGTATCGATACAGGGACGCCAAGTATCGATATTTAATTATTTATAAAAAGAAATAAAAAATGTGTTTTGTTTTTGTTTACCGGTATATATATTTTTTTGTATAAGGAAGTTGCATTGTTCATTTCAATACCTGTAATAGTACAGTAGTCCACACACACGCACACATGTGCATCCAGTTAAGTTGGAATATGACTGTAATACAAACAGTTCAGTTTGTCAGCTACATGCAACACAGATTACAGTGTTGACATCTGTCTGCTTGTGAAAATACCATGTTCTGCAATAAAAATGATTGAAGTGAGATGAACAGACTGAACTGTATTTTATTAGATAAAACATGTTGACAAAGTTTTACTTTACAGTTGAAAAAGGTAACAAATCGCAATGTATCGCAATATTAATATCGCAATACTCAGCATATCGCAATATATTTAGTATCACAATACTATCGTATCGTGACTCAAGTATCGTGATAGTATCGTATCGTGAGGCCTCTGGTGATTCCCCACCCCTAGAGCAGCGGTTCCCAAACGTTTTTGGCCGTGCACCCCCTGTCACCTCCCACCTAGCTGACGCACCCCCTGTCACCTCCCACCTAGCTGACACACCCCCTGTCACCTCCCACCTAGCTGACACACCCCCTGTCACCTCCCGACCTAGCTGACACACCCCCTGTCACCTCCCACCTAGCTGACACACCCCCTGTCACCTCCCGACCTAGCTGACACACCCCCTGTCACCTCCCACCTAGCTGACACACCCCCTGTCACCTCCCGACCTAGCTGACACACCCCCTGTCACCTCCCACCTAGCTGACACACCCCCTGTCACCTCCCGACCTAGCTGACACACCCCCTGTCACCTCCCACCTAGCTGACACACCCCCTGTCACCTCCCACCTAGCTGACACACCCCCTGTCACCTCCCGACCTAGCTGACACACCCCCTGTCACCTCCCACCTAGCTGACACACCCCCTGTCACCTCCCGACCTAGCTGACGCACCCCCCAATGGGTTTCTGTTAGATTTTTTTTTAATTTTATCTCTTCTCACGGCGACTATGGATAGGGAATTTCTTTATTTAATTAAAATGTTCACGACAACATGATGCATGTACTCTGCCAGCATGTTTAATATCCATAATACTAAAGGTTTGACTAAGATTTTTATGAAATTCTATTGTAAAAAAAAAAAAAAAAAAAAAAAAAAATGTTATTTACCACCATTAGCCTTTTCATGTCACGCACCACCTAGAGGGCGCTCGCGCACCCACAGTTTGGGAACCACTGCCCTAGAGAATAGGCGGCTGCCCTTGTCGTTGCATTATGAAGCGTCTCACCGGCTCTGACCCGGTCTGACCCGGTCCTCCCTGCCAGACGACCTACCTCCTCCACGTCGACCCGGGTCACGTCGGGCAGCTCGTCTGACGCCGCGGCTTTCTTCCTCCTCTTCTTGACCGCCCCCCCCGCTGCCCGAGCCCTGCTCCTCTCCCAGGACCCGCCTCTCGGTACTCCTGCTGCTTCTGGGACTTGTGGGATCTGGGGGGGGGGGACGACACGCTCTCCCGTTATTTCTATTATTCATTCTGTTTTAGAGGGAACACCAGAGCAGTCCCCCCCCCCCCCCCCCCCCCCCCCCCCCCGCTGGGTGACATGTTTTTACACACAGCCTAACCGTTTTCACATTAGATGTTTCCCATCTACCTTCCTCACACGAGAACACTAGGCCTAAAAGAAGAAAAAAAAATTTGGTTCCGGTTGCCGAC
>NC_140174.1:5235581-5282581 GCF_963971535.1 Notolepis coatsorum
GGTTGCCGACCGACCCTGCCGATTTAGGTGCGACCCAATTTATTTTATGAGTTAAAAAATATATATATACCGGTATGTAATATTTTTTTTTTTACAATAAAGTTTCATAAAAGTCTTAGTCAAACCTTTAAGTATTATGGATATTAAACATGCTGGCAGAGTACATGCATCCATGTTTGTGAACATTTTAATTAAATAAAGGAATTCCCTATCCATGCCGTGGGATTTTTTTTCTTTTTTTTAATTCCCTACCTACCCATGGCCTTAACTGACAACTTTTATGCCCCATTAAGAACACACATTTCACATAAGAGCTCCCAAAAGATCACATAAGATCTCAGAAATAGACTTCTGCAAAAGCCATAGATATGTGACGTGTTGTCAAATATAAGAGAAGCTTCAGTTGAATTACCTCAACGGGCAGTTGAATTGTATTCCATGTAATTGATAAACTAATGAGGCGCTCCTCAAGATTTTTCAAATATCTGAAGCACCTCTGAATGATCCATGTCCTAATAGGGAGGTGTAGTCTGACGTCACTTTGGACCGCGCGCACGGTCCACCCGTTTAGGGATTTATCATTGGGAAAATGGATTATTGGCTATTGTAATAATTATGCCTCATGAACAAAGGCATCATTTTTTTTTTTACCGATACCGATATTTTCCAATATCACATTTTAATGCCAATATCGGCCGATAATATCGGTAGGCCGATAATATCGGACATCCCTACTTTTAACCATTATTCATTAGACAACGGAATTGCATATCATGACTCACAAAAAGATCTCACAATGTCACCATACAGATAAGACGATAAATGATAAATATTGGTATATTAATAATAATATTGATCACATCTTCGGTTAATTGGACACATTATATCCTGCTGCCTTACGATTTGTAACAAATCACTGCGTATTGTATGAATTGACGAAGACAATGACATTGCTTGTATACAAAGCCATTGTGGGGCAGCTGCCAACTTACACACGTTAGTCATTCAACCAAAACACTGGACATCTCTCATATCATGTTCCCACTACAAGATCTGAATTTGGGAAACATGTTTTTAAGCTAAGTATGTTGTTCCATTCTCCTGGAGCCAATGAAAAAAAAATTCAAAAAGATTTGAAGCTATATTCTCATAGAAATGTATGATATTAAAGGAGACATTTTTATTTTTATTTATTTAACTTTTATTTACCCAGGCAAGCAATTAAGAACAAATTCTTATATACAAAAGCAGCCTGTCCAAAAAGCAAAGGCCTTTTGAGGGAAAGGGGGGGGGGGGGGCCTGTAACAAAAACAAGGTTATGTGCATTGCATACAAATAAATAAAATACAAAATTACAGTAGCAATAGTAGCAATAGTATACAAGGACAACAATAAATAAGGGAGAGAAGGAAAGGGATAGAGGGAAAAAGAGAAAGGGAGAGTGAGAACCAGAGGGAGAGAGAGGGAGAGTGAGAACCAGAGGGAGAGAGAGAAAAGAAAGTGGGAGAGGGAGGGAGGCAGGTGAGGGGGCTCAGAGGGGAGGAGAGAAGAGCCTGAGGGTTATGCGTGTGATTGGGAGGCGGTCAGCAGGTGCAACAGTGGGTTAAGATCTGAGCGATGTGAGGAGGGGGGCAGTGAGTCTAAGGGTGTTTTGTAACGTGTTCCGGTCAGATGCAGCAGCAGCAGCAAGTCGGAAGGCGAACGCTGCTCCATCTCTTTACCTGAAGTACTTCTCCAGGTCGACCACCACCAAGCTGAGGGTCTTGTCTGGGCTTCTGACCTGCAGGTCCTGAACCCAGGAGGTCAGCGTAGGGCCACAGTATGCCCCTCCTCCTCCTCCTCCTCCTCTCTGCTCCTGAGTTAGAGACATGGAGTGAAGGAGGGGACAGGGATTTGACAGGATTCTAAATGGTGGTAAAAAAAAATTAGTTGGAAGAAGAGACCAATGACACGTTATGTGTCGATAAGACCCCCCATCATAGAAGCTTTTGGCTATTAGATATGATTTAGTAAAGCACTGTACACCTGTCTCTGGGAGATAATGCATAATGACCCCCCCCCCCCCATACCATATGAACGTTGACATCTGATTAGCACTATTACTCATTTATATATTTTATACCCAGTTTAATCACCTGTACATTGTAATTGCACTTTACTGTTACATTTGCACTCTGGTTGGATACCAAACTTATTTTCCTTGTACTGTATGACGACAACAATACATTTTAATCTAATCTAATAGTGATGAGTAAAACATATGTCCGTTGTACATTATATTATTGTGATAAGACCTTGAATCGGTCCCTGTGGGGAAATTGTGCACTATAATAATTATCATGTTTAGAGAGACTGGAATAATTATAATTTTGTTGTTTTGCTGGAGACTCCCTGGAATCCACTCAAAGGCCACCAGGGGTCCCCAGAACCCCGCTTTGAGAAACCACTTGGTCCAGATAGATGGTCCATTATTAGACCTCCACTGGGCCTCTCTCCTCGTCTCTTTCATTACCCGACACACGAGACGAGTTCTAGGGGAAGGCCTTCCAGTACATTGAAACCAATATCACACAAAGCAACAAGGGCCAGGGTGTTGTAATTTTCTCTGTGGTCAAATTGAGCGTGAAACCATGACAACCAGATGCCATGCCACCGACTCCACCGACCTGAGTGTAGCTGTGGATCAGACCTGAGTGTAGCTGTGGATCAGAAACCATGAGTGTAGCTGTGGATCAGACCTGGGTGTAGCTGTGGATCAGACCTGGGTGTAGCTGTGGATCAGACCTGGGTGTAGCTGTGGATCAGACCTGAGTGTAGCTGTGGATCAGACCTGAGTGTAGCTGTGGATCAGACCTGAGTGTAGCTGTGGATCAGACCTGAGTGTAGCTGTGGATCAGACCTGAGTGTAGCTGTGGATCAGACCTGAGTGTAGCTGTGGATCAGACCTGAGTGTAGCTGTGGATCAGACCTGGGTGTAGCTGTGGATCAGACCTGAGTGTAGCTGTGGATCAGACCTGAGTGTAGCTGTGGATCAGACCTGAGTGTAGCTGTGGATCAGACCTGAGTGTAGCTGTGGATCAGACCTGAGTGTAGCTGTGGATCAGAAACCATGAGTGTAGCTGTGGATCAGACCTGAGTGTAGCTGTGGATCAGACCTGAGTGTAGCTGTGGATCAGACCTGAGTGTAGCTGTGGATCAGACCTGGGTGTAGCTGTGGATCAGACCTGAGTGTAGCTGTGGATCAGACCTGAGTGTAGCTGTGGATCAGACCTGAGTGTAGCTGTGGATCAGACCTGGGTGTAGCTGTGGATCAGACCTGAGTGTAGCTGTGGATCAGACCTGAGTGTAGCTGTGGATCAGACCTGAGTGTAGCTGTGGATCAGACCTGAGTGTAGCTGTGGATCAGACCTGAGTGTAGCTGTGGATCAGACCTGAGTGTAGCTGTGGATCAGACCTGAGTGTAGCTGTGGATCAGACCTGAGTGTAGCTGTGGATCAGACCTGAGTGTAGCTGTGGATCAGACCTGGGTGTAGCTGTGGATCAGACCCGAGTGTAGCTGTGGATCAGACCTGAGTGTAGCTGTGGATCAGACCTGGGTGTAGCTGTGGATCAGACCTGAGTGTAGCTGTGGATCAGACCTGAGTGTAGCTGTGGATCAGACCTGAGTGTAGCTGTGGATCAGACCTGAGTGTTGCTGTGGATCAGACCTGAGTGTAGCTGTGGATCAGACCTGAGTGTAGCTGTGGATCAGACCTGAGTGTAGCTGTGGATCAGACCTGAGTGTAGCTGTGGGTCAGACCTGAGTGTAGCTGTGGATCAGACCTGAGTGTAGCTGTGGGTCAGAGACCTGAGTGTAGCTGTGGATCAGACCTGGGTGTAGCTGTGGATCAGACCTGAGTGTAGCTGTGGATCAGACCTGAGTGTAGCTGTGGATCAGACCTGGGTGTAGCTGTGGATCAGACCTGAGTGTAGCTGTGGATCAGACCTGGGTGTAGCTGTGGATCAGACCTGAGTGTAGCTGTGGATCAGACCTGAGTGTAGCTGTGGATCAGACCTGAGTGTAGCTGTGGGTCAGACCTGAGTGTAGCTGTGGATCAGACCTGGGTGTAGCTGTGGATCAGACCTGAGTGTAGCTGTGGATCAGACCTGGGTGTAGCTGTGGATCAGACCTGAGTGTAGCTGTGGATCAGACCTGAGTGTAGCTGTGGATCAGACCTGAGTGTTGCTGTGGATCAGACCTGAGTGTAGCTGTGGATCAGACCTGAGTGTAGCTGTGGATCAGACCTGAGTGTAGCTGTGGATCAGACCTGAGTGTAGCTGTGGGTCAGACCTGAGTGTAGCTGTGGATCAGACCTGGGTGTAGCTGTGGATCAGACCTGAGTGTAGCTGTGGATCAGACCTGGGTGTAGCTGTGGATCAGACCTGGGTGTAGCTGTGGATCAGAGTGATGAAGTCTTCAACGGTCATCTGTAGCACCACATGGTCCTCTGGGACGCTCACCACTTCACCCGTCTGAGACATAGGCATTGGGAGAGGAAGAGGAAGAGGAAGAGGAAGAGGAAGAGGAAGAGGAAGAGAGAGAGAGAGAGAGAGAGAGAGAGAGAGAGAGAGAGAGAGAGAGAGAGAGAGAGAGAGAGACAGATACATATACATTGAGAGAGAAAGTGAGAGGCGAGCATGAGGATGAGAGGTGTGTATGTGAGGATGAGAGGTGTGTATGCGTGTGTGTATTATCACTAGGGCTGGGCGATTAATCGATTTTTCGATTAATTTGAATTAATGATCTAGGACGATTTTCAAAAATTTAAATCGATTTTCCAAAAAGATATAAAAGAAAATAAAGAATTACAAAAAAAATTTTAGATTCACCTTTTATTTTACAAAAAGTGATGTTTGGTGAAAGTTAGATTTGCACTTTATTAATCCCAATAGGGCAATTCATTCTTGTTTGATGATCAAGAGGCACGTTTTATTTGTTTTAAGTGAAGTTGTGAAAAAGCCATTATTGCACTATTAATCCCAATAGGGACATTCATCTTTGTTTGATCAAGAGTAACCTTTTATATATAAATATATATTATTTATTTTTAAGTGAAGATTGGTGAAAGTTAGGTTTGCACTTCAATCCCAATAGGGACATTCATCTTGGTTTGATAATTTTTTTTTGTCAAATAAAAACAAAGGTTATTTGAATGATTTCCTAGGCGTTTCTAGTTTTCAAGAGGAAAAAAATCGATTAAAATCGGAAATGGGATTTAAAAAAAATATATCGGAGATAAAAAATGTAGGCCATATCGCCCAACGCCCTAATCATCACCTGTGAGCAGGGGGACCCTAATCATCACCTGTGAGCAGGGGGACCCTAATTATCACCTGTGAGCAGGGGGACCCTAATTATCACCTGTGAGCAGGGGGACCCTAATTATCACCTGTGAGCAGGGGGACCCTAATTATCACCTGTGAGCAGGGGGACCCTAATTATCACCTGTGAGCAGGGGGACCCTAATTATCACCTGTGAGCAGGGGGACCTCCTGATCCAGGTTTAGGGTTAGGTGTATGCGTGTGTGTGTATCATCATCACCTGTGAGCAGGGTTAGGGTTAGGTGTGTATGCATGTGTGTGTATTATCATCACCTGTGAGCAGAGGTGTGTGTGTGTGTATCATCATCACCTGTGAGCAGGGGGAGGGGGACCTCCTGATCCAGCTGACGGAGCGGGGGAGAGGCTGCTTCTCGATGGCGCAGTTACAGCCCAGATCCTGCACCGACGTCAACAGACTGCCCCCCCCTTCCAGCTGCAAGAGAGCTAGACAACAAACAAACAAACAGACAAACAGATGGCGAGCAGCAATAGTCCAATTAGGACCGGGGCGGAAAATATTATTATCCAGTATATTGCCAGTATGATATTTTACAGTGTGTTTTTTATTTTATTCCCCCCCCCCCCCCAGTGCAAATTACAAACCCATAAATGAGCTTACCACCACAGAACACACCTGTAATGCGGGTTGAAGACATGGCTAACAATTCCCAGGGACAAAGAATCTTCAATTGCACATTAGGGCTGAGCCCAAACGTTCGAACCTTTACGTACATTACGTTTGGCATTCAAATTCTAAATCAACATTCGAATTTTTTATTTTTAATAAAAAAAAACGTTTTATATTTTTTTATTCATTCTGGTTTTTCTTCACAGTTGCAGATACAGATTAGGAGGCTACACTACTATTAAAAGAAACTGATGAGTTATATTCATTAAAGAAAGTTGATTTAATTGATTTCGTCGGGCTGGGGCTTCTCCCTGGGGCTGGGTCTGGGGCTGGAAAGTTGATAAATAATAAAGACTCATTTAATCAGATGAATCACTTTATTCAAATTGAGGATTTAGTTTGAGGATATTTATAATAAAAAAAAATAATAATAATAATGTAAATTGAAATTTCTTTTTGAATTTTTTTTTTTTTATTATTAAAAACGAAGGTTCGAACGTTCGTTCGACAAAACCCTGACGAAGTTCGAATCCCAAAAACAGGCTTCGGGGGAAACAGCCCTCACTGCACAACATTCACAGGAATGAACCAGAAGGAGGCTTCCTCTCTCCTCTACCTGGGTCCACCACCACCACCATGTGTTTGATGCTCCTCTACCTGGGTCCACCACCACCACCACCATGTGTTTGATGCTCCTCTACCTGGGTCCACCACCACCACCATGTGTTTGATGCACTCCTCTACCTGGGTCCACCACCACCACCACCATGTGTTTGATGCACTCCTCTACCTGGGTCCACCACCACCACCACCATGTGTTTGATGCACTCCTCTACCTGGGTCCACCACCACCACCACCATGTGTTTGATGCACTCCTCTACCTGGGTCCACCACCACCACCACCACCATGTGTTTGATGCACTCCTCTACCTGGGTCCACCACCACCACCACCATGTGTTTGATGCACTCCTCTACCTGGGTCCACCACCACCACCATGTGTTTGATGCTCCTCTACCTGGGTCCACCACCACCACCATGTGTTTGATGCACTCCTCTACCTGGGTCCACCACCACCACCATGTGTTTGATGCACCTCTACCTGGGTCCACCACCACCACCATGTGTTTGATGCACACCTCTACCTGGGTCCACCACCACCACCACCATGTGTTTGATGCACTCCTCTACCTGGGTCCACCACCACCACCATGTGTTTGATGCACTCCTCTACCTGGGTCCACCACCACCACCACCATGTGTTTGATGCACACCTCTACCTGGGTCCACCACCACCACCACCATGTGTTTGATGCTCCTCTACCTGGGTCCACCACCACCACCACCATGTGTTTGATGCACTCCTCTACCTGGGTCCACCACCACCACCACCATGTGTTTGATGCTCCTCTACCTGGGTCCACCACCACCACCACCATGTGTTTGATGCACTCCTCTACCTGGGTCCACCACCACCACCATGTGTTTGATGCACTCCTCTACCTGGGTCCACCACCACCACCATGTGTTTGATGCTCCTCTACCTGGGTCCACCACCACCACCACCATGTGTTTGATGCACTCCTCTACCTGGGTCCACCACCACCACCATGTGTTTGATGCTCCTCTACCTGGGTCCACCACCACCACCATGTGTTTGATGCACTCCTCTACCTGGGTCCACCACCACCACCATGTGTTTGATGCTCCTCTACCTGGGTCCACCACCACCACCACCATGTGTTTGATGCTCCTCTACCTGGGTCCACCACCACCACCACCATGTGTTTGATGCACTCCTCTACCTGGGTCCACCACCACCACCACCATGTGTTTGATGCTCCTCTACCTGGGTCCACCACCACCACCATGTGTTTGATGCTCCTCTACCTGGGTCCACCACCACCACCACCATGTGTTTGATGCACCCCCACCTGGGTCCACCACCACCACCATGTGTTTGATGCTCCTCTACCTGGGTCCACCACCACCACCACCATGTGTTTGATGCTCCTCTACCTGGGTCCACCACCACCACCACCATGTGTTTGATGCACTCCTCTACCTGGGTCCACCACCACCACCATGTGTTTGATGCTCCTCTACCTGGGTCCACCACCACCATGTGTTTGATGCTCCTCTACCTGGGTCCACCACCACCACCACCATGTGTTTGATGCACACCTCTACCTGGGTCCACCACCACCACCACCATGTGTTTGATGCACTCCTCTACCTGGGTCCACCACCACCACCACCATGTGTTTGATGCACTCCTCTACCTGGGTCCACCACCACCACCACCATGTGTTTGATGCACTCCTCTACCTGGGTCCACCACCACCACCACCATGTGTTTGATGCTCCTCTACCTGGGTCCACCACCACCACCACCATGTGTTTGATGCTCCTCTACCTGGGTCCACCACCACCACCACCATGTGTTTGATGCACTCCTCTACCTGGGTCCACCACCACCACCACCATGTGTTTGATGCTCCTCTACCTGGGTCCACCACCACCACCATGTGTTTGATGCACACCTCTACCTGGGTCCACCACCACCACCACCATGTGTTTGATGCACTCCTCTACCTGGGTCCACCACCACCACCACCATGTGTTTGATGCACCTCTACCTGGGTCCACCACCACCACCACCATGTGTTTGATGCACTCCTCTACCTGGGTCCACCACCACCACCACCATGTGTTTGATGCACTCCTCTACCTGGGTCCACCACCACCACCACCATGTGTTTGATGCACTCCTCTACCTGGGTCCACCACCACCACCATGTGTTTGATGCACTCCTCTACCTGGGTCCACCACCACCACCATGTGTTTGATGCACTCCTCTGGCCTCAGGGCCTTGGCGGCGTCCGCCAGGGCTTTCCTCTCCGCTTTCTGCCTCTCCTGTTCCAGTCTGTGCGCCTCCTTGCACCCCTCCTTGTCTCCCCTCCTCCTCAGGGCCTCCTCCCGCGAGGCCAGGATCTCCTCCGCCGTCCGCTTCTTGGCAGGCTTCCTCCTGACGGGGGAAGCGTCGGTGCTCCCCGCCCAGGAGGAAGGCTTAGCCGCCGCGGTCCCTCGTTCCTCCGCGCTCCACTGGGCCTGACGGAAGCAGCCAAGGAGGGGCTCCGACTCGGAGAAGCCGTTCCGCGCCGCCGGGACCGGGAGGAGTACGTCCCCCGGGCCGGGTAGATCGGGCGAGGGGGGGTGCCCCTCGACGGATTTGTCGTCTGTGACGGCGGTGACACTTGCTTGTCTCTGTTTGAGTCTCAGTGCCAGGGGGACGTAAGGAGCGTCGTCTTCCGCCTCGGATTCACTGCTAATCATCATGACGTCGGCCGATCCCACGCCGGCACTCGCCGAGCCCTCAGCCTCGCCTAGTCCCTTCACGGCTGGAGGAGCAGGAGAGGAGGAGGAGGAGTAAGCCACGTCTGTGTCGGAGCAGCTATCCAGGTCCACCACGAGAGCTGCTGGCGTCACGGTCTGGCTGGAGGCTCGCGTGCTGCAGGGGCCGCCGCGCTGGAGGAAGTCGTACACGGGGAAGTCCTCCTCGTCGAGGTCGCTGGGCGAGTCGCTGTGGCTGCCCATCCTGCGTTCCAGGTCCCGGGTGATGTTATAGAGAGAGAGAGGCCTAAAGATGGGTTGGGTTTATGTTGTTGGGACTTGGTGTGTGTATTTATTCTCGGTCCGGCTGGACAGCGGAAACCCGCCCAATTTTCCGCCGTCAACACACCTTTTCAACCAATATCTAAAATAAAAGAAAAATGAAAATAAATAATTTAAAAATAATAATAATAAAACGAACCTTCTTACTGTCTATTACTAGTTCAAGTTTCTTTATTAGTTGTCATACAGAAGTACAGAATACTTTAATATAAAATGCTTCTTTCTGTTTTGCTCCAGAGATTGTGCTAGATAAAAATAGATAAGTACAAAATAAGTATAGTAAGTATAAAATAGAAGTCAAGTACGTAGACAAAATACACTATACAATGCAGAGTAGAAAAGTAACTGAGTTACTCAAGGGACACCTACGGGAGACTGCAATTCAACACTGGCCCCTGTAAATATCCTAACCCAACCCCCTCCAATGTACAGTCATTTACCTAGTATGGTTTTGTCAATAGTTCAATGTACAATTGTGTTTGTTTGTACAGTGTCTCCTCCCCCCCCCCCCTCAATGTACAGTGTTACTTGTTTATACAGTGTGCCCCCCGCCCCCCCCCCCCCCAACCACCTCCAATGTAAATTACCCAGTATGGTTGTCAATATCCCAGTGTACCCAACCCCCCCCACCCAACCTCCTCCAATGTACAGTTTCTACGTCAAATGTATATACTCCCTTTTCTTGACTCCTTCTGTATCACAAACAGTACTGTATTTGCAAATCTGGTATGTCATAAATGTATAGATGTAGCAGTACTGACTATCTGTATGTCATGTATGTCATATATGTCTATATGAATTGAAAATGGGGGACCCTGATGGAAACAAGACAAACGTCTTTCTCAGGTCTGCATCCCCTTAACAATTGTATGTATTGAGCCGTACTGTATTGTACCCATTCTGCAATCTGTTAAATAAAGTTTTCATTCATTCATTCATTCATACAATACAATATGCTATATACTATACAGCACAATGCAGAAATGGAATGAGGTACAATTTACAGTAAGGTGTAATGAGGTATGAGTTGTAGTGCAAATGTTTTACCAATAAATATAAAGTGTGTTTAGGTGTTCTAAAGTGGGTAAAGTGCAGTGAGTTGTTTGTTTAAAGTGAGTGTGTGTGCGTGTGGATGTGTGTGCTGTGTGAGTGCATTTGATGCTCTGTTACATAGTGTTATTGTTCATAGTGATTGTTCATTTAGCATCCTGATGGCCTGGGGATAGAAGCTTCTTCTTACTATTGTGTACTTTACTACTATCCCTATACTACTATACTCCTGTTGACTTGTTCACAATGTGTAAGTCGCTTTGGATAACAGTGTAACTAACTAAATGTAAATGTATATTGACAGGAAAACAATGCAACAATTGAAGGGTAACTCAAATCAGGCTGTGGAAACTAAAATACTTAAAAGTGTACCTGGTTAAGTTAAATCGTGCACTATGCTGTTTCAGGGGATACATTTTGAAACTCAATAATAACAAGTGTTTTGTACAAAACCCCCTCCCCACCATCATCAACTGCATCATAACGTTAGTGACACAAATCCACCTTACTCATCAGAACTCAAACACATTTTACTTGAAAATAATATGAATGTAAAAGTTGTCAAATTATAAAGCACCATGTTGCTTTTTGCAACAAAAATAGTTTTACTTACACAATCAATAACGTTGCAATATTATGTTTCTGTGTCTGTGTTCCGTTTCATCTGAGTTGAGTTACTTGAAAGAGGCCGGACGTGACGTAATTTCCGGATTCCCCGGGTACTTCTTCTTCTTCTTCTTCTTCTTCTTCTTCTTCTTCTTCTTTGGAGTTAATGGCGGGTCGCAATCACAGAAAGGCGCATACCGCCACCTACTGTACAGCCCAGCAACTGGAGCGGATAAGGCAAGAACCCGGCAAAGAAAAGAAAACAATAAAGAAAAACCAACAAACCCAGAACAAACCAAACTAAATACCCAACCCTAACATCAGTTTTACCATAAACAGATCATAATGTGAAGAACTGTGATTTTATATGTCTGCACTTTATGTGCTCATTTTATGCCTGTTTTTTTTGTTGTGAAGCACTTTGAGCTGCAGTTTCTGTATGAAAGGTACTATACAAATAAAGTTTATTATTATTATTATTATTATTATTATTATTATTATTATTATACAAACCTAATAAAAATACAAATAAACCCTAAACACAAACAAAATAAATTAAATAAACTTCAAATCCCCGGGTTCGCAGAGAGCGAGGGGGAGGCATTTCGAGGTGACACACACAACGTCACGGCGTTGTTGACGCACACGACGTCATCACGTGATACAACATGGCGGCGCTCGCGTCCTTGATGTTGAAATCCAGAGCAGGTATCATTTCTCGAAATTATTATAATACTTTTGGCATAGAGAGTAGACCTTTGTGCATACACCGTATAGTATAAAACGTTTAACGTTACACGATGTATTAATGAATGTATTGTGTAGATAATATATTTAACATTCACTGTCTGACGCCTTACAAGCTAACTGTACTACTAGTAACCACATTGTAGCTGCTGAGAGAGAGAGAGAGAGAGAGAGAGAGAGACACGCACACACACACACACAGAGAGGGAGAGAGAGAGACACACACACAGAGAGAGAGACACACACACACACAGAGAGAGAGACACACACAGAGAGAGAGACACACACACACAGAGAGAGAGAGAGAGACACACACACAGAGAGAGAGAGACACTCACACACACACAGAGAGAGAGAGACACACACACAGAGAGAGAGAGAGAGACACACACACACACAGAGAGAGAGAGACACACACAGAGAGAGAGCCTAGCCCAAGAGAGACAGAGATGTCACAATGACAATGTCACCCAATGCTGCTGCTGGTTGTTGCAGGTCTCTTGGTTCCGGGCCAGGTTCCGTTGTTGGCCGGCTCGGTGAGGTTTGCGTCCAAGAAGGCCGGCGGCAGCACCAGGAACGTGGGAGGAAAGAGTGCAGGTCGCCGATACGGTTACAAGAAACAGGATGGTAAATAATGTGACTATACTTTTGTTGATTTCATCACAACACAAGTGACGTGGTTATGTTTTGTAGTGTAGGCATGATTCATGTGCTTAATAATAATACCCTGCTTGTTACTGATCTGGGTAATGCAAAAGGAGAACTGTTTATCAAGCACCCCCCCCCCCCCCCTTAATTTAAACTGAGCCAAAACTTGACCCTGTCATTTGCTACATATGATCTAATTATTAATACTAAAACTAGGGATGCTCGATATTGGCTTTTTTACCTATACCGATATTGTCCAACTCTTAATTTCCGATACCGATATCAACCGATACCGATATATGCAGGGTCCCCCCCCCCCCCCCCCCCCCCCCCAAAATGGAATAATTTCAGGTAATTAACATTACATATATCTTGTTGTGGAATTAACACAACATTATGCATACTTTTGACAATAAATAAAATCAGAATTTGTTCTTACTTGCTTGCCTGGGTAAATAAAGGTTATAGAAATGTAAATTCTTTTTTTTATTTATTTATTTTTTAAACCGATACCGATATTTTCCGATATCACATTTGAATGCCGATATCGTCCGATAATATCGGTAGGCCGATAATATCGGACATCCCTAACTAAAACTAATAGAATGATCTGTGGTATGTGGTTTTTTTTCTGAGATTAGCTGTTTTATGTAGGGAAAAATCATCTTTGTGTTCAAGAACAGCTTTGATGATGAAATTACCTGCGAAACAGAATTACGAATGATGCCAGGCGGTGGAATAGGCCATGTAATACTAAGGCCATGATAGTATTGATGTCAGCTGAACCTGTAGTTATTGCAGAGTTTCCTGTTGGCAAGTAATAATATAATAATAAGTTGGTCACTACTACTACTTCACATCTGTATAGAGTGTTTTCACGGCGCGTCATCAAACCGGAAGTCGGCCGATTTGGAGTACTTCAGATTGCCAAAAAGCTACTACAAATCAGGGAGAAGAGAGCAAAAAAAGGAGGCGAACACCCCCTCTCCTCTGTCCTCTCCCGCCTGAACGAACTACCAAAGTACCGATCAGCATTTTTCGATCAAAAAATGTGTACTAGTAGTAGTAGACTATTAGACAAATTTTTTTCAAAAGTAAAGATCAGTCGATCTAGTAACATGTATTGAATCGCCTACCTTGGCTTTCACAATACACATGACATGTCATCGATGAGCAAACACTATAATGTAACTTATCGTGAAAGTGAACAACACACTCGTACAAATGTTTGGCAAAAACAATTACAAGTTGATCAGCAAGTTGTCACTGTGTCGGGGCACGTGGGTGGCAAGGGCTGCTGCTGGCATGATTACAATGTTATCAACATCATCTCTGTGACAGACGTCTGTTTACAGCAGGCGTAAGTAGTGATGCACGATATATCGGCCGATATAATATCGGCCGATATGGCAGTTTTTTTTACACATCGGTATCGGGCCGATATGGGCCGATACTAAAAATAATAATTAGTTTTTTGTCCTTTTTCTTTTCTTTTCTTTTACATGTTTTGGCCTTAAATAGTTTCAAAATATCAGTAATTTCTGAAAATAACTTACAAAAGTAAAAAAAAAAAAAAACGTTTTGGAAAATAGCTCTTTATTTGATTATCATAAAGTGTTTTCTATACAGAGATATCGACATCGGTAAATATCGGTATCGGCCAGAACAGCAATATTAATATCGGGTTATCGGTATCGGCCACAATTTTCACATCGGTGCATCACTAGGTGTAGCTGAGGGGTACAATTCCCTGACTGTATTGTTAGATATGATATTTAATACCACTACCTCATGTACTTTAACTTCTGGCCACCCAGTACAAGATATAAGTATGATGAACACTTTCCCACCTGATGAAACGAACCAACACAAATGGACCAAATCGAATATTTAATACAGCAAAGGGTGTACACAATATTCACTTAATTACATTTATGATTTGAAATGTTAAGTATGCACTTTTATGGCAAATGAGTATTCGTAGGTAAATCAACATTGAATGTCCAATCTCTGGTTGCGCAGGGAGTAAGTATACAACCTGGAATATTTAGGAAACGATAGCGATAGTACTTAAATGATTATAGCTGGATACACTAAGGGGGGGGGGGGTCCCGCTGGTTGTAAGACAGTAGAAGGGGGGGGTTAGAGAAGTCGCTGGCGGTATCCCATTTGGCCGACGGTGTCTTGGGAGAATCCAAAGTCTTAGACCCAGTGCCCACAGAACCTCGGGCCGTAGACGAACACAGCTGGACCCTCTGTGGAACGGTATCTGCCGGTCCACAACGGAGAGACGTGGTGCGACCTCACGTGTAGAGCGCCGCCTCACCTGTAGTCCTCTCCGGGGGGTAATTCCAACACTCGACAGTGTTGGCCTTTATCCATGGAATAATCAAAGCACATAAAGCATAATCCAAGAGCCGTGGAAGGCTCGCCGTCGTCGGGTAGAGTAATCCAATATACAGGTCCAGTCGCTCTTGACCCGGAGCTCCTCGGATGCAATCACCACTAGGGGTCTGACCAGCCTGGATAAGCGTCCAGATAACGTCAGGAACGATGGGGGTACTGATAACTGTAGGACTCGAACCGAACGATGCACCATACATAAATAGACTATTATTAGCTTAATAGAATACGTCCAACTCGACGGTATGGTGCCAAACTATGACCATTCAACTATTAATCTACACGATATCTCAATGCCTATTCTGGGCCAAGTAGGCCCTACTACACCGCACGTGCTTCGTGGGGAGGCTTTTGCGTCTGTCACTCTGTTGGAGGGTAAAGAACTGGACTAAAAGAAAGTTCTACTTTACGAGCGTCATATATATATGCGCTATGAACAAATAGTACCACACGTATTTCGCCCGGCATATTACTGCGCGGAACCGGGGGCTGCCTCGACATGTTAGGCGGCACGATTGAACTTGAACCTAGGGGTATGGCAACCTGGCGCCAGGTTCTAGTCCAATGGTAGAATGAAACTATTATGGGCTGTTTAGTAGAAACGGGGATATTCAATGCATATTGTACAAGGAATATACATGGGATATCAAACGATATACAAATACAATTAAATATATATATATAAATAAATATACATATTCGGTTTAATCTGATCCTTCACAACAGCCGCCCCCTAATTAGTCCCACCTAATTAGCTAAGCAGAGACAGATTAACCGCACTGTCTTCCACTCAAGGTCCGCTGTAAGGTCAGTCAACTCACAAAGTCATAGGGTCATGGTCATCATCGATAGTATCTGGGAGTCGGGGCAGTTCTATGAGCCTCGCCACGGGCCGTGTGTAGGTGCGCCCTTGGACGAGTACTTCAGCTGCTCGGACCTTGCCATCGGCACCGGTGATCACTTTGCTTACGCGGCCAGCCGGCCACATAGCTCTGGGGAGTGACTGGTCAACTATCATGACGACTGTTCCTTCTGTCAAATTGTCTCTCTCTTTTACCCACTTCTGGCGGGTCTGTAGAGACGGTAGGTAGTGAAGTAGGAAGCTGCTCCAAAACTTGTCAGCTAGTACTTGGCTGTACCTCCACATTCTTCGGCCGTTCGCTTCTTCGGGCCTGTACATTGTCTGGGGTAGCGCGGGGTCCAGCCGCCCCATTAGGAGTGTGTTGGGGGTGACTGGGTCGACATCTGCTACATCACTGGAGACGTAACCGAGGGGTTTGGAGTTCAATACTCCCTCGATCTCCGTGAGGACTGTCATTAGGACTTCCTCTGCCACAGTCTGGGCTCCGAGTACGGCATACAGGGCTGTCTTTATAGAACGTACTTCTCGTTCCCAGGTTCCACCGAAGTGGGGTGCGTTCGGGGGATTAAACTGGAAGTCAACCTGGGCTGGAGCGAGGTGGGTCTTAAGTTCTGGGCCCATAGCTTGGAAGCTCTCTCTCAGCTCTCTTTCTCCGCCTTTGAAGTTGGTCCCGTGATCAGACAACAATGTAGACTGTTGTCCTTTCCGTGATATGAATCTCCGGAAGGCCATAAGGAATGAGTCTGTGCTCATGGTCGGAAGGAGCTCGATATGTATCGCTCTGGTGGTCATGCATTTGAATACAATACCCCACCGCTTCTCGGTTCCTCTTCCTCTTTTTATATACAACGGGCCAAAACAGTCCATGCCTGTGGAGTGGAATGGCTTGTCGCCGATTCGGAGGCGACAGGGGGGTAAGTCAGCCATCCGTGGTATGCTGGGCTGCGCGCGCCACTTTCGGCAGTCTAGACAGGTTCGCTGGAAGCGTCGCACCGCTTCTCTTCCTTGAAGTATCCAATAGCGACGTCTGATCTCCGCGAAGACTCTCTCTGCTCCTGCGTGGTGTACATCCTCGTCGTATTTCTTTATGATCAGCTCTGTGACCTTGTGTCGGCTGTTCAAGACGATCGGGTGCTTAATGTCATCTGGTAGATCGGGGGCTCTCCGCAGGCGACCACCCACTCTGATGAGATTATGTGCGTCACTCTCTGGTGCCAGGTGAATCAGTCTGCTGTCTGATGGGACGGGGTTTCCTCCCTGTAGACAGTCTAGCTCATCGGGGAACGAGTCCCTCTGGGCTCGTTGTAGTAGAAGAAGTTCTGCTTCTTCGTAGTCAGCTGCTGACATGTCAGTGGTGGACTGAATCTCTGGGTGGTGCCGCAGGAATGTCCTTTGTTGCGCACTCTCTAGGGTAATGCAGTCATCTATGTTCGGGTCTGTGGAGGCGACAGTGCTCAGTCCACAGAACATAGGCTTCTTGTTCTCAGCCTCCTCTCTACTTGCTTCCCTCGGGGTGGGCGTAGGCCAATCTCCTTCCGGGAGCTGGAGGAATGCTGGTCCGTCACTGTAGATGTTGCGACGGGTTAGGTCATCCAGGGACATTCCCCGGGTGATGACGTCAGCTGGGTTGTGTTTGGTATCCACATATCTCCAGCTTGCTTCTTCTGTTAGTTCCTGAATCTCGGTGACTCTGACTCCCACGAAGACTTTGTATCTGCATGAATCAGACTGTCGTGGAATCTGACCACAAGATTGTTCTATGCACCGGAATGGTGAGTTCACGTTGGATTAACGTGGCTAGATGCGCTCCTGCGAGGGCTGCGCAGAGCTCTAGACGTGGGATAGATTGTTGCTTACGTGGGGCTATCCTTGAGCGGGCCAGTATGAAAGCAGTGTGTATCTCTCCTCCCATCTCTTGGGCACGCAAATAAGCAACCGATCCGTAGGCTACTTCGGAGGCATCGCTGAAGACGTGTAGCTCAATCTCGCATGTCTCTGGCCTCACTGTGGATGGGAAGTAGCTGCGGCGTATGTTGACACCTGGGAGTGAGCGGAGTTCCGTCTCCCACTCTCTCCATGTTGAGGCAAGGTGTGCGGGTATTGGGTCGTCCCAGCCCTGGTCCTTGTCCCATAGTGCTCGTACAATCATCTTTGCCCTGGTGGTGTAAGGTAGAATACATCCCAGCGGGTCATATTGTCTGGCGAGTGTTCTGTACACACTCCGTCTGGTGGTCGGTATCGTCGCCGACCTTCCTTGCTCTGGAGCCAAGGGTTTGTGTCTATAGTGGAGCGAGTCTGTTTTGAAGCGCCAGACTAATCCTAGTGTCATTTCTTGGGCTTCTCCTGGGATTGTCGCCATCCAGGTCTCGCTGCTGGCAGCCTTGTCTGCGGAGGAGAGGCTGTGCAATACGTGCGGGTCACTGCTGGCCCACTGCCTGAGATCAAAGCCTCCTTTGATTAGGGAGGCGCGTAACTTGATTAGGAGAGCCTCGGCTTCTTCTTGAGTCGAGACGCTTTGTAGACAGTTGTCTACGTAGAAACTGTTCTTCACACTGTGTTGGACCTCTTCATCTGCTGCTGGGTCCTCTGTGACGTGTTTCTGTAGTGCAAATGTAGCACAGCACGGGCTGCATGTGGTTCCGAAGGGGAGTACTTCCCACTGGTAGATAGATGGGTTCTCATCTCCGATCTTCTCTCTCCATAGGAACCGTAGCAGAGGCTTGTCCTCCTCTACTAGTCTCACTTGCAAGAACATCCCTTTGATATCCCCGCTTATAGCCACCTTGTCCTGGCGGAAGCGCAGTAGCACGCCTAGTAGGGAGTGGCCGAGTGTGGGGCCGGGCAAGAGCTCTTTATTCAGATTTTGGGATCCGATCTGGTAGCTGCAGTTAAACACAATGCGATCCTTGCCATTGTGATGGACCTTGTGATGCGGCACGTACCATGATTCGGTCGTCTGATCGGCCTCTTTAATGTCAATCTTTGTTACGTGTCCCGCTGTGATTAGCTTCTCAATCTCAGCTCGGTACACACTCTGTTGAGCGGGGTCTTTGGCTAGGCGCCGCTCTGTGTTCAGTAGATAGCGCTCCGTGGCGTCTTTCTTTGCGTGAAAGGGGGGCATTCCCTCTCTCCTCAGGAGTGGAGTTGCGTATCTCATCACTCCGCCGACTGTGACTCTCTTTGTCCCCTGCTCGAGTAGGTGGATGGCGTAAATGTCTTCTTTAGAGCGAATGTCTTTCTTTTCGTTCTTAAAGGGCATTGTCTCTAGGGTCCATAGCCTCTCGACATGCTGCAGGAGAGTGGTGTCTTCTTCTGTCGTTCGGGAGTGGAAGCAGCTAGTGGCTGCGGTTCGGTTGAGAGATTTAGCGAGGGGGCCTTGTAATGTCCATCCTAAGCGGGTCTCGGCGGCTGCAGGACAGCCTCGGGGACCGGTATGGACCCGGTCAATCGGGACTATGAGTTCTGCATGGTCGGAGCCTATCAACAGGGTCGGGGTAGCGCCGTTTATGAGCGGGATAGGTAATTGGCGCAGGTGCACATATTTATCCATCAACTTGGTGACAGGGTAGGTGTACTGCGAGAGTCCTATTTCTTGGCTGGTGAAAGCATTTGTGATCTTGTACCGTCGCTCTGGCTGCCCGTTGGCTGCGATAGTGAAGGAGACATTCTCGCCCTTTATCGTCTTTAAATCTCTTCTTATTGTCCGAATCGTCATTTCGTTCTTGCTCCCCCGCAGTCCCAGTTGAGTCGCAGCGGAGGCGAGCAGAAGGGTCTTCTCTGACCCGTCATCAAGGACGGCGTAAGTGTCCATGACTTTATCCTGGTAGCTCAATGTCACACGGACTACCTTTAAGAGCACTTGAGCTCCGTTGCTGCTGGCGGGGTCAATGTACATGACACTTGCCTTGGTGCCGCTCCGTGGTGCAGGTGTAGGCCGTCTTCCGTTACTATCGTGTAGTATATCTAGATGGGCTCCATCGCACCGGCTGCACCTTTTCTTTAGGCGGCATTCGGCTGCCATGTGGGGCCGCGCACATCGATAACAGCGCCGGTTGGACTTTATCCATTGGCTCACTTCTTCTATATTCATCTTTGTGAATGTGTCACATTGTGACAGCCAGTGTTCTTTCTCACAGTAGGGACACGCTCTCTTCCACTTCTCCTTCCTCGAGGGGGTGCTGTGACTCTTACTGCTCGGTACTGACTCTGATTGGTGCATGACAGTCACCGATCTTCTTCCATCATTTATTCTCCTGGGTCCCTCTCTGGAGCTTGGCGTGCTCCGCCCGAAGGTGTCCAGTCGTAAGCTGCTGACCTCTCTCGCCAGGAAGTCGGCCAGATCAAGGAGGGATGGCTCGGGGCCGTCGGGATCTCGGTAGTCCCTCTGCCGCCGAAAGCGCTCCTGTCTTGCGGGTGGCAGCTTCTCCAAAATCCTCTCAACGTTAGAGTTGGCGTACAGCTCATGCCTGCCCTTCTCCCGTTGAGCTCCCAGCATCCCCACCAGGGACTGCACTTTAATTGACAGGTCATCTAGTGAGCGATTGTCTGTGGCTGGGGGTAGGCGGTCAATATGCCTTATCTCCTGGATTACGTAATCCCATATACGTCCATATCTTTGATCCAGCGCTGCAAGGGTGTATGGGGTCGAGGAGGTAGCATAGGCTAGCGCTATATTGTGTGCTCGCTGTACTTTCAGGTGCTTCAATAATATTGCATACTTGTGGCGTTCATCAATGACATCCGCCAGCATTGTCTCTAAACACATCCGGAGCTCCGTGTACTGTGCTCGACTCTCATAGGCGAAGTCTGGGATTGATGGCGTGGCGTTGTATGACGCCGTGGATGGCGAATACATCGGCGAGCGTTGGGGGAGAGACCTCCTGGGCGAGTCCCCTCTTGCGCCTCGCTGTGGGCCGGTACTGGCAGGGTACCATGGCCCGCTGGTCCAGGTACTGTTCCTCGGGGCTGGTCGTGCGTCGTGCTCACCCGTAAATAGAGTCGGGGGTCTGTAGCGCAGCGCCGCGGGGGTATAGCCTGGACTGTATGGGACCTCCTGGTCCGGTGGAGTACTGTGCTGTCGTCGGGCTTGGTTCTCCTCTTCTCCCTCTTCTTCTTCTATCAAATCTTCCAGGTCTTGTAATGGTTTATTTAGCTTCTCCGCAGTGTAGGCCGCTCCTTCCTTGTAGCTGGGTCTCGCTTGGACCGGTATGGGAAGGGGGTCTGCGGGGGGTCTAGACTCGGTCTGTTGGTCAAGTTCAGGGTCGCTTGCTCGTTGCGGTGACGCTGCTCTTGACTGCTGTCTCGACGAGTTCCTTGAGCCCCTGGCGGAGGGAGAGGGAGTTGTCCTTTTGATCAGCTGCTCTATCAGTTGCGCTTGTAGTCTGTCGCGCTCTGCGTCTCTTTGGGCACCGGCAGCGGTGCGCTGGGCGTCGGCGCGGTCTCTTGCCATATTCTCTTACATCTGGAAGCGTCTCATCTCCAGACTTGTGCGCTGTTCTTCGCTCCGTTGCTGTGCTTGGAGGTGTTCGCGCTCGCTGGTCGCCTGGGCTTGGAGACGTTCGCGCTCGCTAAGCGTCTGTGCTTGGAGCCGATCGTGTTCGGTAGAGGTTGTCAGGCTGACGAGGAACGCCTGTTGTAGTATCCTCTCCGCTTCGCTGGGGGAAGGCGGTAGTGGAGGTGAGCCGCTCCTGCGTGAACCGCTCCTGGGGGTACTCGTTGGGGAGTCCTGGAGCTCTAGTTCCTCGGCGCTCTCCTCTTCTTCTTCCGTGCAGAGTTCTCTTTCTGTAGGGTTGTCTTCCTCCCGGGGCGTGTCGGGGACTACTTCTTTAGTAGTGGCGGGGGGTAAAGGCATGTCAATTCCCTCCTGGTCTCCACCGTGGGCTTGGTCAGTTACATTAGGACCTACTAGGGCCTCTGTGGTCGGGGAAACCTGGTCGTTAAGGTCAGACATAATTTTACTTTCTACTTTTACTACGTTTACCGTTTGTCGAAGGCTAGGTAGTTGACTGACAGTGTAAGCCTCTAAGTACTGAGGTGTCTGTCGTCTGCGCCGCGGGCGTTCTAGGTTAGGAGGATCGTTTCGTGGAGTGTTCATCATAGGCCATTTCGATATTAATAACACTATATTAATATTACACTAGTTACCCTCCGGCTCGAAGGACCAATTGTAGCTGAGGGGTACAATTCCCTGACTGTATTGTTAGATATGATATTTAATACCACTACCTCATGTACTTTAACTTCTGGCCACCCAGTACAAGATATAAGTATGATGAACACTTTCCCACCTGATGAAACGAACCAACACAAATGGACCAAATCGAATATTTAATACAGCAAAGGGTGTACACAATATTCACTTAATTACATTTATGATTTGAAATGTTAAGTATGCACTTTTATGGCAAATGAGTATTCGTAGGTAAATCAACATTGAATGTCCAATCTCTGGTTGCGCAGGGAGTAAGTATACAACCTGGAATATTTAGGAAACGATAGCGATAGTACTTAAATGATTATAGCTGGATACACTAAGGGGGGGGGGGGTCCCGCTGGTTGTAAGACAGTAGGAGGGGGGGGTTAGAGAAGTCGCTGGCGGTATCCCATTTGGCCGACGGTGTCTTGGGAGAATCCAAAGTCTTAGACCCAGTGCCCACAGAACCTCGGGCCGTAGACGAACACAGCTGGACCCTCTGTGGAACGGTATCTGCCGGTCCACAACGGAGAGACGTGGTGCGACCTCACGTGTAGAGCGCCGCCTCACCTGTAGTCCTCTCCGGGGGGTAATTCCAACACTCGACAGTGTTGGCCTTTATCCATGGAATAATCAAAGCACATAAAGCATAATCCAAGAGCCGTGGAAGGCTCGCCGTCGTCGGGTAGAGTAATCCAATATACAGGTCCAGTCGCTCTTGACCCGGAGCTCCTCGGATGCAATCACCACTAGGGGTCTGACCAGCCTGGATAAGCGTCCAGATAACGTCAGGAACGATGGGGGTACTGATAACTGTAGGACTCGAACCGAACGATGCACCATACATAAATAGACTATTATTAGCTTAATAGAATACGTCCAACTCGACGGTATGGTGCCAAACTATGACCATTCAACTATTAATCTACACGATATCTCAATGCCTATTCTGGGCCAAGTAGGCCCTACTACACCGCACGTGCTTCGTGGGGAGGCTTTTGCGTCGGTCACTCTGTTGGAGGGTAAAGAACTGGACTAAAAGAAAGTTCTACTTTACGAGCGTCATATATATATGCGCTATGAACAAATAGTACCACACGTATTTCGCCCGGCATATTACTGCGCGGAACCGGGGGCTGCCCCGACATGTTAGGCGGCACGATTGAACTTGAACCTAGGGGTATGGCAACCTGGCGCCAGGTTCTAGTCCAATGGTAGAATGAAACTATTATGGGCTGTTTAGTAGAAACGGGGATATTCAATGCATATTGTACAAGGAATATACATGGGATATCAAACGATATACAAATACAATTAAATATATATATATAAATAAATATACATATTCGGTTTAATCTGATCCTTCACAACACTAGGTGTAAGTAAACAAAATAGCGGGTGTTTATAATAAATGCCATGTTTATGATGACGTTGCCCTCGAGGAGATACTTCTCCTGGCTAGGAACTCATATTGGCTAACAATTCTTACATACAGAATACTAAATGGAACCAAGCTACATTGCCAATTCTCTTGTCACCTATGTTGTGCCCCCAAGAACATTACGATAATCTACTACTAAATTACGCACCAAAGCTACGGGACACCCTACCTATGGACATTAGGAGGCTAGATCACTAAATATTAAAAAAAAAAAAAAAAAAAAAAAAAGTAAGCTAAACATGTACCTTTTCACCATAGCCTTTTAATACACTCTGCTGCTTGGACTCAATGCACCAAGACTGTGATTGTTGTACGTGCAGATGAGTTTATTTTATTGCACTATTGCACTATTATACTCTGTCTATTTATGCTAATTTGTGTAAATTATAGCTATTTTATCGCATTGCTCTTATTCTGTCTATTTTATACAAATGTTATGTCTGCACTTTATGCATTGCTTTTATTTGGTCAGAAACCTGCTAATAGTCTTGTATAGATTTGAAGGTCAATTCTCTTGAATTATGCCAATTTTATGCTCGTTTTACGCCTAGACATCTGTTTTGTGTGTACATCACTGCTGTGAAGCACTTTGGGCTGCAATTCTGGTATGAAAGGTGCTATACACATACAGTTTATTATTATTATTATTATTATTATTATTATTATTATTATTATTATTATTATTATTATCACTATTTTTAATTTTAAGTATTTAAAATGTATTTACAGGCCACTTTGTCCATGCGGGCAACATCCTCGCAACACAGCGAATAATGAGGTATCATCCAGGAGCCCATGTAAGTGTTGAAGCTTTTCGGCATGAATACGAAGATTTGATACAGTTGAATAGTTTTTGAAATAACTAAATTCTACTTTTCTTTTCCTTTTATTTATTTATATATATATATTTTTACTTCATCGCTCCTCAACTCATCCCGACTCCCCCTCCCCCTCATCCTTTGTCCCCCCCCTCACCCCAATTGTCCCGCCAGGTGGGCAGGGGGACTAATAACACGCTGTATGCCCTGGAGGAAGGCGTGGTGAGGTTCACCAAGGAGGTCTACCTGCCCGGGCCGCGCAGCCCCGAGGTCTACCACGTGCTCCACAAGCTGCCCACGGGCGCCGTGCTCTACAAGACCTTCATCAACGTCCTGCCCACCAAACAGGAGGGCCGGTTCAAACTGGTGGACATGGTATAATAAACCGGCCGACTGGACTCTGACGTGACGTGGCGGGAGCCCCCCCCGTCCCCCCCGTGGACTTCCGTCGTTGTGGGAGAGGTTCTGGTCGAGTGGACTGAAAAAGTGGGCGCTCTGGAACGTTTTTTATATATTTTTTTGGTCTACTTTTTCTCCGCCTATTTTTCTTGTATTTTTCTCCCATCCCAATTGAGTCGTTATGCCCAATTCCCCCCTCCCCCTTCCTGGTCGTTGCTCACATTTGCCCCCCACTGGTCGGTCTAGGGAGCCCTGAAGTCTATCACATGCTTCCTCCCGATACATGTGGAGACACAGCCAGCAGCTTCTTTTCACCTGACAGCGAGGACTCTCACTGGGGGAGCGTAACGCGTGGGAGGATCACACTACCCTCCCCCAGTTCCCTCCCTCGCTGTGCAGCAGGCGCCCTGACCGACCTGTAGGAGTCGCTGTTTTACAACGACCAGGACACACACCCCCCACCGGCTTTCCCACCCGCTGACACTGCCCAATTGTGTCGGTACGGACGACCGACCACTCCGGAGGCACCGCGGCAGCCGGATTCGATCCCGCTGACTCTGCGGTGGTAGACGGATGCTTAGTCCGCTGCGCTACCCGGCCGCCCACTCTGGAACGGTTTTGACTGCCTGGACCTCTCTGTCGGTGTGTTGATGATGTCACAGGGTCGGTCATCGTCACTCCCAGGAAGGAATCACAGAACCGAACGAGGGTCCGACTCCTCACTAGTTGGCGAAGCTGCAAAGCTGCAACCCGTCTAAATTCGTACCTAAAAAGTTCATACCGCGGCTTACCTTGACCCCCAAGGAGGCACGCCACCGAAAAACAACTGCAATTTATTTTGTACCTAATCTCACACATATCATTTCATTTCATTTCACACAGTCATTTAGTTTGACGATTATTGAGTGTTAATGAGTTTACATAACTAAATTCAAAGGACATTGAATCCTTGTGTTGTGTTAATTACCGCTCAATGAAATTATGTCGATTTTAAAGAATAGCAATCCCTATTAGAATCCTTATCTAGTTTTTTTTTTCATCGACATCATTTCATTGAGCTGTAATTATTACCCCGGCAACACACAGATTCAGTATCCTCCGATGACATGAGATATTCAAACTCATTAACACTTTCAGTGCCACCAGGTGGCGCCAGAGTTAGTGCTTGAATGCCACCATCGGCGTCAATGTTAACGTTAATATCGCCTAATCTATGTTTTAAATTGTGGCTATGTGTCTAATCTGCCCGTCGCTTATCAAAGAATCATTTTCCAGTCAGTGCTGTCAAGGCAGATTGGTTTTTTATTGCTTCATTTCCGTTTGAGAGCATTTTGAAAAGCACCCGTTTTGAGGTAAAAAACAGCCCATTCTATGATAATCGTCTTTTACTGGAATATTCCAGAACGTTGATATTTGTCGGCCTATTTATGAATCGTTTTCAAATAAACGCTAGATGATCAATATTATACGTACACGCACGCCCATTCGAGCCGCGCGCTGATAATAGGGTCTGTTCATTTCCTCATGGATTTTACAGTGAAACCGATAGAGGACATTTCACAAAACAGCTTATATCTTCATCAAAATGAGTCTGATTATCCTAACACTGATAACATAGATTCCTTACCTGACATCAGATGGTATCCAACTGGTATATTCCAATTCCTGATCACCATTAGAAAAAATCGATAAGTGTATAGATCTAACGTGATACAGTAGAATTCATGATCCGCAGCGCTCAGAGGATCCATAATGAACTCTGGTAACCCCGGCTGCATCAGTGGACTGGAAAATGTGGAGTACAGGATTTTTTTCCCCATCCATTTTCATTGAGTCCATTCCAAAATCCCTTATGTCATCTGGGAGACGATAGGGGGCGCTTTTTTCCACATCTGATCGCCGGCGGCTCTCGGGTAGACTAGGGTAGGCTCGCGTGATGCAATATGATTTCAGATCGCTAAAAAAAAAAAATCAGAGAAATCTTGTGAGTGGCTTTCAACGTAATATTAATAATTCCGAGAAAACTTGTGAGTGGCATAGAAAGTGTTAACTCTCGATAACTGTCAAACTAAATGAACGTTAGTAATCAAATCCTACTTAACCTCACTTGAGACTTCACACCAAAACCTAAACTAACATAGAAATGAACAAAATAATAGATTTGATCAATTTTTATTGAAGATAGTGATTTTCTTTAACTTTTCGGCCCGGCCAATTAGTGAGAACCCTGAACAGGTCACATGTTCTCACTCCTCCAGCACTACTGCTCTGAGCGGCTTTGTACAGCTAGCCAGCCCTGGACTCCCAGTAGAAACCCCTGCTTGTCCTTGGTATTAACAACAGGGTGCCATAGCCCATGTCCAGAAAACTATTTATGTCTGTGTCAAAATACATCCTGTATTCATCAAAGGTTATGACTTGACTTGTGCTTGTGTTTTTGAACAGCTCTCACACAAATAAAGGTGTATAATGTAATCATGATGTTGTGAACTATTTATTACACTTGCCTCCTCAAACTTCAAAGTGCAGTTCTGTGTATTTAATCATTTCAAATATGCAGTTATGATGGTTGGTTAGTTTTATTGGTAGTAGGAAATAAGTTAAGGATCATGATAAGTTAAGGATCATGTCTTCACATCCGCAATTCTTTAACCAACCACAAGGTGTCTCATCATGACAAACGGGTACTTTATGTTTTGTTTGGCCAGTTATGGTAAGAATCAGCGTTGGGGGGGGTGATTTCACTTTATCAATTCAAAATGTACATTTAAACTGCAATAGAGGCCGTGTATAGAATGTCTGTGTAGTTTATCTTTCTTCCAGCATGGCTACCTGTAACCGTTGGTAACCACTTTCAAAAGGAAATGGCTAATTGCTGTGCAGTGGTAGAGTAGGTAAAACACTGGCTTGATATTGCTATTCTACTGTGAATTATTGACAAGATCCAGTAATAAGACACCAAATGATTGTTTTTGTTGTCATATTTCTCACAAATCGGCACATAGCAACCATTGTTGTGTGTACATAGCAACCATTGTCTCTTGCACACAATAATGGTTGCTATGTTAAGAGTTATTTTAATTTGATTCTTTTTTATTTAACAAAGTCTTGAATTGATTGGAAGTGAACTGGCACTGGTTTGAATGTTAGAACAAACCCATCATCACTATAATATGATACAAAGGAACCAGACTGTCTCATTGCTCAATGAGATTAATATAATGATGGTAAATGGACATTTATATAGTACTTTTATCCAAAGCGCCTTGCTCAAGGACACTTGGACGCGCTGCCGGGAGGAGCCGGAATCGAACCGGGAACCTTCAGGTTACCGAGACGACTGCTCTACTTCCCACAAATGGGTTACTTGACCTTAGAAACAGGCTACTTGATTAGCAACCTTGCTTGCTTCTGGTTTTCATGTTATATGCCAAAGGCATTATGGCTGTATATTGTGTGTAAATTAGGGCTGTCAATAGATTAAAAAAAAATTAACTAATTAATCTCACAATTTTCTGTAATTAATCGAGATTAATCGAGATTAAAAATAGCATTTTTCTACTCAAGACCGAAGCTTGTAACAGATATCTACTTGAGTAAAATCATGGAATTAATGTAAAAATCAACACAAAGAAAGTATATTTAGATTCAAAGGCTATTTTAATAGCTTTCTATGATCTTTGAATACAGTTTCTCTCCTGTGAAATACAGAAATGTTCAACAGAACCATCAACATTGACTCAGCTAGACTCTTATATCCGCGGCGCTAACAGAAATAAAAACAAACCCAGGCCCGTGTTAAAGTGCAGATTGGCTTAGAGGAGGACGATAATGTCTTGTGTGAACCACCAGTAATATAAATCATATTAACAACAAAAATGTGTTCCATCTCCATGTCGGATGACTTTGAAAAAAGTCAATGCACAAAAAGAACAAGCTAATATACTGCTGAAAGTTCAGAACGTTGACGATTTTTCACTCCATAGATTAAACTAGATTGATTTATTTTAAAGGGGAACTATCTTATAAATGGCCCTTTTTCAGTGTTTAGCATTGTTTCATAGCTATGGGGACTTATATTAATATGATCTATGTCTCTAATTCTCATATTGGCGCATTCTTCCAATTCTCCTCTCACAATATTCACCCTCACTGAACTGAGTCGTCTGAAAATGTGCTGATTTGTGATGTCAGAGAGACTCAGCTGCATGGTGAGACTCACACACTCCACACAGTTAAACACAGGCTCAAAACGGCTTAAGATCTTGAGGTTGAAAAATGCTGTTTTTGAGGACTTGATTAGAAATACAAAAACAATGAATAAAAAAAAATAAAAATTACAGCGATGTTCCATAGACTCACAGGAATTGTGTAAAAGTGCCCAAATAGTGAAAGAAATAGTAAAATAGTTCCCCTTTAATGCTTTAAATAATTTAGATTAATCTCCAGAGTTAAAACATTCACTTTGACAGCCCTAGTGTAAATACAACATTTATTTAGAATGGAGCGGGTTCTCTCAACAGGCTCTTTTCACTGTGAGATGTTCTCAACAAGAATGCGAACAGCTGTGAGCAGGAACCATGGTGTTCCAGTGGCATGCGGTATGCAAGGGGAGTACGTACAGTGCCTGGTGGTACTCTTCTTCACGTGGGAGTCAGAACGCTGTCATGATGATGATGATGATGATGATGATGAGGAGGAGCTAATGATGAATGTGAGGAATTTAGATGTGTATCATCATGGACCATTATGTGCACGCAGCCGGTGGTGTTGAGATGTTTTGTATGAGAAGCGGGGGGGGGGGGGGGGGGGGGGAGTGCAGCAGCAGGGGGCGATGGAGTGTACCCTCGCGCCCCCCCCTTACCCCCTGTGCCTCTGTGGCAAGGCAAGACTCCCTCTCCGGACCAGAGGAGGAATGTAAAAGCATAATAAGAGATCTAAGATAAGATATTCCTTTATTGATTTACTTGAATGGTTACTTGTATTATGAGCTAAAGGGTATAAACATTTTGATACACAGAGAGAACGTTGGTTAGTGTGTGAAGTTCTATAACTATTGTTACAACTGCCGTAGTTTCCTTTTTGGGTCGTGAAGTTTCCAAAAAATCGCTACTGGCTTCTTCTGTCTGTGTGCAGTTCACACGATTCATTCTCCATCTAGGTCAGTGCAGTACACAGTACGGGGGTGTCCTCGTCGTCGACCTACATTTTAAGCAATTCTCGTGTAGAAGACAAAAAAAAGTGGAAAATCTAGTCCTAGTTTAGTAGAGATACTTTCTGGACGTTTCTACTCCAGGGAGTGTTAGTGTTTGTTTACCCTCAGTTAAAGACTAATCCCTTGTTGACACCGTTCTCTCTCTCTAGGGTCAGTATAATGATTAGTGATGCATTGGGCCGAAAACACAAGTTACTTTTTAAGCTCACGTCTGCCATTTATAGCTGACTTGACTTTTGATCAACACCTTCAAAAAACGAGGTCCATTTTTGCCTTTGGAAACATGGCAAGTATGGAAATCAACACCGTCTTCTACACTTTTAAGTGTTCCAGCATTCATGAATATGACCTGTTTTTAGAGCCTCCTCCACCTCCATGCACCAACATTCCACCATTATGAGAGAACCGTTCTTTTTTTTGTCCTGGTCATTATGACCCATCTGTGATACAACGACTTGGAGTAATTACAGTCATTATCATGAGAATGCCTCAAAGCGGGTAGAGAGGAGCCTCACAAATCTTTCAACGGGCTCTCTCTCTCTCTCTCTCTCTCTCAAAAGGAGTCGTTCCCAGAACTCCTTTTCGTGCCCTCGATGACATCATTGGCTCAGCTGTAAACTCTCTTTCATCTCCAGTTTCTGGTTTGGCAACAGTGCTGATGTCTGTCGTCCTCGGGACAGACGGTTACACGGGCGGGGGGGGTCTTTGCCCGGTGCTTTCCACTGGGCCACGGGATGAAGCGAGCCCTTCTTGTGCCTCAGGGGACCCTCGTCGACTGAGGTCGGTGTCTTGTTGACGGAGGTGTGCCCCCCTGGGGGTCTGGGTCGACGACGGGTATGAGTTCGAAGAAGTCGGCAAGTCCAAAGGAGAGACGTCGTCGATGGACCGGCTAAGGGTCTCTTCATATGACGGCGGAGGCTGCTGTAGGAAGCAACGAGAGGAAACAATTTAGGGATGTCCGATATTATCGGCCTGACGATATTATCGGCCGATATTGGCATTAAAATGTAATATCGAAAAAGATATCGGTATCGGTTTTCATTTATTTAACCGTTATTTACCCAGGCAAGCAAGTAAGAACAAATTCTTATTTTATTTATTGTGAAAAGTATGCATAATGTTGTGTTTTTGGCGGGGGGGAAACGCTGCATATATCGGTATCGGTTGATATCGGAAATTAAGAGTTGGACAATATCGGTATATCGGATATCGGTAAAAAAGCCAATATCGAACATCCCTAGAAACAATGTAACATCCTGTATTACTGTGTGCTAGGTAGGCAGGCTCTGGAGGTGTCCAGACAGCCTAAATATTAAAGGCAACCAACTTGTGTCTAGCCACGCCCCCGCAGCGACGCGGAGCTCTGTCGCGGCAGCATTATGTAGCAGTAATCATCCCTCTTTTAAGATCTACAACTAGCTCAACTGGCAGCGCTGCCTTGCTGTGGATCCTGCGGTCCGTTAATGACAAGTTCGATTCCCATAATTTTTTTTATTTTTTTTAACGTGCATTCTTTCGCCGGTTAAGTTTAGGCATGTTAACTTTAAGCATTGTTTCGGAGTTGGTTAAGGTTAAGGTTAGGCATAGATTCGGAGTTGCTTAAGGTTAGAAGGGTTAAGTTTAGGCGCTGTTAAGGAGCTGGTTAAGGTTAGAGTTTGTCTTAGAGAATGGCAATATTTTTTAACGTGCATTCTTTCGCCGGTTAAGTTTAGGCATGTTAACTTTAAGCATTGTTTCGGAGTTGGTTAAGGTTAGAGTTTGTCTTAGAGAATGGCAATAGACAGCCTATTTCCGCGCTGCAGCTCTCTCGCGCTGCCGCGGTCACATGGGCGTAGTGGCCAATCAGAGAAACGCTAAACACAAGTTGGTTGCCTAAAATATTCACGCGTCCAGACAGCTAAGCTAGGGACACCGTATAGCTGCGAGTGCCGTCCTTCGGATGAGAGACGCTAAACCGAGGTCCTGACTGAATCTCGGTCGTTAAAGAACACAGGACGCCCGTCGCCTATCGTAAAGAGTAGGGGGTTCCCCCGACGTTCCTGGCCAAATTCCCAATCAGGTCTCTGACATCAAGACCACCTAATCATCCCTTCCCTTTAATTGGCTGATATCAATCCCTGTCTCCTGAGCCGTTCAGCCATTGTGTAGTGTGATGTGTGTCGGGTGCCAGTGTATGGTAGTCATTGTGTAGTGTGACGTGTGCCTGGTGCCAGTGTATGGTAGTCATTGTGTAGTGTGACGTGTGCCTGGTGCCAGTGTATGGTAGTCAGTGTGTAGTGTGATGTGTGTCTGGTGCCAGTGTATGGTAGTCACTGTCTAGTGTGATGTGTGCCTGGTGCCAGTGTATGGTAGTCAGTGTGTAGTGTGATGTGTGCCTGGTGCCAGTGTATGGTAGTCATTGTGTAGTGTGACGTGTGCCTGGTGCCAGTGTATGGTAGTCAGTGTGTAGTGTGATGTGTGCCTGGTGCCAGTGTATGGTAGTCATTGTGTAGTGTGACGTGTGCCTGGTGCCAGTGTATGGTAGTCAGTGTGATGTGTGCCTGGTGCCAGTGTATGGTAGTCATTGTGTAGTGTGATGTGTGCTTTGAGTGTCTAGAAAAGCGCTATATAAATGTAATGAATTATTATTATTATTATTATTATTATTATTATTATTAAGGACTCCCAATAAAAGAATACCTCTGCAGAAAAGAGTGCTCTGACTCTTCCACCGTTTCACAATAATGTAACATCCTCATTTAAGCTAAATAATAGAGACAAGTATACTGTAGTTTAATCAAATAAAAGAAAACTTGATCCCTCTTACTTTTATTATGCCCGGTTTCAACATTGAGTGAACTGTAGGCAGGGCCGGCCCGGGGGTCTGTTGGGCCCTAGGCGAGATCCTGAAAATGCCCCCCTCCTCCGTAGTAAAAAAAAAAAAAACTACATTCAATCATCTTTGCAGACACCTCATTTCACCAGTCAGTGTTTCTCTCGGACGTTGAGCAATGGGGGGGGGGGGGGGGGGGGGGTGGCAATCGTAGTATTATATATATTTTTTAATGAGTGACCCCCCCCCCCCCTTCCGGGGCCCTAGGCGACCGCCTGTAGGACGGGCCCGCCCTGCCTGTAGGCTATCTAACACACACACACACACACACACACACACACACACACACACACACACACACACACACACACACACCGCTGGCTCACCTCAGAGCTAACCGCTGAGCAGCCTCCGAGTCCAAAGCGCTGTGCGATCATGGAGTGGATCTGTCTCTGCCGGTCCTTCTTCCGGACGCTCTCGTAGGACGGCAGCCGTGGCGCGGGCCCGTCCAGGTGGTAGCTGTCGGGCTTCCCCACGATGAACAGCCTCCCGGGGAGCTGGATATCATCACAAGACGACACATTTATTATCACAAAGAAGGGCTCAGACCAGTGACGTAACTCTCTCTCAATGTGTGCCGGGGACAGATTTGGGGGCGTGGCGAGTGACGCCCCCAAATCGTAGCCGCATTTCTGCAGACCCCTCTCTGATTGGTTGAACTCTATTTCTGCAGACCCCTCTCTGATTGGTTGAGCGAAGCCCCTCTCTGATTGGTTGAGCGTGCGCATGCGCATGAGCCGCGACAAGCTCCTCCAGAAACTCCGTTAAGCTCCAGAGAGAGAGGCTGAAAACCCACAGTTCTTGCCCGACGGATGGGAGCGAATCCCGGATCCGAGGTTTCTGATGACTACCCCCAAAACATGGAGGTTGCGAACGCAATTTATACGCATGGAAGTATTGATTACGCCATAACGAATCATTAAAAAAATATACCGTTAACTGGAATATGTTGTGTGTGTGCCTTTCTGAATATGATTTGGGAGGGTTATAATAGAAGAAAGACAGTGTAAACAATATAACGTTATGTGAATAAACCGCGAAATAATAACTAATTCCTTGGTCAATAGAAGTCTCTGTGATACTTTCTGAATATGATTTGGGAGGGTTATAATAGAAGAAAGACAGTGTAAACAATATAACGTTATGTGAATAAACCGCGAAATAATAACTAATTCCTTGGTCAATAGAATTGTCTCTGTGATACTTTCTGAATATGATTTGGGAGGGTTATAGAAGAAAGACAGTGTAAACAATATGTTTGACGTATTTTAACACACACCTAGGCTGACGACCCGAGCTATTATGCAAAGACAAGTACTTTAGCGAGTGGGTACTTGGCCCTTGCAGGGCAAGAATGCGACCCCCATCTACTGCTCTTTGCATAATAATAGAACAGGTAGTCAGACTCAGCTCTTTGGACGGTAAAACGTGGGGGGGACACTTTCCGCTGTCCCCGGCGTCAAATACGCCCCTGGCTCAGACACCGACCACATTGTGGAGGCAGATTCGTCATCTCAAATGCAATCCTATATATACTGTCGTCGATTCTTGTCGATGGTGACTTATTGCGATGCGGTCGTTTTGAAAATATCAATACAGCTCTTCCCGCCGCGGTAAATATCCGATTCCTCTTCAGTGTCGTTTGTACAGTATATACGCCGGCGTGCGAATCACTGGACCTTCTGTCACATTCAAACGACGTACTCCACAACAACAAGCTGTGGAAATGTGACTCCGGGGGCCATTTTGTTTGTTTATGTTCTATATTACACCGATTATTCAACTTGCTATTCTAATGACAGCACCGTGAATATTGCATAATTATTTATCTTAGGCCTACTCAATACCAATACAGTGCTGCTGTATTGGTCACAGACAGCATAAGTTCCTGAGATATATAATTGAAAATTCTCTTTGTATCGGTATGTTGTTCCATAAAGCTGACAGCAGGGGGGGGTGTCATGTGAGGAGTCCACGATGTGACGCGGTCGGCTGTAATGTTACGTAAAGCCCTTCTAGCCATTACCCTCCTGTCTTAGTGACAGCAGACCATTGTCTCTTTTTTTTTTTTTTTTTTTTTATTGGTCTTTTTCCCCCTCCATTTTCCTCCGATTTTCTCCCATCCCAATGTTAGTCGTATGCCAATTCCCAGTCCCTTCCTTGTCGCTGCGCTTTACCCCCCACAGTCAGATCATTTTGGGAGAGTGGAGGCTACCACGTGCTTCCTCCGACACACGTCCAGCCAATCACCGCTTCTTTTCACCTGGCAGCGCGGATTCTCATTGAGAGGGCGTAGCGTGTGGGAGGACCACACTATCCCCCTCACGTCCAATCCGCGCTTAGCAGGCGCCCCGACCGAACTGTAGGAGTCGCTGTTTACAACGACCCGGACCCACCCCGCCAGCTTCTCCCACCCTCTGATACAGCCAATTGTATCAGTGCAGACGGCCAGCCAAGCTGGTGACAACCCCGGAGCTGTGAGCTGGATTCGAACAGGCGAACCAAGCTCACAGCTCCGGGGCTGGTGACGAACGCAATCTCCGCTCGACCACCTAACCGCCATGACCATTGTCTCTTCTATAGTTTGAGCATGGACCACCCTTCGAGCATTTTGAGGGAGAAAACCTATAAATGGTGCATTGAATAAACCGCCAAAATGCTGACGTAAGGACTGCCACTTCGCCAAGATGTCGCCAGCAGCTAGCTGCAGTGTTGTAGTCGAGTCACTACATCTCAAGTCCGAGTCGAGTCTCGAGTCCCCTGCAGTGTTTGAGTCCAAGTCCGAGTCGCCAAAGAAGAGCCTGAGCCGAGTCCCCGTTACAGGAAAGCAGTGTTTTCCTTTTTACCCCCTTGAATGCCACCATCCACTCCAATGTTAACGTTAATATCGCCTAATCTATGTTTTAAATTATGGCTATGTGTCTAATCTGCCCGTCGCTTATCAAAGACTCATTTTCCAGTCAACATTGTCGTAGCAGATTGTTTTTTTATCGCTTCATTTCCGTTTTCTAGCATTTTGAAAATCACTCGTTTTCACGGAAAAAATAACACATTCCATGATAATCGCCTTTTACTGGAATATTTTTTTTTTTTTTTTTTTTTTTAAACCTTTATTTTACCAGGTAGTCACTTGAGATCAAAGATCTCTTTTTCGAGCAAGACCTGGCCATTCGAGCAAGAACGTTGTCATTGTTCGGCCTATTTATGAATCGTTTTCAAATAAACGCTAGATTATCGATAGTATGTGTGCGCATGCACGCTCGTGCCGCGAGTTGAAAATCGATTCTCCTATTTCCTGAAGGCGCGCACAGCCAAATCACATAATCACATAAAAGCTTATATCTCTGTGAAAACTAGTCTGATTATCCTAATACTGGTAACATAGATTCCTTACCTGAGATCAGATGGTATCCAAATGGATTATTCCAATTCCTGATCGCCATTCGAAAAAATCTATCTTTTTATTGATTCACCGTGTATACTGTAAAAACACATAATCTCCGCTGCTCTGAAACTCCAGAGTGAAACTGGTCGACGGCGGTTGCATGAGTGAGAAGTAAAATGTGGAGTGCGGGTTTTTTTTTCTCACGCATTTTCATTGAGTTCAATCCAAAAGGGTGAATTACCATCTGGGAGACGATAGGGGGGCGCTTTTTTCACATCTGAGCGCCTGAGGTAGCTGAATTTCCAACGGTAGACTCGGTTGATGAAATATGATTTCAGATCGCAAAAAAAAAAAAAAAAAGAGAACAAACGAATATTCTCGTGAGTGGGCATTCAACCCGCGGGGGGTAAACCCGAGAAAACTCGTGGATGGCATTCAAAGTGTTAACACATTCCCGGCCATTAGATTAGACGGGCCCCACTCTAGGACGCCAGCTTTTCATTACAACTTTTCACTGTGTTGTTTGTAGAGCTAAATCTATATTTTCTATTATAGCTATGTATCCATTGTCATTGTCAATTGACAGTATAAACCTTCCCTTCAATATGCCATAAAGAAATAATTTTTTCATCAATACGTTCCCGTTTTATAGCCTAATGAATATGAGCGTTATATGGGAATGATCTGGGATCATTCCTGCAAAGCTAGTTATAAGGCGCTAAGCTAATAACGTTAAATCGATTGGCGTTTTGTCCCTACACAAGCTAGAGTTAAAAATCTAAATGCATATGATCGGTATCATGTTCCACCATGAATGCATGAAAGGGGGGGGGGGGGGCGGAGGAAGTCGTTTCTGATTATTGATTACCAATAACGGCATTCGTTATTACAACAACATACGGATAGCTATGAGAACAAGGCCCGATCAGGCTGAAATTGACGTCCAGGCGATCGGGTAAAGCCCTCGCTTCAGGCTAACAGAAAAGTCCACCCGGAGGGGAAAAAAGGTGACACCACGTCTGAAACAAGGATTACTGCATTATCGAGACAGCGCCACTACCAGGATATGGCCGGTACTGCACTTTCCGAGTCCCAATATGCCTTTTCCAGCCAAAATACAGCTCAGTGACAGTGAATAGGATATTAAAATCGAATAAAAGAAAAAACACATACAGTATATATATATACGTGATTGGCCGTCAAGCGCTGGCTCCCAATCACGTGTATATACGTGGACGGCCGGGAATGTGTTAACATGAGGGTGTTTACCTGAGATGCCAGGGTACTCTGGGTGTCATAGGAATAGCCAACCAGAGACTGCCTGCTGTTGTGGTGCTGTGGGGGGGTGTCCTGAGGCAGAAGACAGCATGTGGTCGGTTACAGTTTAACCCTTCCACTGCCACACGACAGCCGGTTAACCCTTTCACTGTGACAATAGTCAGAAGGTTAGCCTTTTACTATCACACAACCGACGGCGATGCTCCACCATTAGCATCATTGCGGAGCTAATGATGCTAATGATGGAGCATCGCCGTCGGTTGTGTGATAGTAAAGGGTTAACCTTCTGTCGTGTGGCAGTGAAAGGGTTAATTGCCAGTAATTTGACAATGTACACAGTGATACCAACAGAATCACATGTCCAGAGATGGTGTATATAGTGCATGGTTATTAATAGGATAGTCCACATTTTCGGTAAGACTATATCTGATTTGTCACAATCCTTGATGTCCTTCCAAAAAGCACTTGCATTATTGTTTTTTATTTTAGATATTGGAGGATATATTCATAGTATTCTTGACATGACATGTTTTGCCATGCAATGAATATGGCAAAAATCTAAATTCCAATCCAAGTGCTTTTTGGATTGGCTGCAAGGACAAATCAGATAGGCTTCTTAAAATGGGGAGTATCCCTTTAATAACCCCCCCCCCCCCCCCCCACACACGCCGATACAGCCTGAAAATACAAATAATTATTACCCTCATGTCATCATCACAATATACTGAGCGCACATTAGGAACAAACACATAATTCAAATGTAACGTTAGCGCTAATGTATCGTGCTTCCATTCAACAGACGGCAACACACGTGAAGTCAAGTCTCACTCGCGTGATACTTCCTCTACATACTCTGTCAATACCTGGCCAGGGTACTCCTGGGTCCTAGTGCCCCCCACTATACACCATATGTTATGCACATGTATTTTATATGTTAATAAAATTGCATTTATCTATAGTCCTAGTTCTGTCACTGTTTGATGTCACAAAGAAGGGTGTATCCGAAAGCTGTCTACAACATTTGTAACAGGTGATGAAAAAGGTGATGAAAAAGTAAACAAATAATTAACTGTATTAGACATTTGTTAATGATGAATAGGCTTCACTTCAGATTAGGGCACACAATAGCATCTGCAAATGATTTATAGATGTTTTATGAATGTCTTAACAAATCATTTGTTGAACATGAACAAATAAATGGAGGTACAGTATAGTTGTTTTTTCATATCCATTTTTCAAAGCATCTACAAATGTGTTACTACACATTAAACAACATTATTTAATGATGAATAAATCAAGTACAAACAATGTTGATAATGAGTTATAAATTATGTAGAACTAATTTGTAAATGTTATACAAATATAGTTATAAAGGCGGCTACGTGGCGTAGTGGGCAAGGCGCTCGCCACGAAATGCTGGAGTCGCTGGGCTCGTCAGTTCGAGCCCAGCGCTCCACATTTGCTTTCAGTTTAGCTGGTCGTCCGTACTAATACACATTGGCCGTATTAGGGGGTGGGAAACTGATGGGTGGGGATCGGGCATTGTGGACAGCGACTCCTACAGGTCGGTTGGTGCGCCTGCGCAGTAGAATCAGGAAGTGTCGGGGCAGCGTGAGCCTCCCACGCGTTACTCCTCGCCACTGAGAGATCGAGCTGCGCAGGTGAAAAGATGCGACTGCTGTTACCTCAAGTACCGGAGGGGACTTGTGCTATGTATGACTTAGTCCACATTGCAGCCGGCTTGTGGGAGGCAAGAAACAGCGTCCGTGACAGGGGAGGGTTGAATTGGATGATACGAAATTGGGATGGGAGAAAATATAGAAAATGGTAAGTTAGAGTGTTGTGTTCATTCATAGTTAAAGACACTAGAGGTTGAGTACATTATTATCTAAAGATGGTAAGTTAGAGTGTTGTGTTCATTCATAGTTAAAGACAGTAGAGGTTGAGTACTTTATTATCTAAAGATGGTAAGTTAGAGTGTTGTGTTCACTCATAGTTAAAGACAGAGGTTGAGTACTTTATTATCTAAAGATGGTAAGTTAGAGTGTTGTGTTCATTCATAGTTAAAGACAGTAGAGGTTGAGTACTTTATTATCTAAAGATGGTGAGTTAGAGTGTTGTGTTCACTCATAGTTAAAGACAGTAGAGGTTGAGTACTTTATTATCTAAAGATGGTAAGTTAGAGTGTTGTGTTCATTCATAGTTAGACATTAGAGGTTGAGTAAATAGCTAAAGATAAGTTAGATGTCAATGTTTTGGTTTGTTGTTTGTCTCACTATGCAATTAAATTATACACACTGAAATCTACGCTCTCTCATCCTGCTTTCAGCAAACTCCTATACTTCCTGAGTAACTTGCGCAACACTGCTTAATGGTTGTTTAAATATTTTACATGGGGCACGTATAATCCACAGGCACATATACACACACTGTGACATAATATGAGAAAGTCCACATTCCAGTTCTACTTTTGTTTTGATGTGAAAAGGGATGCTGCACTTAGCACTGACTGAGAAAGTAAACATTACAGTTCTACTTTATAAAATGCTAATTGTAAATATGTTTGTCAATGTTAATCATATGCGAAAGTCCACATTAAAAAAAGTGATGCTGCATAAGATGACTGCACTTAGCACTGACTGAGATTGGCATTCATAGATTGTAAATATGTTTGTCAATGTTAATAATATGCAAACGTCCACATTACAGTTCTACTTTTGTTTTGATGTGAAAAGTGATGCTGCATAAGATGACTGCACTTAGCACTGACTGAGAAAGTAAGTGTACTGCCCATGAAATTGGCAAGATTGTAAATATGTTTGTCAATGTTAATAATATGCGAATGTCCACATTACAGTTCTACTTTTGTTTTGATGTGAAAAGTGATGCTGCATAACAAGATGACTGCACTTAGCACTGACTGAGAAAGTAAGTGTACTGCCCATAGTCCTCTAGACCAGTGATTCCCAACCTGGGGTCCGCGGACCCCTGGGGGTCCGCCAGGGGGCGCAGGGGGTCCGCCAGACCACAGATGATTTTTTTTTTTAATTTTTTTTTTTTTTATCATCAGAAGCATGAATAGTCTCTCCACTACAATAAAAAAATAAAGATAAATAAATAAACATCTAGACATGATTTTTGAATGTTAACAGTAGGCTACCGGGTAGCCGCTAAAACGCGAATCAGTTGACTGTATCACTTTCTGTAGCTAGCCTAGCACGCTAGTTAACTTTCTCGGCTCGTCTGCAGTCAGCCGCCAGAGGCGAAAATGTGTGACAAACGAAAAGGAGATGATGGCAGCTCATCTGCAAAAAAAGTTAGGACCTACAGCAATCGCGAAAATTACATCACCATGGGCTTCACTGAGGGACCAGACAAACGACCTGAGTGTGTGATTTGTGGAGAAAAGTTGGCAAACTCGAGCCTGAAGCCCAGCAAGCTGAAGAGACATCAGGCGTCTAAGCACCCAGAAACCGTTGGGAAGGATCCAGACTTTTTTCGGAGGAAAGAACAGTCTCTCAAGGCGAACAAGCCTGTTGATGTTAGAGTAGCGTGGAGCAGGGGTGGCAGTGATTTACAGAAGGCTACCGAAGCCTCCTTTGAGTGTTCGCTTTTAATTGCAAAAGCAAAGAAACCGCACAATATTGGCGAGCAGCTCATCAAACCAGCCTGCATCAAAATGGTTTAGAAACTGTGCGGCCCACAGGTGGCGGATAAACTAAAATCAGTACCACTCTCGAACAATGTAGTGAAATACCGAATTGATAAGATGTCAAGTGATTGCGAGCAGCAGCTGTCAGAAAAGCTTAGAAAGGGTCCATTTGCCATACAACTTGATGAAACTACAACTGTCGCAGACGAGGCTGTGCTCATCGTTTATGTGCAATATATTGAAAATGAGGATCTGAAGCAAGACATTCTCATGTCAGTCAACCTTACTACCACCACTCGAGGTGAGGATATTTTTACTGCAGTGGATTCTTACTTCATTCAACATAAATGCAAACCGTTCACCATTAGGGACTGATTTGAGAGGATGAATACAGGATTTGAATATTGGCCACAATTTTGAAATACATAAGGTGCAAGATTAGATTTGTTGATTGAAGGCACAAGTCAAAGAAGCATAGTGGGTCTAATTATGATGCATATGCCTGTGTATAAGCAGTTTGTTATTAAAATGACAAAAAAAAGGTATTAAACCCAGCTAGGACAGATTCTCTCTGCTACTGATTGGAATTTCCTGTCTCATATTTAGTTTAATTTGTTGCATTGATTTGTTCCATAAATGCAAACCGTTCACCATTAGGGACTGATTTGAGAGGATGAATACAGGATTTGAATATTGGCCAAACATTTTGAAATGCATATGGTGCAAGATGAGATTTGTTGATTGAAGGCACAAGTTAAAGAAGCATAGTGGGTCTAATTGTGATGCATATGCCTGTGTATAAGCAGTTTGTTATTAAAATGACAAAAAAAAGGTATTAAACCCAGCTAGGACAGATTCTCTCTGCTACTGATTGGAATTTCCTGTCTCATATTTAGTTTAATTTGTTGCATTGATTTGTTCCATAAATGCAAACCGTTCACCATTAGGGCCTGATTTGAGAGGATGAATACAGCATTTGAATATTGGCCAAACATTTTGAAATGCATATGGTGCAAGATGAGATTTGTTGATTGAAGGCACAAGTCAAAGAAGCATAGTGGGTCTAATTGTGATGCATATGCCTGTGTATAAGCAGTTTGTTATTAAAATGAAAAAAAAAAGTATTTTATGGTATCTTATTAGGAGGGGGTCCGCGAATTTCATCAGAGATGTTTGGGGGTCCCTGGGGGGAACCACTGCTCTAGACTCACAGAGGTGCAGCTGAGAGCGTCGTTTCTTGACTCTCAGCTGAGAGCGTAGTTTCTTAAAATTGTCAAGCTACAATATTATAAAATACAATATTATAAAATCCTGTCAGGAATTGTGCCTCAAAGCATGAATGAACCGGCATTTAATACACAGGTGCTTCACAGCGCGGCGTTTCCGACTCAGGCGAGAGCGTAGTTTCTTGGAGGTGAACTGGCGGCGTAGATAAGGGGGGCGTAATAGCGTAGGTCAGTGGCCAATCAGAGCGCAAAACTCGAACGCGGAAATACGAGTTGTTTGGGCTTCGAATAGACGCGTCCCCTCCGGTACACGAGGAGGCAGCCTGTCGCATCTTTTCACCTGCCAGCGCAGACTCTCATTGGCGAGGTGTAACGTGTGGGAGGCTCACACTACCCCCCCCGCCATTTCCTGTCTCTGCTGTGCAGGCGTCCCCCAACCGACCTGTAGGAGTCGCTGTCCACAACGTCCAGATTACCACCCATCAACTTCCCACCCGCTGACTCTGCCAATTGAGCCAGTATGACGGCCGGCCGGCCCAAGCCGGAGTGCAATGCTGACACCCGGATTCGAGACCGGTGGAGTCTCTTGCACTGGTGACGAGTGCAATCTCCGCTGCGCCACCCAGCCGCCTAGTGTTGTCACATCTTGAGACGGAGCAGCTATATTGTGTTACACTATATTGTGTACAGCAGGAACAGAGACTGGAGTTTAGTTCCTGCACAATAATGCTTATAGGGAAAGAACTTTGAATGGGTCTTGTCCACCACAAGTAATATCCATACAGCTCACTCAGCCAAGACTCGATATATAGATGATGTTTTAAAGTAGCTGTAAGTGGTATTTTCTTTGTTTTTATATAGAGATACTGCAGCAGAACAGAGAGACTCGTGTTGCATTGCTTTCTTCTCTTTTTTCTTACTCTTTTTCACACTTACATTTTTCTTGTTACTGACCAAACACTCTATAATATCAGTGATGTCTGTCAGAATGTAGAGCTATCTATAGCACTTATTTTAACAAAGGAAAAATGCAAATGTGAAAAAGAGTAAGAAAAAAAGAGAAGAATGCAATCATGTACTGTATAAATCAGTGATAGGCTGGTATGATACTGTTCTTTTGTCTAAAGGCATCGTGGTGATTCATGCATTTCTGAATGTCATTATGCAATCTGCTCCCCCATGCAAATATATGATGTTCATTTATTCTGACTGATTTAGTTTTTACCCTTTTATTGAGTCAATTAGAGGCTCCAGATTGTGAACTATATACATAACATATTTCGTCAAGTCATATAATTATACGTGGAGACAGAGACGCAAGTTTATTTATGTTATTATAATTTTTTAACCCAGTGGTAACAATGAACACATGATCGAATATTTGCATCATGCTTATCAATATTCAACGCAGCCCGGTCTATAGATGATTTGACACTATGCCACCACCAGTATTGTGTAGTCGTGTCATTTTTGTTAATGAACATAAACCAAAGACATTAAGCTATAGATTAAAACAGCAGGTGCATCATGATGGACTTACTGTATAGTGTTGTTGAGAGCCCGAGCTCGCTCTACAACACAGAGGGTCTTTTCTGAGCAGGACGGTCAGCAATAAGAGGACCACGATCAAGAACAACAGACAGGACACTGAAACGAGGGGGGGGGGGGGGCACGAATTATCACTCGGACGGTCAAAAGGCACAACAAACGGTACAATTTCAGACACATAAAAAGTTACACAAAGGAAGGGGGCGACACAACAACAAACTAAACTATAACAAAAGCCAATTCCGTGTGTGTCGACAAATTAAATATATAACCTAGTATAATAAACGTGATCGTTCACCAGCAGCGGCAGCCTACTACTAGATTACAATGGATCATGTGTGAAACTGTGAATAATAAAATGCGTATTGATCCTCTCTCTCTCTCACCTGAAGCCACGATAACAATGAGTGGATCTGCAGTCAGTGTCGGAGGAGACGGAGAAGAAGACATTTCTATTTCCTATTATTATACTCTGAAAACATCTGCCTATATAGGGTTTTTTTAATCACCCACTGAGAGAAGACGAGAGCTATTATAGATCCTCTCTCTGGTTTCTTTCACACAAAACAAATCTGGCATCGATCCGACTTGCAGCCGAGAAGGAGCGCGCTTTCGCACAGGTGCGTGTCTGCATGCCGACTGTACGCGCGTCCGTTTAGGCAGCAGATCTGTTGGATAAAATAATAATTAACCTTTAAGTACAGTAAGCGCCTCCACAAGTCCCCCCAGCAGCGAATCTTACCCCCATCATATGTATATAATCTCTGTTAGGATCTATGGGTAACAGTACTGTATATTTGCATATCAGATATATGTCACAAATGTAATTGATTGATTGATTGAAAACTTTATTAACAGATTGCAGAATGGGTACAGTACAGTACAGCTCAATACATACAATTGTTAAGGGGATGCAGACCAGAGAAAGACTTTCGTCTTGTTTACATCAGGGTCCCCCATTTTCAATTCATCATAACATAATATGACATACATGACATACAGATAGACAGTACTGCTATCTATACATTTATGACATACCAGATTTGCAAATACAGTACTGTTTGTGATACAAAAAGAGTCCAGAAAAGAGAGTATATACATTTGACGTAGAAACTGTACATTGGAGGAGGTTGGGTCGGTGGGGTGGGGTTGGGGGGGTTGGGTAGGAGGGGTGGATGGGTGGGGGACACTGTACAACTGTACAAGCAAAACTGTACATTGGAATATTGACAAAACCATACCATTTTTACTGTACATTGGAGGAGGTTGGGTTAGGACATTTACAGGGGCCAGTTTCGAATTGCAGTCTCCCGTAGGTGCTCTTTGAGAGTGTTTTTGAAAGTGGGTAGTGATTCACATTCCTTTACGGCTGTGGGTAGGGCGTTCCACATTGACGTGGCATAATTGCAAAACGTGTTTAGTCCCTTGTTTGAGCCGAACAGTCATGATGTCATGTATGTTGTTGTGTATGTCATAAATGTCACTATGAATTGAAAATGGGGGACCCTGATGTAAACAAGACGAAAGCCTTTCTCTGGTCTGCATCCCCTTAACAATTGTGTGCATTGAGCCGTACTGTATTGTACCCATTCTGCAATCTGTTAATAAAGTTTTCATTCATTCATTCATTCATTCATTCATTCATTCAAAATGGTCATCCCACTATCGGCTATAGCTTTGATTTAGGTTGTACTTTAGTTAGTGTTTGGTCTTTATTCTCCTTTATTTTCTTATACTGTATGAAGCACTCATAGCACAATTCTCAAGTCCTATATCTCTCCTAAATAATACTTATGTAAATAAGTAAGGCAATTGAAATATAACAGAACTTGCGGCATCAGAGAAAGACTTTCGTCTCGTTTACATCAGGCTCCCCCATTTTCAATTCATCATAAATGTACAGTTCCCTCCCGCTTGTATATATTTACTGTTAGGATCTCTGTTTGTGGTTGACGGTATATATATATATCTCAGCGCTTCATGGTCTCTTTGTCTGTCGAAGCTTCGGCTAAACATTAACGATACAGAGAAGATTAGCATGGCCCCTACGAGAGACTCTGCATAAACCACGGCCGAGAGTGAACTTTCTGGGAACCACCCCGGTTTGTGGGCATCGCATTTGTTTTTTGTTTTCTCTGCCTTTTGGCTAAGATCAAGTGTGGTCTCCTCTGCGTCTCGTCCCATCCCTGCGCTCAGAAGAAGAATATCAAAGCCGCACTGGGCTTAAGCCCAAATCAGGGGCACCCTGATGAAAATGAAAGACGTTGGGCGATACCGGGCAGAACAACGATATAGAACACACCAGATTAAGCCCGGTTAACGAGGAGGCCCAGGTGCACCCATGTGAAGAGGCACGAGGCCCAGGTGCACCACTGTCTGGACGACTACCAGACGGATGAACACACCAGCTTAAGCCAGTTAACGAGGCCGCCCAGGTGCACCCATGTGAAGAGGCAGAAGGCCCAGGTGCACCACCGAGAGGACGGAGAGGACGAGGCGCAGAGGAGAGGAGAGGAGAGAACACTTGATCTCAGCCAAAAGGCCGAGAAAGCGATGCCCTCAAGCCGTCGGGCGGAACGGGGTGGTTCCCAGAAAGCTCACTCTCGGCCGTGGTTTATCAGAGACGATGTATATTAATGTCTCGTGTGTAGGATGCTGTATCTTTCCTATGTTAGTGTATGTCTAGTCGAAGCTTCGACACAGAGACCATGAAGCGCTGAGATGTATAATAAATATACCGTCAACCACAACAAGCTCCACGCTGAAGGACTGGAGAGGCATGCTGGTTTACAGGTTGAAAAAACCCTCAGCTCAGAACTAGGCAAAATCTGCATATGGCTCACTGATAACAAACTATCATTACACATGGGCAAAACAGAGTCCATTCTCTTCGGTTCAAATAACAAACTCAGCAAGACCGACGGCTTCTCAGTTACAGTGGGTGACAATATTGTTACAAGGAAAGAAGATATTACCTACCTGGGTTCCATC
>NC_140174.1:5282781-5285281 GCF_963971535.1 Notolepis coatsorum
ATGAAGCAGTTCAGGAAGAGGTATGCCTGTCTGAGAGAATGACTCCCTTTGACGTGGATTTGGGATTTAGGAAATCTGCAGACGTTCTACATGCACCTCCAGCTATATAACACACTAAGGAAAGGGGAAATATTAAAAAGCATAATTTGACCTCTTTTCATGAATATGTTTTCAAATGCTAGCTAGCTATTTGTGTATGTATTTATGTATATTATATATATATATATATATTATAAATATAAATAAATAATCATAATAATATTATATATATATTATGTAGTATATATTATATTTATTATATTATTATAATAAATTATATTATTATAATCTATTATATTATATCTATTATAATATATGATATATTCTATTCTATTTATTTATATTATATTTAGTGCTGTCAATAGATTAAAAATAATTAACTAATTAATCTCACAATTTTCTGTAATTAATCTAGATAAAGAAATCGCATTTTGCTACTTAAGACCGAAGCTTGTAACTTGGAATTAATGTAAAATCAACACAAAAAAAGTATATTTAGATTCAAAGACTATTTGAATAGCTTTCTTTGAATACAGTTTCTCTCCTGTGAAATACAAATGTTCAACAAAACCATCAACATTGACTCAGCTAGACCTCTTTCTTATATCCGCGGCGCTAACGGAAATAAAAACATAATGTCTTGTATGAACTACCACTAATATAAATCATATTAACAACAAAAATGTGTTCCATCTTCATGTCAGATGATTTTCAAAAAGGTGCACGAGTCAATGCAAAAAAAGAACAAGTAAATATAGATACTTTTTTTTAACGCTTTAAATCATTTAAATTAATCTCCAAAGTTAAAGCATTAACTTTGACAGCCCTAATTATATTATAATAATATAAATAATATATATATGTATGTATATTTATGTATGTACCGGTATGTATGTATGTATGTATTTAGCTATGTAATTTCCCAGGATGAAAATAAAGTGCTTCCTGTTGTTTTTCAACCAAATAATAGTTAATTACAATAAATTACGATCTTAAAAGGTCACATTAATAAAGGAACGGCCACATTGATCCGCCATAGAATGGACAGAACACCATGCAGTGTTGCTTTTTGGTTGTTTATTTTTGTGTGTTAACGTAATTGTGCATGAAACAACAGCTAATCCCTAATGTCACAATGGCCTTGTGATGATTGGCTAAACATAAACAGGTGATACTTGCCTCGGTTCCAAAGTCTTTTGTCGTGTCTGAACTTTCCTGTCCATCAAAACAGATCTGACAGAGAGATGCATACTACTCAGCCATGATTGGATTCATTCCCTGTCGGATTCATTGAGCGCAACAATCATCAAAAACAGATAACGTATCTTGCTCTAATGAATCGGCTCTTCAGATTCGAATGCCGTAAACGTACTCTTTGGATGCATTCCTAAGGTTGTATATATAGGTTCAGATACCGCAAACCCACCATGACCAAGTTCACCTGTGATGTACAGTAGCAAAGTAAGGTTGTCTGAAACTGCCTGTACATTTTTTTCTCTCTCCTGTAATAACTATACATCGAATTCAAATGTCCCTCAAAGGTCTGTCAGAATGCTGAGTCTGTTCTCTCTTTTTCCTTATATGTGGTATATATTAGGCTACCATTCCCTCTCTGTCCCTCTCTCTCTCTCTCTCTCTCTCTTTCTCTCTCTCTCTCTATCTCCCCCTCTCTCTCTCTTTCTCCCCCCCCCCCACCTCTCTCTCTCTCTCTTTATCTTTGATTCAAGGCACATGACAGAGAGAGAGAGAGAGAGAGATAGATAGAGAGAGATAGAGAGAGATGGATAGAGAGAGATAGATAGAGAGAGATGGATAGAGGGAGAGAGAGAGAAAGAGAGAGAGGGAGAGAGAGAGATAGAGAGATGGATAGAGGAGGAGAGATATAGAGAGAGATGGATAGAGGGGGAGAGAGATAGAGATAGAGATAGAGAGAGATGGATAGAGGGGGAGAGAGAGATAGAGAGAGAGAGATGGAGAGAGAGAGAGAGAGAGAGAGAGAGATAGAGAGAGATGGAGAGAGAGAGAGAGAAAGAGAGAGAGAGAGAGAGAGAAAGAGTGTGTTTCTTTTCTGAGGCATGCAGGAAAGGTCTTCCTTTGGATGAAGTGAATTTATCTTCTCTTTCATCTGCAGAAAAAAAATCAAGAATCACGAATCACGCGCGCGCGCGCGCGCGTGTGTGTGTGTGTGTGTGTGTGTGTGTGTGTGTGTGTGTGTGTGTGTGTGTGTGGGCTTGCGCGCTCGGTTAAAACACACACAGGTATAGTGTCCTTTTTCAGCCTTTGTGCACCTGCTCCTCTAAAGTCCTGTGCACCTGCTCCTCTAAAGTCCTGTGCACCTGCTCCTCTAAAGTCCTGTGCACCTGCTCCTCTAAAGTCATGTGCACCTGCTCCTCTAAAGTCATGTGCACCTGCTCCTCTAAAGTCCTGTGCACCTGCTCCTCTAAAGTCCTGTGCACCTGCT
>NC_140174.1:5290281-5316246 GCF_963971535.1 Notolepis coatsorum
AGTATGGCAAATAAAACTCTGAATCTGAATCTGAATTGTATACATGTTCTTTATTAGCTATTTTAAGAGTACATTTATTATATTTATTACGTTAGTATATTAGCTATATGTCGTTGTAAACTGTCTGTGAGTTGTAGTTCATGCAAGACAAATTGTAAGAAAGGGTTACGAAAAAGGTTGAGCGTGAGCGTCTTTGTAGCACGTTGGTCGGAGATGACGCGTTTCCCTCGTCCAACTTCCCACCACTGACCAAGCGCAGCATGAATTGACAAAGTCATCTTTAATGACTAGTCACGCTGAATTACTTATTTCCAGGATATGGGTAGCTAAGCACTCAATGTACCTGGTGGTACCACAATAAATATTCATGAATATTGTTTGGTTGATTTAATAATAATAATAATAATAATGCAGGACCTCTTTAGAGAAGTCTTTATTCGGCATGCAACGACACAACGACATGCAATGGGCAGCACACACACACACACAGGAATACACACACACACACACATGCGTTGTCTTTCTCAGGGTCGCCGATGCGATTGAGCTCTGCTCTTAACCCATCCCATCGTCCTTCCCCCCAAGGGCAGCCGGGAGCAGACAGGGCGTCGGCGAGGTACCGCGCCCCGGGGGCGTGTATACTTTCGACAACAAATGTTTGTTTCCGCGTTCGATTTTTTGCGCTCTGATTGGCCAGGTCATGTGACATGTGCGCCAATCGTGGGACGGCAAGTTCGGCGCCTATTTCCGGGTCTAACAGCCTGCAAACTACCTAACGCCTAGTTTATCACTGGTTAAGCTTAGGCGACTCTTTCGCAGTTGGTTAAGGTTAGAGTTTGGAATCAAGGCATGCATTCTATCGCCCTGCTCTAAGACAAACTCTAACCTTAACCAACTTCGAACGAGCGCCTAAGCTTAACCAGTGTAGAAACTTGCGGTCCCACGATTGGCGCACATCTCACATGACCAGAAACGCGTGTGGCCAATCAGAGACGCGGAAACAAACATTTGTTGTCTAAAGTATTCAGGCGTCCCGGGGACCAATCCAAGTGCTCCTGCCTGTCTTCGTCAGGGGTTTCGTCAACGGTTTATCTTATCGGGGGGGGGGGGGGGGGGGGTCCCTTGCGAGCATGGGGAGAACATGCAAACTCCACACAGAAAAGCCTGGGAGATCCCCCACCTGGGTACCTGGCATGGCGGAAACCTGGTCCCCAAGCGGGAATCGAACCCTGGACCTTCTTGCTGTGAGGAGACAGTGTTAACCACTACACCACCATGCCGCCACTAGTATTAAAAAAACGATTTCTTTAGATGCCCTAACCACTTCCACTTTAGCACCTGTGGATTGAAAGCGAAATGCTTTCCACTTTTCCACTAGGCCGTAGTGCATCTCTTGTCACGCAACACTTGCACTGATTCTATTTCTGTCACTAAATTGGATATTTTTCTTTCTAGAACGGAGGACATCTTTTCTCTCCTTACAAACTGAATGATGATTGAGGTCTTGATACAAGGATGGAGAGTGTGTGGCTGATACAGAAGCCAGAATGCCAACTTTGAAACTATACAATTATTTGCTTACATTTTGATCTGAAGGTTGCAGAGAAAGTATTCCCCACCCTACCCTTGAAGAATGTGTCATGATTTGTACAATATTACCATAATATGTCACTATAGTGCACCCTTCACCACTCACCACTGTGACCTGTATAACCTGGTGGACTGGACATCTCTTCACACCAGAAGGCTTCTTCACTGGCTTCAAGTCATCTATAAAACCATACTTGGTAAAAAAAAACTTTTTTCCTCTCCTCCCTTCTGCACGTCTCCACTTCTGATTACAACCTAAGGTCCGCAGCAACTTCATCAAACTCACCGTCCCCAAAGCCTGCACGGTTTCCGGACGCAACGCCTTCCGATTTGCTGCTGCATCCGACTGGAACACATTACAAAACAAACACCCTTATACTCACTGCCCTCACATCGCTCACTGCTTTTAAACTAAATCTGCAACAGATCTTAACCGACTGTTGCACCTGCTGACTGCATCGCCCTCAGACTCTTCTCTCCTCCCCCTATAAGCCCCCTCACCTACCACCCTCCTTCTCCCCCTTTCTTCTCTCTCTCTCTCTGGTTCTCACTCTCCCTTTCTCCTTTCCCCTCTCTCTCTTTCCTTCTCTCTCCCTTATTTATTGTTGTCCTTTTATACTGTTGCTAGTGTAATTTTGTATTGTATTTACTTGTATGCATGTACATAACCTTGTTTTTGTTACAGCCCCCCCCCCCCCCCCCCCCCCCCTCCCTCAAAAGGCCTTTGCTTTTTGGACATGCTGCTTTTCTATATAAGTATTTGTTGCTTGCCTTTGTAAATAAAAGTAAACAAAAATTTATAAAAGATTAATAATATCCCTGACTGGCGCTTTTATGGACTGGAACACACTCATCCCATTTGGTCTGATGTCTGAAAGGAGGAGTCTTGTGGGAGGTGTGTAAAACACTGGAAGACTCCTGTGTACTGTGTGTAAATATACAAGTGTGAGCAAATAAAGAAAAAGTTACACAATTTACAAAGCCTCTTTCGTTCACTCATCTTGAAGGGTTAAAAGGTCAACGGCCATACTGTTCTTTTAGGACTGGATTAGAGGACAGTTATACCAGCCTAGATTTCATTCACGGTCTTTGCTGCCCTGTTACGGGTGCCTGGTGGTACTAACTCCTGATTGAATTCTGCCATTGGAAAGAGGAGATTTGGCCCGATCCATAGATGTATGATGACCTGGCCATAATAAGGTAATTTATAGGCCTGATATTCTATATTCTGGGGCGGGGCTAGGGGGTGGCTACTTGGGCTCAAGCCCCGAATGTATTCTGAAAAGCCCTGAATCTATTTATAAAAAAAAAAAAAAAAAAAAAAAAAATTACAATTCATCATTGTTACATGAAAATATGTTTGCACCAGATTTAGCAGAGGCTAATTTCCATCTGTGGTCTATCCAGCTGCTAACTGTATTTGAGTGAGTTAAGTCTTGGTGTTATGGTAGACTCAGACCTAAGCTTTAAATCACAATCAACAAGTTGACAAAAATGTAATTCTTCCACCTTAGAAACATAGCTAAAGTACGGCCATTTATAAATCAAAAGGACCCTGAAAACCAGATCCATGCCTTTATCTCAAGCCAACTCGACTACTGTAATGCACTCCTTACCGGCCTCCCGAAAAAATACGATGATAACTATTTTATTGCAATGCACTATTGCATTATTTTATTCTATTTTACTAACTATTTTATTGCACTGCACTATTTTACTTTGTATCAGTGAATCATAGACACCTGGCCATAAGAGCATTCGGAGCATCTCTGCTCTCCCACTATTGAACTTGGGGGAGCAAAGGTATGATCTTGCTCCACCACTTTTTGATTATATGAAAAATATGATATATCCTCCCCCAATATATAAATCTAACTGAGTTTTATAGTGAAAAGAGCAGCTTTATTGGTCAAGATTGAAGGCTCTATATTGCAGGAAATTGCACGTACAGGTTCATTAAATTAAAAAAAAATCTGCCGTGGAGGGGGTCGTGCCTGCCCAAACCACCCCTTGCCTGCCAAAAAAAAAAAAAAAAAAAAATTGAAAAATAAAGGGCACCTATCTGGGCTAAGCCCCAGATCTCCTACAATCCTAAATCCGCCCCACTCCGGATGTGTCCGGATGGCAAAATTCAGTACTGTATCTACAAAAAACCATGTAAATCATCTGCCCTTTATTCATTTGCTTAGATGTTTTTGTACACTTGATCTCAAGAAGGTGCTTAATGAACTCAGTGGCAATTTTTCACATCGGGCCCTATTCCCCGTACCTGGTTCAACTAAGTCGATCAAGAGTCCCATTATCCAGCTTCAGTTAACCCGATGTTTGAAGCCGGGATTTTCATGTTCCTCGAAGGTGGATTCAGTCTCGTTAACTAGAACCAGACTTGAGACCCAGGATAAGTGCGCGCGGCCGCTTCAGTTGAAAAGCCATCACGTATCGATAGCAGAGATCCTGATCTTTTAACGGCATTGATTGATTAATTGATTTAAAACTTTATTAACAGATTGCATTACGGCTCAATCGCCTCGCCGACAAGTTAAATGCGTTATCTATAGGCTAATTTTAAGTCCCTCATTACCCCAATCAATCAGATTATATTTCTTTAAACTTGCCTGCTGGCAGTAGGTTTATGGAATGGATAATCAAATGAGATCTTGCTAGCGAAAATAATTAGTTAAACTGTTATACGGAATAAGGACACGGCTCTCTTACCCATTGATTGATGTATGGTGGATCTTTTACTAATCTACACTGTGGTGTAACGGTGTCTGCTTTTGACTTTCACACAGGCGGCCCGGGTTCGAATCCCACTTCTCCTAGTCTTTTCCTTCTTTTTGCAATGTAGGAATAATTCAATTTGGTGCACGTTGAGAGCTATATAAAGAATGACATCATCAATGCATGTAGATTTATAATATTTTAACTTAAAACTAGGCTACTTCTGCGTATAATCATTAATATTATATTCCAAAAAATTATATTGGAAACACGGGGTTTCGAACACCGGTCACCCGGTTGCCAGGATTGTGCACTACCGCTGCGCCACTGTGCCAGATGGGATAAATTCATTGTTTATACATTAATGAACGAGAGACCCGTGTTTAGAATACAGCACTTGTGTACTGAGTGTGATCTCAGAGCCCTGTCACTGCTTAAAAGCAGAACCTCAGCCTCTCCTGGAATCACTCTGTACTACATTCTGTTGTGGAAGGACAGCTCATTCACTGAGAGACTTACACTGCATCAGGGTAAGACATTTTAAGTCATTTAGTAATATCTTTAAACTGAGACTTGATTGCTGACTTGACCAGCTGACTTTGTTAAGGGGCGTGTTTAAAGCGGCCATTTTGTTTCCTTAAGTGACCCATTAAGGGCCAGGTGTTAGAAAGCACTAATTAGTGATAGGGATTTAAAGGCCTGCTGGCTTAGCGTCAGCGAAGCGTCGAGAAACGAAGAGGGACAAAGAGGAGTTTTCCTGGAGTTATCCACAGAGGAATCCAGGGATCCACCCAGTGCTAAGTACATCATAATCCTATCTTACACTCCACTCTGAAAAATCTCCCTTTCCCTCCCACTCTGCTATTTCTCTACTTCCTCCCTGCCACTCTTGACACCACAATGTGTCTCATATCCACAATCTGCTCCCCCAGAACAGACTCAACCCACCCACGGCAGTTTGCTAGCAACCCGGCTAATCTATCCTACCCTCCTACAGCCACTAATACACCTGTCACAGTACAGGGAGGCCTATGGAATTGTCAATCAGCAGTCAAGAAAGCTGACTTCATTACTGCCTACGCCCATAGTCAAAATCTGCAGCTCCTGGCTCTAACTGAGACCTGGATAACCCCCAATAACTCATCAACACCTGCAGCATTATCTACAAACTATAACTTCACTCACACACCTCGACCTTCCAGGCGGGGTGGAGGCACTGGCCTCATGACATCTCCTTCATGGACTACAAACTTAACACCCCTCCCAGCACTGTCACTCTCCTCTTTTGAATATCATGCAGTATCTGTCTCAAATCCTTTCAATCTCACCATTGTTACACTCTACCGCCCTCCAGGTCCGCTCGATCACTTCACAGATGAGCTGGACATGCTTCTAAGCTCCTTACCGGAAGATGGTACCCCTCTCCTTCTATTGGGCGACTTCAACCTGCCTGACTCATCTCAGTCAGTCATAGTAGTCTCCCTCCTACAATCATTTGACCTGACTCCCACTGCCATGCCTCCCACCCACAAAGCAGGCAACTCCTTGGATCTCATATTTTCCCGTAACTCCAGCATCATTAACACCACGGTAACTCCCCTACATGTATCTGACCATTCCTTCATATCCTTCTCACTAACTCTCATGCTTAACCGAAAGGTCTTCACCCCAACTCAAACCGTCTCACTCAGACGCAACCTGCCCTCCCTATCCCCCTCCACCCTCTCCTCTGACATACTATCCACTCTACCTTTGAGTGACACCTTCTCTGCTCTCTCCACAGAGATGGCAACCTCCACCCTCCTCTCAGCCCTTGCAACCTCCTTCGACAAGCTCTGTCCCCTCGTTGAGAAACCTGCCCGCCGTTCCCCACCCAGTCCATGGCTGACAGATCCAGTGAGAGAACAAAGACAGGTCCTGAGAGCAGCTGAAAGGAAGTATAGAAAGTCACGCCTCACTGCTGACATCGACACATATCACAACCTCTTGTTAACATTCTCCAAAACCATTACTAATGCCAAAGCTTCTTTCTTTCACCATAGGATCGAGGCCTCTGCCAAGAATCTTCGCAAACTGCATGCTACCATGTCCTCCCTCCTCACTCCCCCCCCACCCCCCCCTCCCTCATCTTTCTCTGCCGAAGACTTTGCGATCTTCTTTGAGGAAAAAGTGGAGAACATCCGCAGCTCCTTCTCCCAACCCCCACCCATTCCAAATGCTGAATCGAGAACCTCATCCTTCACTCTGTCATCTTTCTCTCCCATTACAGAAGCCGAGACCCTGACACTGGTAACGTCGAACCGTCCGACTACATGCCAGCTGGACCGGCTACCTTCCCCACTCCTCCAGTCCATAGCACCAGACATCCTCCCATTCCTAACTGCAACCATCAACTCCTCACTCAACTCGGGGGTGGTCCCCACCTCCCTAAAACAAGCCAGAGTCACGCCCCTCATAAAAAAACCATCCCTGAACCCTACCGTCATAGGCAACTACCATCCTGTCTCTCTTCTCTCCTTCCTTTCTAAAACACTTGAACGTGCTGTATCCAACCAACTTACTGCTTATCTCTTACAGAATGACCTCCTAGACCCTAATCAGTCAGGCTTCAGGACTGGTCACTCCACAGAGACAGCCCTCATTGCGGTCACAGAGGCACACAAAAGCGAAAGGCCTCTCCTCTGTCCTGATTCTCCTAGATCTATCTGCAGCCTTCGACACAGTCAACCACCAGATCCTCCTCGCGGCCCTCGCAGGAATGGGAGTGGCTGGCTCTGCGCTGACATGGTTGTCATCATACCTCAATGACCGCTCCTACCAAGTGTCATGGAGAGGGACCCTGTCGGCCACCCGCCCCCTGCGGACGGGTGTCCCCCAGGGCTCGGTTTTAGGACCCCTTCTCTTCTCCCTCTACACTAAATCACTGGGTAACATTATCACGTCTCATGGCTTCTCCTACCACTGTTATGCCGACGATACTCAACTCTTCCTCTCCTTCCCTCCCTCAGATATCCACGTCTCTGAGCGGATCTCGGCCTGTCTGTCCGACATCTCCGCCTGGATGACGACCAACCACCTCAAACTGAACCTAAGCAAAACAGAATTGCTCCACCTGCCGGCCAAATCCTCCCCCCTGACCGACCTTTCCATCACAGTCGAGAATGCAGCTGTGACCGCGTCCCCGACCGCCAAGAACCTTGGTGTTGTCCTCGACGACCAGTTGAACTTCTCTGCTCACATCGCAGCGACAACCAGAACCTGCCGATTCCTCCTGAGCAACGTCAGAAGGATACGCCCCTTCCTGACAAAAGAAGCCACCCAACTCCTCGTCCAATCAACAGTCATCTCCCGCCTCGACTACTGCAACGCACTGCTCGCTGGCCTCCCGGCCACTGCCACTAAGCCTCTTTAACTCATTCAGAACGCAGCGGCCCGCCTGATCTCAAACCTACCGAAGTCGGCCCATGTCACCCCACTTCTTAGGGACCTGCACTGGCTCCCCATTGCTGCACGAATCCGCTTCAAGGCCCTCGACCTAGCATACCGTGCGGCAAAGGGAACTGCTCCCGCCTACCTCCGGTCAATGGTCTCTAACTACACACCCTCAAGACCCCTACGCTCTGCATCTTCTGGCCGCCTCAGACCTACTCCTATCCAAGCTCCGGGAGGGTCATCAAAGAGAAGTCGCCTATTCTCAGTCCTTGCCCCACAATGGTGGAATGAACTACCCACCCCAGTTAGGACAGCCGAAACACGTCCAATCTTTCGCCGTCGACTAAAGACGCACTTCTTCAACCATTATCTGAATTAAAAAAAAAAAAAAAAAAAAATCTAACCCTAACTAACCATACTGTCATGCACTTGTCCTAATAAACTAACCTACACTGTAGCACTCAACACTTTGATGAACATTGTTACTCAGCTGATAGAGTTGTGCTCTTCCTGATGGCTTGTCGTACAGAACTTGTAAGTCGCTTTGGATAAAAGCGTCAGCTAAATGACTAAATGTAAATGTAAATGTAGAATATTCTTTATTTTGAATGAAGTTTTATCTCTTTATTCTCATTCATTAATGTGACGTCAACGGCTCATTCAATTTCTCAAATCCGTCAAACAGCGCATCTCATCAGACATTTTAATCCCAGTTACAATATCACACAAAATCCACAATCCACGCATAGACACTTCAATTTTATGCTTGAATGAAACAAAATCCAGGCGCTCCTCTCCTTCCTCGCTCCTCATCCACAGCGGAGAATATGAAAGGAATCAGAGCCAAACGAGCGATAGGTTTCAATCATTAAGGATATCCCCGCGGGATTCACATTTGCAATGCTGCGCGTTGTTAAAATAACCACATAATGTGTACATCGCACCGAGCGAGCGCCACGGTATAATATAACGTGCATTATTTAGGACAAAGTGAATTTAGTATCAGCATTTTGGGTCTATTTTACATTTCAAAAGCCCCCTCTGGAAGAATGGAGCACAAAAACGTAATTCAGAATGGTATAATGCAGATCGTAGACTGTGGGAATAATTTCAGGAAACAGGCTGTCACTTCTTTGCGGGGGCGTGGCGATGGTTCATCCGGCTAACTTGAACTTAAACCCTGCTCTCGACCAGGCTCAAACTTTTTGATCTGTTGTCATGGTGATTTAGACAATCCAGCTTCGGGGAATGGGAAAGTCCGACTTAAGTCAGACTTGACCGAAAGTTATCCGGCTAACTCAGTTATCCAGGTACGGGGAACGGGGCCACAGTGGTCAATGTTACCATGGTGTTATTCACCATCAAAGATGAAAAGAATTTTTTTAAAAGAATAATGATATTCTCCTTTGGTTCATTACAATTTACTCAAGCATAGTAACCGACACAATATCTCTGACACTAGGAATACATTCCTTGAGGTCCATAGATGTCCTTAGATACCATGAACATTCAAATGGTTATATACCATAAAATAATGTTGGTGTGTCCATAATGAACGTTATTGTTTACATGTTGGTGTTGGCTACCGTTTCTGGGTCTACGAAATCGCTCGACACACCTACAGAAGAAGAAGTCTTTAATTGTCATGCAGATTAACACACACACACACACACACACACACACACACATGCGAGATGGGTGACACACAGGAACACACACAGGAACACACACGCGTGCATTGAGTTGCCGGTGAAATGCCTCTCTGCACTTGACCCATCCCATCGTCATTCCCCCCAAGGGCAGCCGGGAGCAGACATGGGCTGCGGCGTGGGGCTAAATGGTAAATGGCTGCATTTATATAGCACTTTTCTCCAAAGTGCTTTACAATTTATTCCTGGTTCTGACTACCTGCAGGTGTGATGGTTTCCCTATGCTTTCTTTCTTTATTTTTTGTTCTTAGCTCTATTTATTTTTATTTAAAAAAAAAGAAATTCTTATGTTAGATACTATTGTTACCTTGTATGTGTGTTTCATTACATGTATATATTAATGCTGTCAGGCGATTAAAAAAATTTATCTAATTAATTACAGGATTTGTAATTAATTAATCGAATTAATCGCATTTTAATCCATTTTAGGCCTGATATTCTATATTCTATAATCATATTTCAAATGGCATGTGTCTGGATGGCAGAATTCAGTACTGTATCTACAAAACCTTCTGTTTAATCATCTTCCATTTATTCATTTGATTTTTCAGGTCTGGTCAATTTGAGCATGGTGTTATTCACAGTCAAAGATAAAAAAAAATTTAAGTGATATTCTCATTTTACAATTACAATTTACTCAAGCCTAGTAACAGACACAGTATTTCTGGCACTGGGAATACATTCCCTGAGATCCATTGATGTCCCTAGAATCAGATACCAAGAAAAAAAAAGTCTGTAAATGTGTATTCTACGTTCTTATGGAATGAATGAGATAAAAAAAAGATTTCTTTAAAATATTTTTTTTTATTAATTTTGAGTTAATTTTCATAACGCGATCATTTGCTGTGTAATTAATTAATCTAATTAACGCAATAAACTGACAGCCCTAGTATATATACATTCATACCAATTATTCGCCTGTTCTATTCTCCATCCATCTATCAGCCATTGCAACACTATCACGGACGTCCAGTTGGGGGATCCCCTTTGAACAGCCCATCTGAGGTTTCTCTCCTCCACATCACCTGTGGTGCTTGTTGTCCCTATTGCTAGGTTTTTAGTGAGTCGTTCCTTATGTCCAAACCCCCCCTCCCACCCACCCACCCACCCCCTCCTAATGTACAGTCTCCTCCCCATCATATGTATGTCGGCACGGTGGTGTAGTGGTTAACACTGTCGCCTCACAGCAAGAAGGTCCAGGGTTCGATTCCCGCTTGGGGACCAGGTTTCCATGATCCCAGGTACCCAGGTGGGGTATCTCCCAGGCCTTTCTGTGTGGAGTTTGCATGTTCTCCCCGTGCTCGCAAGGGTTTCCCCCCCCCCGATAAGATAAACCCAATGGAAAAACATGCACAACAACAGATCGCTAACGCTGTGGCGTCCTTGACGAAGACGGGCAGGAGCACTTGGATTGGTCCCCTGGTGCGGCCCTCGCCGACGCCTGTCTGCTCCCAGCTGCCCTTGGGGGGAAGGACGACGGGATGGGTTAATCGCAGAGATGATCCTACAAAGAACAATGCATGCGTGTGTGTTCCGGTGTGTGTGTGTGTGTGTAACCGTGTGTGCTAACCGCTAAACATTGAGGATAGTTGCATGCCAATTAAAGACCTCTGAACAGGTCCTGCATTATTATTATTATATATTTTCTGCTAGGATCTCTGTTTAACAGTACTGTATATTTGCATATCTTGTATGTCACAGATGTAACAGTACTATATACCTGTATGTCATGTATGTCATAAATGTCATGATATATATCTGTATATCTGTATGTGGTGTATGTCATAAATGTCATTATTAATTGAAAATGGGGGACCCTAGGCGGCTGAGTGGCGCAGTGGGCAAGGCGCTCGCCACTAACGCAGGATACGCTGGGTTCGAGCCCAGCTCTCGGCGTTGCTACCGGCTTGGCCGGCCGTCATACTAACACAATTGGCAAGTGTTAGAGGGTGAGAAAGCCGGTGGGTGGGGATTGGACGTTGTGGACAGCGATTCCTACAGGTCGGTTGGGTGACGCTTGTACGCCTGTACGTTAATGCCAAGCAAGCAGTGCAAAAATGCTTCCGCATTCGTCACCGCACGCTAGTGCGGTAAAGCGCCCTTCTTTTCAGACAAATGCTACCGTGCGTGCACCGGCGGCGGCGTGCTCGCTCAGGTGCGTGCGTGCGCCGGCGTGCTCGCGCGAGGTGCCCGCGCATGCGCATGAGATCCCGCCTTGGTTGGAGCTCAATATATATAAGTCACCGCCTCTTATTCACTATCTGGCACTAGCTCAATTGGCAAGGACACATGGCTGTGGATCCTATGGCTTGTTTGCTGGCGAGTTCGAATCCCATCGAAAATATTTTTTAACGTGATTTTTTTTTAACGTGTATTCTTTCGCCGGTTAAGGTTAGGCATTGTTTCGGAGTTGGTTAAGGTTAGAACGGTTAAGTTTAGGCGCTGTTAAGGAGCTGGTTAAGGTTAGAGTTTGTCAAAGAGAATGGCAATATAATTTCTATGGTTAAGGTTAGGCATTGTTTCGGAGTTGGTTAAGGTTAGAACGGTTAAGTTTAGGCGTTGTTAAGGAGCTGGTTAAGGTTAGAGTTTGTCAAAGAGAATGGCAATAGACAGCCTATTTCCGCGCGACCTGGGCGCTGGGCGGCGGAAAATGAAAGGCGCATTACTGCATGCCACTACGGTAAGTTTTTGCACTGCTTGCTTGGCATAAAGCTACACGCCGCTTGTACAGCGGAAACAGGAAGTATCGGGGGCAGCGTGAGCCTCCCACGCGTTACTCCTCGCCACTGAGAGTTTGAGCTGTCTGGTGAAAAGATGCAACAGGCTGCCTCCTCGTGTACCGGATGGGGACACGTGATGCAAGGCTTCTATCCTCACTACAGCCGACCAGTGGGAGGCATAGTCTAGCAACGTTCAAGACAGGGGAGGGAAGAATTGGAAATACGAAATTGGGATTGGAGAAAAATAGAAAATAAGGAGAAAAAGTGGATAAAAGAAAAAAGAAAATGGGGGACCCTGATGTAAACAAGACGAAAGTCTTTCTCTGGTCTGCATCCCCTTAACAATTGTGTGTATTGAGCCGTACTGTATTGTACCCATTCTGCAATCTGTTAATACAATTATCAATCAATCAATCAATCAATCAATCAATCAATCAATCAATCAATCAATCAATCAATCAATCAATAAATCACATGTTTCTTCTTGACTTGTACAAGAAGACTTGTACAGCCCATGGGGGCTATTCCATGTGATCTTGGGCTTTACAAATACATTTGGTTTGATTTGATTCCTCACATTCACCCATTCACTCACACACCGATGACAGAGGCAACCATGCAAGCAAGGTGCCACATCGGGAGCAATTAGGGGTTAAGTGTCTTAAGTGTCTTGCTCGAGGACACTTCGACACGCTGTCCGGGAGGAGTGGGAATCGAACCGGGAACCTCCGGGTTACCAGACGACTGCTCGACCTCCTGAGCCACTGTCGCCCACTGGGGCCGTGCCTGGGGACCAATCCAAGTGCTCCTGTCCATCTTCGTCAGGCACACGACACCGTTAGCGAATCTCTGTGGTTCCCAAACCTCTCCTCGAGGCACCCCAGCCGTTCCATGTATTTGTTAAATTCCACCACCAGCACACCACACCTGATTCAACTAATAAAGGGCTTGTTAAGTTGAATCAGGTGTGCTGGTGGTGGAATTGAACAAATACATGGAACGGCTGGGGTGCTTCGAGGAGAGGTTTGGGAAGCACTCTCCAGGTATGCCCATCCAATGTGGAAGCAGCATTTTGGCTTTTGATTAGTGAATGTGAACACCAAGCAGCATCATTATCTACCTTCTCACCCGCTTGCTAGTATAGCCGGGAACCTGGCATATGTTTTTTTAGAATGTGCCCATGTAGAGGGAACACTTTGGCTCCTGCTTTTTCCAATGTTGCAATTAGTTTAGGTCGCGTAGTAGACTGTAGTAGAAGCTGTATATTTGCTTCATCGATTTCACGAAGGCCTTCGACAGAGTTGAACATACAACATTGATGAGAACAATGGAAGAATTCAAAATACCAGTTTCTGACCGAAGAATAATTGCCAACTTATACTGGAGCCGGCAGAAGGCTAATGTTAGAATAGGAAAGGAGAAATCAAGAGACTTCCCGGTGGAGAAGGGTGTAAGACAAGGTTGCATCTTGTCCCCTGTACTCTTTAATATGTACAGTGAATCACTGATGAAAAAAGGTCTGAGAGGAGGGAAAGGAGTAAAACTTGGTGGAGAGAAAATCACCAATATGAGATACGCAGATGACACTGCTATAGTCTGTACTGTAACTGTCAAGAAGATCTACAGGACATGATGAATAAGCTGAATGTCGAATGCAAAAACTATGGAATGTCGCTAAACACAAAGAAAACTAAAGTAATGATCATTGAAAAAACACCAGGAACTGTTTGTAAAATACAGGTGGATGGAGAAAAACTTAATGTGAACACCAAGCAGCATCATATCTACCTTCTCACCAGCTTGCTAGTATAGCCGGGAACCTGGCATATGTTTTTTAGAATGTGCCCATGTAGAGGGAACACGTTGGCTCCTGCTTTTTCCAATGTTGCAATTAGTTTAGGTCGTAGTAGACCTATCAACATCTTAATGGAATAGAATAGAATATAAGTACTATATCATTCCCGAGGGAAATTCAGCACCACAGATCGCTCACAATAAACAATTAGGTAGTCAAAAATAAAAAGATACAGTCAAAGATATACATTCTAAAATATGTATATACATTCGAAAATATATACTGTCCAAAAACACACATAGACTCAGTCGTAAAGAAGGCGAAGCAGCGCCTCTACCACCTGAGACAGTTAAGGAAGTTCAGAGTATCGGGGAAGATACTCCAGTCCTTCTACTCCGGAGCTGTAGAGCGCATCTTGACTGGAAACATCACTGCCTGGTATGGAAACAGCGCGGCACAGGACAAGAACGCCGTACGCGTGTATCACTTCTGCAACGGATTTAGTCGGAATTCGGTTTCCGGGTTGGCCTGATTGGCCGCGACGGCCACGTGACACGCCGTGGTACGCCCCCCGCGGCAGCGGCAGCAGCGTTGCCGCTGCGCCCTGCTGTGGCGACGCTCGCGGGAAGCAAGAATCACTTTTCAACGCGAAATAACATATAACGTTACAGCGTACAGTTTCTCGTTAATCAGTCAGGCGTCAGCCTCCACTGATGTACAGTGACGCGTGACGCGAATCTGGTAGTTGGTTTATGACGTTAATTAATAATAAACACTGTTAGGACTCTTAATAATAAACACTGTTAGGACTATCTGACTCTTAATAATAAACACTGTTAGGACTATCTGATTCTTACTAATAAACACTGTTAGGACTATCTGACTCTTAATAATAAACACTGTTAGGACTATCTGACTCTTAATAATAAACACTGTTAGGGCTCTTATTTCATACTTATCTTGTCTAGCACAGTCTCTAACAGTAACAGTAAGAAGCATTTTGGATAAAAGTATTATGACAACAATGTATGCCTTTCAAATGTTAAATGATAAATGATTAAATGATACACACTGAAATCTACGCTCTCTCATCCTGCTTTCCACAACGCGACACGTGGCCGTCGCGGCCAATCAGGCCAACCCGGAAACCGAATTCCGACTAAATCCGTTGCGGAAGTGATACACGCAGGCCGCACAGAGAGTGGTGCGCTCAGCTGAGCGTACCACGGGTATTGCACTAGTACCACCCCTGCAGGTTCTATACAACAAGAGGTGCAAATCCAGAGCCTGCAGAATAATGAAAGATCCTCACCACCCCAACAACTGAGACTTCGGCTCAGCTTCTTCCCCCAGGCCATCAGAGTATTGAACACTGAACTCTCCACACACAAGCACACATGAGCACACACACAACACACACACTGTATACGCTCACACACTAGCAGTCACTTTAGCATGAACACACACACACACACACACACATGCTGCACACGCTCACACTCAACAATCACTTTACACAATGAAAGGTCACTTTAAAAACAAGAACGGGAGTGGTTCTTGTATAGTAAACAGATGGATATAGCAAGCTAGCATAAGGACACATAATATAACTGTAGATTGTATAGCATTGTATAGTAGTGTACATAAGACCCAGTGCCTCATCCGTAGCTAATCAGTGTATTGCACTATCGCAGGACCTTAGCATGTCTTACCATGCTTTTGTAAACTTATGTACATATACCTGTTATGTCTTATTCTTATTACTTGTTTTATTGCACAAATGTCTTATTCTCATCCTATTCTTATTACTGTATTATTGCACAATCGCTGCGGGCATGACCCCCCGCATTTCACTGTATGCTTGTATGCCGTGACAAATAAAACTCTTGACTTGACAAAAATATGTGCCGTGTTGGTCAGGACTCCCTGGAAGAAGAGATCTTGTATCTCAATGGGACATTCCTGGATAAATAAAGGATAAATAAAAAAATAAAATAAAAAATACAGTCAAATGTACAGGTACAAGGATTTATACAGTCTGGTGAAAAAAGAACTGCAGTGCAAAATGTTGTATAATAATAACAATCCACTAACAAACTCAAACTGAGTTTTTCCTATTGCATTTTTTCCTATTGCTAGGTTTTAGTGAGTTTTTCCTTACCTTTGCGTGGGGTATGTCTGGGAGTGTTGCATTTTATTTAGCATTAAAAAAAATTGGACTTTATGGTGTTCTTGTTTTGTTCTTGACTTATTGTGATGTTTCTTCTTGACTTGTTTAAAGAAGACGTGTCCGGCCCATGGGGACATTAACGTGTGTTGTCGGGCCTTACAAATAAATTTGATTTGATTTGAACACATTCGGCAGCCTAACCCGCTTATTTTCATTTGTAGGCTACAAGGAGGTGCTGGCATAAATTGTTTTTTTTCTTGGGCAAAAGCACATGAGGTTCAATGTGACTGACAAGGCAGAGGGCGGGAGCAGCGGAGCGAGCCATGCCATTGGACAAATATAGGTCATAAATCACGGCCCAGTCACATGACCTGCCAGTGACACGCGGGGAAAAAACGAGTAGGGTATATCTGCAGTGCCGCAGCCCCATACATAGGAGGGGCCTGTACTGTGCGTTGGGGGCCTGTACTGTGCGGTGCGCTACTGCGCATGCGAGAAACAAAGTAACATATAATATAGGATACTAGAAACATAAAGTAACATACGGAACATAAAGTAACATACGGAAAATAGGACCTAATGTCCAAAATATTTTTGTCATAAACTGAATATCAATACCCTGACTGTTACTCTAAGGCTAAGCTTAACCTCTTCTGGATGAGGGCCTAAACTTAACCCTTAGACTAGATTAGAATTACTTTACTTTGTTTCTCGCATGCGCAGTAGTGCACCAGGCCCCCAACGCACAGTACAGGCCCCCAACGCACAGTACAGGCCCCTCCTATGTATGGCACTGCGGCATATTTATGCTATTGTTCTCACCTGCACTTTCACCACGGTCCAAGAAGTTGAGTAAAACAGCACACTACAATCTCAAGTTTCTTTAATAGTTGTCATACAGAAGTACAGAATACTTTTATACAAAATGCTTCTTACTGTTACGCTCCAGAGACTGTGCAAGACAAGATAAGTATGAAATAAAATAACATAGTATAGCATGTAAATTAGAAGTAAAAAAATGAGGTCACAGTGTTCAGTATAGACATATGTACAATGTTCGATGCAGAGTAGACGTAACTGAGTTACCATATAATATACAATACTGTGTAGTGTACTAATATACAATACTATATAGTGCAAGGCAGAAATAGGATGAGGTGCAATTTAGGTACAATTTACAGTAGGTGTACGAGTTGTAGTGCAAATCCTTTATCAATAAATATAAAGTGTGTTTGTGTGATCTAAAGTGTGGAGAGTGGGTGCTGCAGTGTGTTGTTTGTTTAAGTGAGTGTGTGCGTGTGGGTGTGTGTGCTGTGTGCATTTGATGGTTGTTGCATAGTGTTTATTGTTCGTTTAGCAGCCTGATGGCCTGGGGATAGAAGCTTCTTCTGAGTCTTTCTGTGCTCGCCTTGAGACTCCGGTATCGCTTGCCTGACCGCAGCAGTTCAAAGAGGCAGTTGTTCGGGTGGCTCGAGTCCTTAATAATTCTCTTAGCCTTGCCCTTGCACCGCTTGTTGTAAATGTTCTGGAGGGTGGGAAGCCCCCCTCCAATTGTGCGTGACAGATGTTCAATTAAATCAAATGACCAGATGTCCGTGTAATGTGCATCAGTGTAGGCTTGTTGTTGTGTGTTTAGAATTAATGCAGAATTCAATTAGTCAAATTCTTTCAAACGAACTGACCACCCCTGCCAGGGGTTTCTAATATATGCATGTGCCAAACCCCTCAAGAAATACTTTCTATAGCAAATGTGTATAAAGTGACGTACAAATGCAAACAATTAAGTACAAATGCCAGCTTTTTAAAGCGCAAACATGCAGCAGCCGCCTAACCGGTACGCGGTACATATACCGCATTCGTGGCAAAACATAGGCTATATAGCATTATTATGTTCTTTCTTTTAATTAAATTCACTGATTTCTGCCAACCTTCCTTCTCCCAGATCCCTCTCTCTTCTCCCATTGTGCGCCTGGTTACCACCCCCTGGGCCCCCTTGTTAACCCATTATTTATTTTTCATTTCTTTAAATTTTTTGGACCTTATGGTATACTTGTTTTTTTCTTGACTTATTGTGTTGTTTCTTCTTGACTTGTTTAAAGAAGACGTGTCTCTGTTAAGCACTTTGAGCTGCATTCTGTGTATGAAAGGTGCTATATAAATGAAGATTATTATTATTATTATTATTATTATTATTATTATTATTATTATTATTATTATTATTATTATTATTATTATTATTATTATTATTATTATTATTATTATTATCATTATTATTATTATTATTATTATTATTATTATTATTATTATTATTATTATTATTATTATTATTATTATTATTATTATTATTATTATTATTATTATTATTATTATTATTATTATTATTATTATTATTATTATTATTATTATTATTATTATTATTATTATTATTATTATTATTATTATTATTATTATTATTATTATTATTATTATTATTATTATTATTATTATTATTATTATCTGTATATGTCATAAATGTCATTATGAATTGAAAACGGGGGACCCTGATGTAAACAAGACGAAAGTCTTTCTCTGGTCTGCATCCCCTTAACAATTGTGTGTATTGAGCCGTACTGTATTGTACCCATTCTGCAATCTGTTAAATAAAGTTTTCAATCAATGAATCAATCAATCAATCAATCAATCAATCAATAAACCAATCAATCAATCAATCAATCCCTCTCTCCCATTGTGCGCCTATGTTGCGCGCGCGTGTGCGCACAGCCAGAGAGAGAGGGAGCGCGCCTGTGACGTCAGCGACCCCTCCGTTCTCACACATGGACCGTGTCGGTGTGATCGGAGAGAGTCCCGTTTGGAACACAGCCGGTGGCAGACAGACAGACAGACAGACAGACGCAGTTCATAACAACAACAGACGCGTTTATTCGGTGGCTAATTTCCAAAGGGGTCGCCTTTTTTACCTCTTTATTTTCTATTTTTGTTTTTGCTTTCACTTTTGCATGCGTATATTCTCGTACAACAAGGAATATAATAATAATAACACACAGACACAACAACACATCAGCAAGTTCAGATTTCTACAGTTGAAAAATGTCCAGACATCTCCTCCATCCTGTAAATCCAAGTTGTCTACCTCCTCCTCCAACGACGCACGGCGTTCTCAAGTCCCTGTTGGAGAACCCGATGAAGCTGCCGCTCAGTCTCCACCGTGAAGGTAATAACAAATCATATTCACTTATATTGATTGATTGATTGATTGATTGATTGATTGATTGATTGAACATTTTATTAACAGATTGCAGAATGGGTACAATACAGTACGGCTCAATACACACAATTGTTAAGGGGATGCAGACCAGAGAAAGACTTTCGTCTTGTTTACATCAGGGTCCCCCATTTTCAATTCATCATATGACACATACATGACATACACATGCTACAGTATACATCTATACATTTATGACATACCAGATCTACAACTACAGTACTGTTTGTGATACAAAAATAATCTAAAAAAGAGAGTATATAACATTTGACGAAGAAACTGTACATTGGAGGAGGTTGGGTGGGGGGGGGGTAGTTAATATTAACATATTAACACTCAAATCAAACATTGCCACGCGGTCAAAAAGGGCAGCCAACTGTATATCCCTTACGGAGGCTCCGTCCATTTAATTAGGTGTTGTTGGTATTATGATTATCATTGTGATTATTCGTATTATAAATATTATTATTATTATTATTATTATTATTATTATTATTATTATTATTGTTATTATTATTATTATTATTATTATTATTATTATTATTATTATTATTATTATTATTATTATTATTATTATTATTATTATTATTATTAGGCTATTCGTATTTACTTTACTATTGTGGGTACTGGAGTGTAATAATTAGTTGACAATATTCATCTTTTGACAGGAAGGCTTATACTGCTTCTTCTTGAAATGACTTTCAAGAATGTGATTAATGAACATGGTTAATTTAAATGATGCTTATTTGCTGCTGAATACAACTCGACCTCTCCTCCCTCCCAAACACTCAAAGGAGTAGGAATGAATCCGATTTACTCCATACTTATAGCCTACTTGGGGGGGGGGGGGGATAATTTATTTATTAATCTATACATTTTACTCAATTATGTGAACATCTCCATTGGAATCCTTTGCAGTCCAATTTCGGTCATTGATTATATGTGTACTATTATTCAAAAACTATTATAATTGTATACAGAGGTGCGTTCCTCATATCAACTCTGATTGCACGCACGCTAATGACGCCACGTGCACGTGCGCTTCCGTCGCGTGTGCGCGCTCCCGCGCATGCGCATAAATGTTCCCTCGCTTAAGCACAGACTAAAGACGGTGCCTAATTGCCTCTACGAATAGAATGTAACACATTTCATTCACAAAGTCTGTGTGAATGTATCTGAGAACGTATTTAACACACCTGACGACCGGCGCTATTGATATGCAAAGTAGCCCAGGTGGGTACTTATAGCGAGTTGGCGAGTGCAGCGCATTCCTGTGTGCACGTGCGTGCCGTGAAGAACGCATCCCTGATTGTATAGGCTGCTACAATATCATTATATAAAGAATGATATTTTCCTTGTCAGAAATGGTTAAAGCTATTCTTCTCAAAACAGTTGACATTGAGTATATTCAGTCGGAAATAGAAAAGATTCCAACAATTAACTTTTTAGAGTCTTCCAGTCTTCAAATGTATTCTAAAGAAATAACTTGAAATAGTGTGTGTGTGTGTGTGTGTGTGTGTGTGTGTGTGTGTGTGTGTGTGTGTGTGTGTGTGTGTGTGTGTGTGTGTGTGTGTGTGTGTGTGTGTGTGTGTGTGTGTGTGTGTGTGTGTGTGTGTGTGTGTGTGTGATAATTACTGCAAAGGTCACCTCCCCAGATATCAGACTGACATAGAAATAACATTGAATCAACTTTAAAATGTTGTGGAAATTTTGCGGCACGCAGAGACACAGGTTCAATTCCCGACAGCTGTACCTCCAGTGTGCGGGTGGGAAGCCGGTGGGGTATGAGTCCTCGTCATAGCAATAGCGACTCCTACTGGTCGATTAGGGCACCTGTTTAGCGGGGAAGGGGATCTGGGGGAGACGGCATGAACCTCCGCGCGCGTTACGCTGATCTACCAGTGAAACTCCTCGCTGTCAGGTGAAAAAGAAGTGAGTGTATCAGAGGAGGCGTGTGGTAGTTCTACACCCTCCCCAGACCGACAGTAGGGCAGCATGTGGTAGTTCTACACCCTCCCCAGACTGACAGTAGGGCAGCATGTGGTAGTCTACACCAGCGTTGCGTTGTTATTATGGGCTGAGCCGCCACGCAGGATAATGACGCCGCGCGCACGCGCGCGCGCACACGCACGCGCGGCCCCGCGCGCATGCGCATATGTTCCCTCGCGCACAATAATACACTTTGTTTGTATAGCCTTTCATACAGAAACTGCAGCTCAAAGTGCTTCACAACAGAATTAAAAGACATATAAAATCAGTTTTTCACATTAGGATCTAACATCCCAACAGGCAACCTTGTTTATGGTTTGATTCAGTTTTAATATAAATAATAAAAATAAAGAGAAGATTAATTAATTATCTACTCAGTCCCGAAGTTTGTGATGTAGATATGGAATGTCCCGGGTTGCTGCTGTTTGCAGAGTGTGTTGTTGTCAGGGGGTGAGTGGTGGTGGGTGGGGGGTTGAATCAAAACAGTTGTCAATTCGGAATTGACGGCTGTTTTGATTTGGCCCTTCGTTCGCCGTCGTTCACCTTTGGACGGCGGTGCACTCTGTGGGCAGCGGCAACTTGGGACGTTCCATATTTACATCACAAAGAGTCCCAGACTGGTTGAAGACACCAGCCTATAGCGGCTATTGTTATGATAATGCGAGGTAGCGCCGCAGAACACCGGGGCCCGGGACTCGGCAGGTAAACACGAGCCGAGCCGAGCGCAGCGCGTTCTCGCGAGCGCGTGCATGTGCGTGCACGCGCTTCTGCTCAAATCTTTAATACTCAGTGAGGTACCACTGAGTGGTACCCCGTGCCATGAACAACGCATGCCTGGTCTACACCCTCCCTAGACTGACAGTAGGGCAGCATGTGGTAGTCTACACCCTCCCCAGACTGACAGTAGGGCAGCATGTGGTAGTCTACACCCTCCCCAGACTGACAGTAGGGCAGCATGTGGTAGTCTACACCCTCCCCAGACTGACAGTAGGGCAGCATGTGGTAGTCTACACCCTCCCCAGACTGACAGTAGGGCAGCATGTGGTAGTTCTACACCCTCCCCAGACTGACAGTAGGGCAGCATGTGGTAGTCTACACCCTCCCCAGACTGACAGTAGGGCAGCATGTGGTAGTCTACACCCTCCCCAGACCGACAGTAGGGCAGCATGTGGTAGTTCTACACCCTCCCCAAACCGACTGTAGGGCAGCATGTGGTAGTCTACACCCTCCCCAGACTGACAGTAGGGCAGCATGTGGTAGTTCTACACTCTCCCCAGACTGACAGTTGGGCAGCATGTGGTAGTCTACACCCTCCCCAGACTGACAGTAGGGCAGCATGTGGTAGTCTACACCCTCCCCAGACCGACAGTAGGGCAGCATGTGGTAGTTATACACCCTCCCCAAACCGACAGTAGGGCAGCATGTGGTAGTCTACACCCTCCCCAGACCGACAGTAGGGCAGCATGTGGTAGTCTACACCCTCCCCAGACCGACAGTAGGGCAGCATGTGGTAGTTTTACACCCTCCCCAGACCGACAGTAGGGCAGCATGTGGTAGTCTACACCCTCCCCAGACGGACAGTAGGGCAGCATGTGGTAGTCTACACCCTCCGCAGATGGACAGTAGGGCAGCATGTTGTAGTCTACACCCTCCCCAGACCGACAGTAGGGCAGCATGTGGTAGTTCTACACCCTCCCCAGACCGACAGTAGGGCAGCATGTGGTACTCTACACCCTCCCCAGACTGACAGTAGGGCAGCATGTGGTAGTCTACACCCTCCCCAGACCGACAGTAGGGCAGCATGTGGTAGTCTACACCCTCCCCAGACTGACAGTAGGGCAGCATGTGGTAGTCTACACCCTCCTCAGACTGACAGTAGGGCAGCATGTGGTAGTCTACACCCTCCCCAGACCAACAGTAGGGCAGCATGTGGTAGTCTACACCCTCCCCAGACCGACAGTAGGGCAGCATGTGGTAGTCTACACCCTCCCCAAACTGACAGTAGGGCAGCATGTGGTAGTCTACACCCTCCCCAGACCGACAGTAGGGCAGCATGTGGTAGTCTACACTAGGGCTGCAACTAATTACTAATTTGGTAGTCGACTAATCTGCAGATTATTTTTTCGATTAGTCGACTAATCGAAAACCAATGTAAACAACAACAAAAAAAATGTTTTTTTTTTTTTTTTTATTACCTATCTTTGTGAAAGTGGCTTCTCAGCTCTGGTCCAGCTGAAGACAGAGCAGAGGAACAGATTGGACATTGAGCATGACCTCAGAGTTGCTTGTCTACCATCACCCCAGACTTTGAGACTCTTGTCAGGACCAAACAACAACATCATAACATGATGATCCCATAGCAAATTAAAATAATGACTCATGAAACATTTGAATTTGGATCTTTAAGCCACTTTAAATGAAAATGTATTTGAAGAACAATACAACAATCACTCATAACAAGATAAATAAATTAAATAATACAAATTAAAGTGGAAGTGTACTTTAAATAACTTTTGTTTGCTGTGTGTGAGAGGAGTCCGTGTGTGTGTGTATGTGTGTGTGTCTTACTCTGATCGCTGTGTGAGTGAGAGGAGTGTGTGTACTGTGTAATTTGTGTGTGTGTCTTACTCTGATCGCTGTGTGAGTGAGAGGTGTGTACTGTGTAATTTGTGTATGCGTGTGTGTCTTACTCTGATCGCTGTGTGTGAGTGAGAGGAGTGTGAATGTGTGTGTGTATTACTCTGATCGCTGTGTGTGAGAGAGAGGAGTGTGAATGTGTATGTGTCTTACTCTGATCGCTGTGTGTGAGTGAGAGGAGTGTGTATGTGTGTGTGTCTTACTCTGATCGCTGTGTGTGAGTGAGAGGAGTGTGTATGTGTGTGTCTTACTCTGATCGCTGTGTGTGAGTGAGAGGAGTGCGTGTGTAATGTATTGTGTGTCTAGTCTGATCATCATCTCCTGCAGGGGAACAATGTTTTCAATGTCCAAAATTTGCTATGGGATCATCATGTTATGATGTTGTCTGGAACCCTGAGAAGCCACTCTCACAAAGATAGGTAGTGCACAAAAAAAAAAAAAAAAAAAAAAAAAAAAAAAATTTTTATGACTAATCGACGCAACAATTTCTCGTCTACGATTTTTTATAATCGACGTCGTCGATTATGTCGACTAATCGTTGCAGCCCTAGTCTACACCCTCCCCAGACTGACAGTATGGCAGCATGTGGTAGTCTACACCCTCCCCAGACTGACAGTTGGGCAGCATGTGGTAGTCTACACCCTCCCCAAACTGACAGTATGGCAGCATGTGGTAGTCTACACCCTCCCCAGACCGACAGTAGGGCAGCATATGGTAGTCTACACCCTCCCCAGACCGACAGTAGGGCAGCATGTGGTAGTCTACACCCTCCCCAGACCGACAGTAGGGCAGCATGTGGTAGTCTACACCCTCCCCAGACCGACAGTAGGGCAGCGCAACGATCAGTAGGGAATTGACAAAACGACAAAATTGGGGGAAGGGAGAAAAAAAAGATTCAACATTCAATGTTGCTTTTCCAACATAAAAATCAATGTTGATTCAATATCAATTCGAAATTGCATTTTTCAACCTCATAACCAAAAAACGACAATTCTGATGTAATTTCAACTTTTAATCAATGGCACACTTTGCCATCTGGGTCCTGGCGCCATTGTGGCATCGTTTGACATGTCTGCTGCTTAGGGCTGGGCTATACGGCCTCTAAATGATATCACAATCTTTTTTGGCTCTATCACGATACACAATATATATTGCAATATTTTGACATTCAATCTAAAGCACTTAAAAATGCTTGATTTAACCCATTGATGGATACGGTCACGCAAATATGATGATTATAATAGTCCCTGCAACATATGTCTGCATTAAACCATGAAGATGCTTTCAAAAATAATTAAATTAAAAGTTTCAAAAAAATTTAAAGAGTAGTCTACTGACACACTAATACAGAAAAAACATTTTTAACATCTAAGACAATTTATATAAAAACTCTTCTTGGGTGCCTAAGACTTTTGCACAGTACTGTGTTTTCTATCCACTTTAGCCAAAAATACACACACATATACTGTATGGATGAGGGTTTGTGCAAAACATCACGATGTCGGCTTGGGCGGTATGACGGTATTACGGTATACCAGGATATTTCGAAATCCCGCCGGTATGATTCTCAATACCGTGACTTCACAGACTGCTATTACACTGACACAGAGTTGATTGTAGTGCACAGCACGCGCCAGCAGAGGGTTACGTGGCTATCATTCTGAGAGCTAACGTCGGTACCTGACTGGCGCTGGCTAACTAACGTGGCTATCGTTCTGAGAGCTAACGTCGGTACCTGGCTGGCGCTGGCTAACTAACGTGGCTATCATTCTGAGAGCTAACGTCGGTACCTGGCTGGTGCTGGCTAACTAACGTGGCTATCGTTCTGAGAGCTAACGTCGGTACCTGACTGGCGCTGGCTAACTAACATGGCTATCGTTCTGAGAGATAACGTCGGTACCTGACTGGCGCTGGCTAACTAACGTGGCTATCGTTCTGAG
>NC_140174.1:5316446-5338946 GCF_963971535.1 Notolepis coatsorum
GCCCACGTTAGTTAGGCCAGCGCCAGCCAGGTACCGACGTTAGCTCTCAGAACGATAGCCACGTTAGTTAGCCAGCACCAGCCAGGTACCGACGTTAGCTCTCAGAACGATAGCCATGTTAGTTAGCCAGCACCAGCCAGGTACCGACGTAGCTCTCAGAACGATAGCCAGTTAGTTAGCCAGCGCCAGTTAGGTACCGACGTTAGCTCTCAGAACGATAGCCACATTAGTTAGCCAGCACCAGCCAGGTACCGACGTTAGCTCTCAGAACGATAGCCACGTTAGTTAGCCAGCGCCAGTTAGGTACCGACGTTAGCTCTCAGAACGATAGCCACGTTAGTTAGCCAGCGCCAGCCAGGTACCGACGTAGCTCTCAGAACGATAGCCACGTTAGTTAGCCAGCGCCAGTCAGGTACCGACGTTAGCTCTCAGAATGATAGCCACGTAACCCTCTGCTGGCGCGTGCTGTTGCACTACAATCAACTCCGTGTCAGTGTAATAGCAGTCTGTGACGTCACGGTATTGAGAATCATACTGGCGGGATTTCGAAATATCCTGGTATACCGTAATACCGTCATACCGCCCAAGCCTAGTGGACATTGTGATGTTTTGCACAAACCCTCATCCATACAGTATATATGTGTGTGTATTTTTGGCTAAAGTGGATAGAAAACACAGTACTGTGCAAAAGTCTTAGGCACCCAAGAAGAGTTTTTATAGTAAATTGTCTTGTGCCGCAAAATTTCCACAACATTTTAAAGTTGATTCAATGTTATTTCTATGTCAGTCTGATATCTGGGGAGGTGACCTTTGCAGTAATTATTACACACACACACACACACACACACACACACACACACACACACACACACACACACACACACACACACACACACACACACACACACACACACACACACACACACACACACACACACACACACACACACACACACACACACACACACACACACACACACACACGACACACACACACTACACACACACACACACTATTTCAAGTTATTTCTTTAGAATACATTTGAAGACTGGAAGACTCTAAAAAGTTAATTGTTGGAATCTTTTCTATTTCCGACTGAATATACTCAATGTCAACTGTTTTGAGAAGAATAGCTTTAACCATTTCTGACAAGGAAAATATCATTCTTTATATAATGATATTGTAGCAGCCTATACAATCAGGGATGCGTTCTTCACGGCAACGCACGTGCACACAGGAATGCGCTGCACTCGCCAACTCGCTATAAGTACCCACCTGGGCTACTTTGCATATCAATTAGCGCCGGTCGTCAGGTGTGTTAAATACGTTCTCAGATACATTCACACAGACTTTGTGAATGAAATGTGTTACATTCCATCCGTAGAGGCAATTAGGCATTGTCTTTAGTCTGTGCTTAAGCGAGGGAACATATGCGCATGCGCGGGAGCGCGCACACGCGACGGAAGCGCGCGTGCACGTGGCGTCATTAGCGTGCGTGCAATCAGAGTTGATATGAGGAACGCACCTCTGTATACAATTATAATAGTTTTTGAATAATAGTACACATATAATCCATGACCGAAATTGGACTGCAAAGGATTCCAATGGAGATGTTCACATAATTGAGTAAAATGTATAGATTAATAAATAAATTATCCCCCCCCCCCCCCCCCCCAAGTAGGCTAAGTATGGAGTAAATCGGATTCATTCCTACTCCTTTGACAGTTGAGTGTTTGGGAGGGAGGAGAGGTCGAGTTGTATTCAGCAGCAAATCATTTAAATTAACCATGTTCATTAATCACATTCTTGAAAGTCCTTTCAAGAAGAAGCAGTATAAGCCTTCCTGTCAAAAGATGAATATTGTCAACTAATTATTACACTCTACCCACAATAGTAAAGTAAATACGAATAGCCTAATAATAATAATAATAATAATATTAATAATACGAATAATCACAATGATAATCATAATACCAACAACACCTAATTAAATGGACGGAGCCTCCGTAAGGGATATACAGTTGGCTGCCCTTTTTGACCGCTGGCAATGTTTGATTTGAGTGTTAATATGTTAATATTAACTACCCCCCCACCCCCCCAACCTCCTCCAATGTACAGTTTCTTCGTCAAATGTTATATACTCTCTTTTTTAGATTATTTTTGTATCACAAACAGTACTGTAGTTGTAGATCTGGTATGTCATAAATGTATAGATGTACTGTAGCAGTGTATGTCATGTATGTCATTATGATGAATTGAAAATGGGGGACCCTGATGTAAACAAGACGAAAGTCTTTCTCTGGTCTGCATCCCCTTAACAATTGTGTGTATTGAGCAGTAGCTACTGTACTGTACCCATTCTGCAATCTGTTAATAAAATGTTCAATCAATCAATCAATCAATCAATCAATCAATCAATATAAGTGAATATGATTTGTGTTCATTATTACCTTCACGGTGGAGACTGAGAGTCAGCTTCATCGGGTTCTCCAACAGGGACTTGAGAACGCCGTGCGTCGTTGGAGGAGGAGGTAGACAACTTGGATTTACAGGATGGAGGAGATGTCTGGACATTTTTCAGCTGTCGAAATCTGAACTTGCTGATGTGTTGTGTCTGTGTGTTATTATTATATTCCTTGTTGTACTTGTTGGCAACCGACGAGAATATACGCATGCAAAAGTGAAAGCAAAAACAAAAATAGAAAATAAAGAGGTAAAAAAGGCGACCCCTTTGGAAATTAGCCACCGAATAAACGCGTCTGTTGTTGTTATGAACTGCGTCTGTCTGTCTGTCTGTCTGTCTGCCACCGGCTGTGTTCCAAACGGGACTCTCCGATCGCACCGACACGGTCCATGTGTGAGAACGGAGGGGTCGCCGACGTCACAGGCGCGCTCCCTCTCTCTCTGGCTGTGCGCACACGCGCGCGCAACTAGGCGCACAATGGGAGAGAGGGATTGATTGATTGATTGATTGATTGATTGATTTATGGATTGATTGATTGATTGATTGGTTGATTGGTTGATTGATTGGTTGATTGATTGATTGATCGATCGATTGATTGATTGATTGATTGATTGATTGATTGATAACTTTATTTAACAGATTGCAGAATGGGTATATAGTACAGTACAGCTCAATACACACGATTGTTAAGGAGATGCAGACCAGAGAAAGACTTTCGTCTTGTTTACATCGGGGTCCCCCATTTTCAATTCATAATGACATTTATGACATACACAGATAATAATAATAATAATAATAATAATAATAATAATAATAATAATAATAATAATAATAATAATAATAATAATAATAATAATAATAATAATAATTTCATACACAGAATGCAGCTCGAAGTGCTTAACAGAGACACGTCTTCTTTAAACAAGTCAAGAAGAAACGATAGGTTATGACTATAACCAAGTTCTGTTAGTTAGGGGCGATGCTTGGCATCACACTGCACTATCTCGCGTACGTGCACGCGTACTGAATAAACCACAAATGTACCTCTAATACCAGTATTAGTCTGACCACACCCCTCATCAGCTTACCTTCATAAGCAGGTGTGTGGTCACCTGCTCTCCTCCTTCCCAAGCTTTCACCACAAGGTGAGGTCAAGGGCTGCAGCGGCCGTCTGATGCCAAGCATCGCCCCTAACTAACAGAACTTGGTTATAGTCATAACCTATCGTTCTGTATCGTTAGTGGCTTAGCTTGGCATCACACTGCACAAGGGAGGCCAAGCGGAGCCACTGGCTGACAAATACACCCCGCTGACAGCCCCCCAAAACCATCAGAACAGGGAGGGCCGAGCCCCCCCGACCCCCCCTAATGGAGGGTATCCCCCCTATTAGAGGCTTCACGGGAAGGCGACGGACCCGACCGTGCGAAGAGGCACTCAAGCAACTTAACGCACAGGGTGAGCAGACCGTGGCTTGACCCCACGACTACACACACGCACAACCCGCATGCCACCCGGGAACGAACGGAGGAACAACCTCGTTACTGCCCCCAGAATCACGGGGTCAAGGGCAAACCCAACCCCGTGGCAAGGCCGTAGCAGCGGAGCGCGAAGGAAGACCCAGACCCACCAAAAGGACTGGACTCCCTGGAATGGGGGCCCGGAGAAGTCCATGATGCCAGCATCAAGACCCCACCAGGTGGGCACGTAGTGCCCCGCCCCCCACATCGCCAGCGTATTCGGACAAAGGCCCCCCAGTTACTGCACCTGGTAATCCCAGGCGGTATCCCAACCAAGTACTAACCAGGCCAGAACCTGCTTAGCTTCCGAGATCGGACGAGATCGGGCGTGTTCAGGTCGGTATGGCCGTAAGCCGAGCGGGCCCCGTCCCCCCAACAGTACACCGCCTGGCACACTAACCCTGCAGAACAGACAGTCAGCATGGCCGTAAGCACACAAAAAAGGTTAACCAACGGAAGCAGGCAGCGCACCGGGGAAAAACCAGGCAACAGGCTGTTAACCCTAGCCTGGAGACTGCGGACGAGACAGGCGCCAGAGGGGACAGCTGAACACAGCCGCCCCGGCGGAAGGAGCGTAAGCTGGCGGTGTTGCATGACCAAGCCTCCATTTAAAAACCCCCACCCAGAGGGGTCGAGGCAGAGAAGGCTGACACGATTGGCAGACGTCATGAACGTGCAGGGGCACCCTCAAACGGTGAACCCGGGAGTTGACACTGCTCCAACACACCAGGGAATCAACCACCTCGGTGTTACCCAATGCGGTGGTTGTTCCTATAACCCCTCAAGAAAAAACTCCAAAACACACCTGCGGGTATACACCGGCTATACCGCAGTACAAGTGTTTCAGTTTCCAAAAAGGGTTAACCCAGGCCTACGGGTCGCAAACATCACTTCGGACCGGGCCTGGCGGTACGGGAAGCACAGGGTCACCAGAGGAGGTCAAAAAACCACCCCCACAGGCCCCTCTTCGCCATGCGTGAGAGAGGAGCGAAAAATAATGGAGAACCAGCCCCTAAGCACACCGTACCTGGTATTCCCCGGCGGTCTCCCAACCAAGTACTAACCAGGACCAACCTGTGTAGCGGCCGAGATCCGACGAGATCGAGCGCGTACAGAATGGCATGGCTGTAAGCCATGACGACAGTGCTGAGTAAAAACATACCCAACCAGGGTCTCCATAGCGCTTAACCCTGTGACACCCAGACCGACCTGGCATTTTTCCCCCTGAAAAAAGCCCAAGTCCCTCAGGGTACCAGAACAGCAGATCTGCATCCCCGGCGGACAACGGGTTCAACTGATCTGGACCAGCGTGACCAGAACCAGTCCCGTGCCCTAACCACGCCGACATGCCTACTCCAGGAGAAGGGCAGATATGCGTGTTGATCTTAACATGAAAAGAAGGCGCCACCCAGACGTTCGGACGAACCGCGCCTGGTGGCCCACCCCAAGGGCGTGAGACCCCACCACATATGTTCAGATCCATCCCGTCATCATCCCCCAGACATGAACGAGAATCCGTCGACAACCCACCCAGGTCATGGGATGTGGTCGTCGGAAGAGGAAAAACCCCCCTCTCAGTTGCTTTATAAAAACGCTGTTTCAACCACAAGCAACCAAGGCGTGCCAGTCAATCGCCTGTTTACAGCGAGCTAGCACTATACGTGCGTCGGGACACACCCCCATCAATGAACAGGCTATTTAGACCTGTCATTGAATCCCCAAGGCGCCCAGGGGAACGACAAGAGGGGTGTGACACTCCCTAACTCAAACACTTCTGGAATAGAAAGAAGGAAGCATCAACAGTATGTATCCCAGTCTACACAGCCGGGGTAAAAAATGTTCACATTTTTACATCCCACCACCCTCCCATAGGAAAGAGACGGGGATCCCCAGAGAGACTTCCCACGCGAGCTGTACAGATTGAAAAGAATATATTGCACCTTGAGCCATGTAAAAAACTGGTTTTAGGGCCTCCGGGGAAGAGGCACTGAACCCATACACACTCAATAAACGAATTGAATCGAATATACATACAATAGAAAAGGACCCTTCTAGAGGGTCCACTCACTTTGACAATCTGAGGAGGAAGGCTCTGTACTCTGATGGAGGCTTCCTCACATGGAAGAAGGAGTCCGAACTCACAGAAGGCCTGAATAGGCGCTTGGTGAGGAGGAGCCCTGACCACCCCCCCTGAAAACAGATCCATCACATGGACCTGAACAGCACACGGAAGTCCTACCAACAGAGACGCGCACGGTGACGTACTCTATGGCGGGGGAATTCCTGCGGTGCACACGCCCAATATACCAGGCCGTGGGACCAGGAACTCCCTCCCCCCCCCCCCCCCCCCCCCCCCCCCCCCGTAACGTGCCGAACCGCCACGTGACGGGAACCTTGAAGGACAGGGGGTGTACCCCTGACCGACAGAACAATGGGGAGAGGAAAGGTTACCAGTTCACCCCTTTACGACCCCACACCCATGATACGACGTAACGACAAAAAGAGAATATGACACAGTCATAGTCAGCTCCATGAAGCGTTTCACAGCTCCACACAGCGCATGAGCTAACCTGCTATCTGATTTTTACTAAGGAAAAACACAGAATAGAGAGGGCTCTAAGAACCCCGGTCCAACATACACATGTGCTTCTGTGGCCAGTACAACCCAGTTGTAGGTCACATGACACACACAACCCATCATCACCTACAAAAAATGGCAAAAACACTCAACAGAGGAACGCCGTTTTTTTCACAATGAGAGAATACATCATTCTTGATTAGTATCGACCACAGGCCTTGCTAAGCACACATGACAGCAACCAAACCAATTTCCCTTTAGGAAATAAGTTTCTCCAGCAGATTTAGCACAACCTCAGCAATCAAGCTAAGAGTTACATCGTATCCCTACCACACAAAAGACACAATTAATGCACAACATGTCTGATAGGAGGTGATAAAGTCCCCAGGGAACCGGGGGGGAAAACACAATCCTCCTATTTTACCCTCAATACGGCCAGTTAAAACAGGAAAACCTGTTAATGTGTGAACACACTGTTCATTGTCATTACAGTCTGAGAAAGAACATTCTCTTACTCACTTGTCACCAAGCATAGCTTCATAGGTTAGTTACCTTAGTTGTGAGTACACGGCCGTGTTTCTCACACAACAACCAGATCATTACATCCCGTTTGCACGGAGAAGCTAACTGCCAGTGACAAAAACAGCTCACACATAACCCGCAACGTATCCTAAATGCATTGTAGCAACACACGTTTTGGGAAAAACACCGTTATTCACAATACATTTAGCAAAGTAAAACCAGAAGACGTGTTATGAGGTCTGGTCAACCCCGTTCCTACCCGGAACGCAGATCAGCGAAGTGCAGTCTCAAGACACCGTAGAAACACAGCCGTCCTGTGTTGTTCGATCCGGGCAGCGTCGCCGCTCTACCCGTCGCAACGGTCCCTTTGTTGATGCAATCCTTGCCGTCCTGGCTCAGGGCAGGGTCGACGAAAACATCCCCTGTCAAGGATGACGTCGTGGTCAAGAGTGTAAAACATGTTAAAATCAAAGCACGTTCAACAGAATAGCATCAAGCTAACGATCAGAAGCGAGCTCACGACGGCGCGCGAGAAGCTAAGCTACCCCGCGCCAGGCCATGGCCATAGCAGCAAGCTAACGTTACCTAGCGACCACGACATGCTAGCCCCGCAGCTAACAGCTGACTGGCTAATGGTAGGCCCTAAGCAGGCCATGCAGCGATCCAGCAGGCTAACACAGCAGTTAACAGCTGACTGGCTAACCGTAAGCTATGAACATGTAAACAATGACATAACACTCACCCAGACAGGCCGCCGTTCTGAACCTCTCCTCACTTTTTAAGAGAAAAGAGAAAACAAGATGTCAACACCGCTTCACAACGGTGACTTTACCACATCCGACGGAAATCAGCACAGTACCAACTGGCCTGTGTAGCTGACTTTGAACATGAATCTGCCGCTATCGCACATTACATGCACATATCCCCTCGTGAAGGAATACTCTCATTTGGATATGAAAGATGGGGCCTTAACACGGTGACAGAGAGAATCCACTCGTCCAGAACACACAGGGATCACCAGTGTCAATGGTCGCGGCCCACTAGTTAAAACTATAATGGTCTCCAGACCAAGGCCTTCTGTCGCCTAGGTGGCTGAACAAAGGACCCTAGCCTGGGGCCGGTTTCCATAAACTTTGTCAAGTAGCCCACATAGCACTAACAGACAAGTGGAGCCCGCCAGCAAACACTACTCACCCAACCTGGAACGCACCGCTCCTCACAACAGCGGCATGTCCGACAGTTCAGCTGTGGCCTGACAGGTTTCACCCCAACAAACACAGCAAGGAACTGCAGTTGAGAAGCATGCAGCGGCGTGCTCCCAATACGAAAACCGGTGGAGGGTTTTTAGAATGATCATCATCTTCTAGACACTCCAGTACGAAGACAATATCGCCGTATTTTCTCGAAAAATAGTGAGAGAGAAAATAAAGATATGATGTCAACGTATCCTTGTTTCCCAAAGCTGTTCCTAATCCAATTTCTTCCATCATGGTGTCAAGTGTGGGGATCTACCGAGGCACTTCTTCCTTGTGGTGAAAGCGAGAAGGAGGAGAGCAGGTGACCACACACCTGCTTATGAAGGTAAGCTGATGAGGGGTGTGGTCAGACTAATACTGGTATTAGAGGTACATTTGTGGTTTATTCAGTACGCGTGCACGTACGCGAGATAGTGCAGTGTGATGCCAAGCTAAGCCACTAACGATACAGAACAACACAATAAGTCAAGAAAAATAAAAATATAAATAAACAAGGGGGGGGGGGGGGGGGGGGGGGGGGTAACTAGGCGCAGAATGGGAGAAGAGAGAGGGATCTGGGAGAAGGAAGGTTGGCAGAAATCAGTGAATTTAATTAAAAGAAAGAACATAATAATGCTATACGAGGAGTACGAGTAGGATATATATAATTATAGCCATATTATGTTTTGCCACGAATGCGGTATAGGTACCGCGTACCGGTTAGGCGACTGCTGCATGTTTGCGCTTTAAAAAGCTGGCATTTGTACTTAATTGTTTGCATTTGTACGTCACTTTATACACATTTGCTATACACATAAAGTTATTATTATACTTTAGGTTGTATATTGTATAGTTTTTGGCCTTTATTCTTTTGACTTTTTACTGCATGAAGCACAATCTCAGGGGGCTCATACAGAACCAAGCATTTCACTGTAACGTACACGTACTGTACCTTATATATGTGACAAATAAAACAAAAGTTGAACTTGAAACTTGGAGCGATGTAGACCCAACTGTCGTATACATTTGGATTTGGTATAGAAAGTATTTCTTGAGGGGTTTGGCACATGCATATATTAGAAACCCCTGGCAGGGGTGGTCAGTTTCGTTTGAAAGAATTTGACTAATTGAATTCTGCATTAATTCTAAACACACAACAACAAGCCTATACACTGATGCCCATTACACGGACATCTGGTCATTTGATTTAATTGAACGACTGTCACAGATTGTAGTGTGCTGTTTTACTCAACTTCTTGGACCGTGGTGAAAGTGCAGGTGAGAACAATAGCACAAAACTGCAGTGCCGCAGCGCCATGCGTCTATATTAATCCCAGCCGAAGAGTGCAAGAGCGCTTCCGCATTCTTCCCCATTCGCCGGTAAGCAATGCGCATTTCCTTTTCCTTCGCCCAGGTGCTGGCCGCGCATGCGCATGAGGTCCTCGCTTGGTTCAGACCCCCATTCAACACGGTTAATCACAGATGCCAGAACGTGCCATATTAAAGCCTTTGGTTCATATTAGCAACGCTGGTCGCAACGCTGGTCAATCACATTAACGCTAGTCAATCACATTAATCACAGAACACGCCATATTAAAGCGCTAATACGGTATAGTCTCCACCACCAGAAACAATAAGAAATTAAGGAGACTGGTTGATTGACTTCTTGATACAAGGACTACATTGACTAGACAACATGTAACTATGAGTTTTAATTGTAATTGCTGTATTGTGTGACCAGGGTTTGTTTACTTTGGTAATTGTATGTTTTCAGCTGTACTGTACTGTACCCATTCTGCAATCTGTTAATAAACTTTTCAATCAATCAATCAATCAATCAGCTGCGTTGTGTTAACGTTACAAAGTACAGTTGCACGTTACAATGTACAGTTGACAGCTGGGCTACAATGTACAGTCGCGCGAAATAACGTTATGAATGCCCGAAATAACATAACGTTACAAAGTACAGTTGACAGCTGCGTTGTGTTAATGTACAGCAAAATAACGTTATGGCGTTATGAAAGTACAGTTGACAGCTGCGTTGTGTTAATGTACAGCGAAATAACGTTATGGCGTTATGAAAGTACAGTTGACAGCTGCGTTGTGTTAATGTACAGCGAAATAACGTTATGGCGTTATGAAAGTACAGTTGACAGCTGCGTTGTGTTAACGTTACAATGTACAGCGAAATAGCGTTATGGCGTTATGTGGTCCTCGTTTGGATAATATGTAACGTTACAATGTACATCGAAATAACGTTATGGCGTTATGTGGTCCTCGTTTGGATAATATGTAAAGTACAGTTGACAGCTGCGTTGTGTTAATGTTGCAATGTACAGGGAAATAACGTTATGGCGTTGCGAGTGAATCTGGTCCGCGTCGCGATAATATACATGTATTCCATTTCGGCGTCTGAGCAGGGAAAAAGAAAATGCGCATTTGGAGGGCGTTACCGGGGCCAATCAGGGCAAAATGCGGAAGCACTCTTGCACTCTTCGGCTGGGATTAATATAGATGCCAGCGCCATACATAGGAGGGGCCTGTACTGTGCGTTGGGGGCCTGTACTGTGCGTTGGGGGCCTGTACTGTGCGTTGGGGGCCTGTACTATGCGTTGGGGGCCTGTACTGTGCGTTGGGGGCCTGGTGCAGTACTGCGCATGCGAGAAACAAAGTAAAGTCATTCTAATCTAGTCTAAGGGTTAAGTTTAGGCCCTCATCCAGAAGAGGTTAAATTTAGCCTTAGAGTAACAGTCAGGGTATTGATATTCAGTTTAAGACAAAAATATTTTGGACATTAGGTCCTATTTTCCGTATGTTACTTTATGTTCCGTATGTTACTTTATGTTTCTAGTGTCCTATATTATATGTTACTTTGTTTCTCGCATGCGCAGTAGTGCACCGCACAGTACAGGCCCCCAACGCACAGTACAGGCCCCTCCTATGTATGGGGCTGCGGCACTGCAGATATACCCTACTCGTTTTTTCCCCGCGTGTCACTGGCAGGTCATGTGACTGGGCCGTGATTTATGACCTATATTTGTCCAATGCCATGGCTCGCTCCGCTGCTCCCGCCCTCTGCCTTGTCAGTCACATTGAACCTCATGTGCTTTTGCCCAAGAAAAAAAAATATTTATGCCAGCACCTCCTTGTAGCCTACAAATGAAAATAAGCGGGTTAGGCTGCCGAATGTGTTCAAATCAAATCAAATTTATTTGTAAGGCCCGACAACACACGTTAATGTCCCCATGGGCCGGACACGTCTTCTTTAAACAAGTCAAGAAGAAACATCACAATAAGTCAAGAACAAAACAAGAACACCATAAGGTCCAATTTTTTTTTAATGCTAAATAAAATGCAACACTCCCAGACATACCCCACGCAAAGGTAAGGAAAAACTCACTAAAACCTAGCAATAGGAAAAACTCAGTTTGAGTTAGTTAGTTGATTGTTATTATTATACAACATTTTGCACTGCAGTTCTTTTTTCACCAGACTGTATAAATCCTTGTATATCTTCCTGTACATTTGTACTGTATTTTTTATTTAATTTTTTTATTTATCCTTTATTTATCCAGGAATGTCCCATTGAGATACAAGATCTCTTCTTCCAGGGAGTCCTGACCAACACGGCACATATTTTTGTCAAGTCAAGTCAAGTCAAGTCAAGAGTTTTATTTGTCACGGCATACAAGCATACAGTGAAATGCGGGGGGTCATGCCCGCAGTGATTGTGCAATAATACAGTAATAAGAATAGGATGAGAATAAGACATTTGTGCAATAAAACAAGTAATAAGAATAAGACATAACAGGTATATGTACATAAGTTTACAAAAGCATGGTAAGACATGCTAAGGTCCTGCGATAGTGCAATACACTGATTAGCTACGGATGAGGCACTGGGTCTTATGTACACTACTATACAATGCTATACAATCTACAGTTATATTATGTGTCCTTATGCTAGCTTGCTATATCCATCTGTTTACTATACAAGAACCACTCCCGTTCTTGTTTTTAAAGTGACCTTTCATTGTGTAAAGTGATTGTTGAGTGTGAGCGTGTGCAGCATGTGTGTGTGTGTGTGTGTGTGTTCATGCTAAAGTGACTGCTAGTGTGTGAGCGTATACAGTGTGTGTGTTGTGTGTGTGCTCATGTGTGCTTGTGTGTGGAGAGTTCAGTGTTCAATACTCTGATGGCCTGGGGGAAGAAGCTGAGCCGAAGTCTCTGTTGTTGGGGTGGTGAGGATCTTTCATTATTCTGCAGGCTCTGGATTTGCACCTCTTGTTGTATAGAACCTGCAGGGGTGGTACTAGTGCAATACCCGTGGTACGCTCAGCTGAGCGCACCACTCTCTGTGTGGCCTGCGTGTATCACTTCCGCAACAGATTTAGTCGGAATTCGGTTTCCGGGTTGGCCTGATTGGCCGCGACGGCCACGTGTCGCGTTGTGGAAAGCAGGATGAGAGAGCGTAGATTTCAGTGTGTATCATTTAATCATTTATCATTTAACATTTGAAAGGCATACATTGTTGTCATAATACTTTTATCCAAAATGCTTCTTACTGTTACTGTTAGAGACTGTGCTAGACAAGATAAGTATGAAATAAGAGCCCTAACAGTGTTTATTATTAAGAGTCAGATAGTCCTAACAGTGTTTATTATTAAGAGTCAGATAGTCCTAACAGTGTTTATTAGTAAGAATCAGATAGTCCTAACAGTGTTTATTATTAAGAATCAGATAGTCCTAACAGTGTTTATTATTAAGAGTCAGATAGTCCTAACAGTGTTTATTATTAAGAGTCCTAACAGTGTTTATTATTAATTAACGTCATAAACCAACTACCAGATTCGCGTCACGCGTCACTGTACATCAGTGGAGGCTGACGCCTGACTGATTAACGAGAAACTGTACGCTGTAACGTTATATGTTATTTCGCGTTGAAAAGTGATTCTTGCTTCCCGCGAGCGTCGCCACAGCAGGGCGCAGCGGCAACGCTGCTGCCGCTGCCGCGGGGGGCGTGTCACGTGGCCGTCGCGGCCAATCAGGCCAACCCGGAAACCGAATTCCGACTAAATCCGTTGCGGAAGTGATACACGCGTACGGCGTTCTTGTCCTGTGACGCGCTGTTTCCATACCAGGCAGTGATGTTTCCGGTCAAGATGCTCTCTACAGCTCCGGAGTAGAAGGACTGGAGTATCTTCCCCGATACTCTGAACTTCCTTAACTGTCTCAGGTGGTAGAGGCGCTGTTTTGCCTTTTTCACCACAGAATCTATGTGTGTTTTTGGACAGTATATATTTTCGAATGTATATACATATTTTAGAATGTATATCTTTGACTGTATCTTTTTATTTTTGACTACCTAATTGTTTATTGTGAGCGATCTGTGGTGCTGAATTTCCCTCGGGAATGATATAGTACTTATATTCTATTCTATTCCATTAAGATGTTGATAGGTCTACTACGACCTAAACTAATTGCAACATTGGAAAAAGCAGGAGCCAACGTGTTCCCTCTACATGGGCACATTCTAAAAAACATATGCCAGGTTCCCGGCTAAAGCTGGTGAGAAGGTAGATATGATGCTGCTTGGTGTTCACATTAAGTTTTTCTCCAGCCACCTGTATTTTACAAACAGTTCCTGGTGTTTTTTCAATGATCATTACTTTAGTTTTCTTTGTGTTTAGCGCCATTCCATAGTTTTTGCATTCGACATTCAGCTTATTCATCATGTCCTGTAGATCTTCTTGACAGTTACAGACTATAGCGGTGTCATCTGCGTATCTTATATTGGTGATTTTCTCTCCACCAAGTTTTACTCCTTTCCCTCCTCTCAGACCTTTTTTCATCAGTGATTCACTGTACATATTAAAGGGGAACTATCTTATAAATGGCCTTTTTGAGTGTTTAGCCTTGTTTCCTAGCTATGTGAACTTATATTAATATGATCTATGTCTCTAATTCTCATATTGGCGCATTCTTCCAATTCTCCTCTCACAATATTCACCCTCACTGAACTGAGTCATCTGAAAATGTGATGATTTGTGATGTCAGAAAGACACCGCTGCATGATAATGTTGAGATACAAGATGAGCTGCACACAGTGGTTGGAGCCCAGGCTCAAAACGGCTCGAGATCTTGAGGTAGAAAAATGCTGTTTTTGAGGACTTGATTAGAAATACAAAACAATGAATAATAAAAAAAAAAATATTACAGAGGTGTTCCATAGACTCAGAGGAATTGTGTAAAAGTGCCCAAATAGTGAAAGAAATAGTAAAATAGTTCCCCTTTAAAGAGTACAGGGGACAAGATGCATCCTTGTCTTACACCCTTCTCCACTGGGAAGTCTCTTGATTTCCCCTTTCCTATTCTAACATTAGCCTTCTGCCTCCAGTATAAGTTGGCAATTATTCTTCGGTCAGAAACTGGTATTTTGAATTCTTCCATTGTTCTCATCAATGTTGTATATGTTCAACTCTGTCGAAGGCCTTCGTGAAATCGATGAAGCAAAATATACAGCTTCTACTACAGTCTACTACGACCTAAACTAATTGCAACATTGGAAAAAGCAGGAGCCAAAGTGTTCCCTCTACATGGGCACATTCTAAAAAAACATATGCCAGGTTCCCGACTATACTAGCAAGCGGGTGAGAAGGTAGATAATGATGCTGCTTGGTGTTCACATTCACTAATCAAAAGCCAAAATGCTGCTTCCACATTGGATGGGCATACCTGTAGAGTGCTTCCCAATCCTCTCCTCGAAGCACCCCAGCCGTTCCATGTATTTGTTCAATTCCACCACCAGCACACCTGATTCAACTTAACAAGCCCTTTATTAGTTGAATCAGGTGTGCTGTGCTGGTGGTGGAATTTAACAAATACATGGAACGGCTGGGGTGCCTCGAGGAGAGGTTTGGGAAGCACTGTGGACACATGCAGAACAGATCGCTAACGGTGTCGTGTGCCTGACGAAGATGGACAGGAGCACTTGGATTGGTCCCCAGGCACGGCCCCAGTGGGCGACAGTGGCTCAGGAGGTCGAGCAGTCGTCTGGTAACCCGGAGGTTCCCGGTTCGATTCCCGCTCCTCCCGGACAGCGTGTCGAAGTGTCCTCGAGCAAGACACTTAAGACACTTAACCCCTAATTGCTCCCGATGTGGCACCTTGCTTGCATGGTTGCCTCTGTCATCGGTGTGTGAGTGAATGGGTGAATGTGAGGAATCAAATCAAACCAAATGTATTTGTAAAGCCCAAGATCACATGGAATAGCCCCCATGGGCTGTACAAGTCTTCTTGTACAAGTCAAGAAGAAACATGTGATTTATTGATTGATTGATTGATTGATTGATTGATTGATTGATTGATTGATTGATTGATTGATTGATTGATTGATAATTGTATTAACAGATTGCAGAATGGGTACAATACAGTACGGCTCAATACACACAATTGTTAAGGGGATGCAGACCAGAGAAAGACTTTCGTCTTGTTTACATCAGGGTCCCCCATTTTCTTTTTTCTTTTATCCACTTTTTCTCCTTATTTTCTATTTTTCTCCAATCCCAATTTCGTATTTCCAATTCTTCCCTCCCCTGTCTTGAACGTTGCTAGACTATGCCTCCCACTGGTCGGCTGTAGTGAGGATAGAAGCCTTGCATCACGTGTCCCCATCCGGTACACGAGGAGGCAGCCTGTTGCATCTTTTCACCAGACAGCTCAAACTCTCAGTGGTGAGGAGTAACGCGTGGGAGGCTCACGCTGCCCCCGATACTTCCTGTTTCTGCTGTACAGGCGTCACCCAACCGACCTGTAGGAGTCGCTGTCCACAACGTCCAATCCCCACCCACCGGCTTTCCCACCCTCTAACACTGCCAATTGTGTTAGTATGACGGCCGGCCAAGCCGGTAGCAACACCGAGAGCTGGGCTCGAACCCAGCGTATCCTGCGTTAGTGGCGAGCGCCTTGCCCACTGCGCCACTCAGCCGCCTAGGGTCCCCCATTTTCAATTAATAATGACATTTATGACATACACCACATACAGATATACAGATATATATCATGACATTTATGACATACATGGCATACAGGTATATAGTACTGTTACATCTGTGACATACAAGATATGCAAATATACAGTACTGTTAAACAGAGATCCTAGCAGAAAATATATACATATGATGGGGAGGAGACTGTACATTAGGAGGGGGTGGGTGGGCAGGGTGGGGGGGGGGCGGTTTGGACATAAGGAACGACTCACTAAAAACCTAGCAATAGGGACAACAAGCACCACAGGTGATGTGGAGGAGAGAAACCTCAGATGGGCTGTTCAAAGGGGATCCCCCAACTGGATGTCCGTGATAGTGTTGCTATGGATGATAGATGGATGGAGAATAGAACAGGCGAATAATTGGTATGAATGTATATATATACATGTAATGAAACACACATACAAGGTAACAATAGTATCTAACATAAGAATTTCTTTTTTTTTTTAAATAAAAACAAATAGAGCTAAGAACAAAAAATAAAGAAAGAAAGCATAGGGAAACCATCACACCTGCAGGTAGTCAGAACCAGGAATAAATTGTAAAGCACTTTGGAGAAAAGTGCTATATAAATGCAGCCATTTACCATTTAGCCCACGCCCATGTTTGCTCCCGGCTGCCCTTGGGGGGAATGACGACGGGATGGGTCAAGTGCAGAGAGGCATTTCACCGGCGACTCAATGCACGCGTGTGTGTGTGTGTGTTCCTGTGTGTCACCCATCTCGCATGTGTGTGTGTGTGTGTGTGTGTTAATCTGCATGACAATTAAAGACTTCTTCTTCTGTAGGTGTGTCGAGCGATTTCGTAGACCCAGAAACGGTAGCCAACACCAACATGTAAACAATAACGTTCATTTTGGACACACCAACATTATTTTATGGTATATAACCATTTGAATGTTCATGGTATCTAAGGACATCTATGGACCTCAGGGAATGTATTCCTAGTGTCAGAGATATTGTGTCGGTTACTATGCTTGAGTAAATTGTAATGAACCAAAGGAGAATATCATTATTCTTTTTTAAATTTTCTTTTCATCTTTGATGGTGAATAACACCATGGTAACATTGACCAGATGTGAAAAATTGCCACTGAGTTCATTCAGCACCTTCTTGAGATCAAGTGTACAAAAACATCTAAGCAAATGAATAAAGGGCAGATGATTTACATGGTTTTTTGTAGATACAGTACTGGATTTTGCCATCCGGACACATCCGGAGTGGGGCGGATTTAGGATTGTAGGAGATCCGGGGCTTAGCCCAGATAGGTGCCCTTTATTTTATTTTTTTATATATATTTTTTACTTTTTTTTTTTTTTTTTTTTGGCATGCAAGGGGTGGTTTGGGCAGGCACGACCCCCTCCACGGCAGATTTTTTTTGAATTTAATGAACCTGTACGTGCAATTTCCTGCAATATAGAGCCTTCAATCTTGACCAATAAAGCTGCTCTTTTCACTATAAAACTCAGTTAACCATAACGTAGTTATGGTTAGATTTATATATTGGGGGGGGATATATCATATTTTTCATATAATCAAAAAGTGGTGGAGCAAGATCATACCTTTGCTCCCCCAAGTTCAATAGTGGGAGAGCAGAGATGCTCCGAATGCTCTTATGGCCAGGCGTCTATGATTCACTGATACAAAGTAAAATAGTGCAGTGCAATAAAATAGTTAGTAAAATAGAATAAAATAATGCAATAGTGCATTGCAATAAAATAGTTATCACCGTATTTTTTCGGGAGGCCGGTAAGGAGTGCATTACAGTAGTCGAGTTGGCTTGAGATAAAGGCATGGATCTGGTTTTCAGCGTCCTTTTGATTTATAAATGGCCGTACTTTAGCTATGTTTCTAAGGTGGAAGAATTACGTTTTTGTCAACTTGTTGATTGTGATTTAAAGCTTAGGTCTGAGTCTACCATAACACCAAGACTTAACTCACTCAAATACAGTTAGCAGCTGGATAGACCACAGATGGAAATTAGCCTCTGCTAAATCTGGTGCAAACATATTTTCATGTAACAATGATGAATTGTAATTATTTTTTTTTTTTTTTATAAATAGATTCGGGGCTTTTCAGAATACATTCGGGGCTTGAGCCCAAGTAGCCACCCCCTAGCCCCGCCCCAGAATATAGAATATCAGGCCTATAAATTACCTTATTATGGCCAGGTCATCATACATCTATGGATCGGGCCAAATCTCCTCTTTCCAATGGCAGAATTCAATCAGGATTTAGTATCACCAGGCGCCCGTAACAGGGCAGCAAAGACCGTGAATGAAATCTAGGCTGGTATAACTGCCCTCTAATCCAGTCCTAAAAGAACAGTATGGCCGTTGACCTTTTAACCCTTCAAGATGAGTGAACGAAAGAGGCTTTGTAAATTGTGTAACTTTTTATTTATTTGCTCACACTTGTATATTTACACACAGTACACACAAATGCTTCCAGTGTTTTACACACCTCCCACAAGACTCCTCCTTTCAGACATCAGACCAAATGGGATGAGTGTGTTCCAGTCCATAAAAGCGCCAGTCAGGGATATTATTAATTTTTTATAAGGCCTTTTGAGGGAGGGGGGGGGGGGGGGCTGTAACAAAAACAAGGTTATGTACATGCATACAAGTAAATACAATACAAAATTACACTAGCAACAGTATAAAAGGACAACAATAAATAAGGGAGAGAGAAGGAAAGAGAGAGAGGGGAAAAGGAGAAAGGGAGAGTGAGAACCAGAGAGAGAGAGAGAAGAAAGGGGGAGAAGGAGGGTGGTACACGTGTATGTGAATCAACTCAGACTACCATTGACCTCATTCTGACCTCCGACAAGTCCAAGATCTCCAATAAAGGGGTTATAGCATGCGGGTTAAGTGATCATTATATGATATTCTGTACCCGCAAAAAACTAAAACAAAAGGCTGGCTGCCACAAAACAGTCACATCTAGAGACCTCAAAACCTACTCTAGCAAGGCCTTCAACCTTGAACTGGAGAGTCTGGACTGGTCAGATGAACTCAATGGTACACTGGTTGAAGAAACATGGCTTGGTTTCAAAACCAAATTCTCAACAATATTAAACGACATGGCCCCCCTAAGAACCACCAGGGTAAAAAATCGCGCTGAGCCGTGGATGCACTCCGAAATACTGGCCGCTATGAAAACCAGAGACAAAAAATGCTCTGAGTTTCGTAAAAGTCAGTCAAAGCTTACTAAAAGCACGAGCAGTGAACTCCAAGCCCACGTGACTGAACTCAAACTAGAAAGAAACAGACTAAGAAACGACGTAAACTCCATGATAAAAACTGCAAAAAAGAATTTCATCAATGACAAAACTGAGGAAAACAAAAACAAACCACGTGAACTTTGGAAATTACTCAATAATCAACTAGGATGCAGTAAAAAACTTAAAACCAGATTCTCAAACATAAACATAAAAACGGACAACACGCTCATCACAGACAAGCTGGATGTAGCCAATTACTTAAACATTTTCTTCACAAACATAGCCACAACACTGGTAAACAAACTACCCTCCCACTCAAGATTCAAGATTCAAGATTCAAGAGTTTTAATTGTCACGGCATACAGGTATACAATGAAATGCGGCTGGTCTTGCCCGCGACGATGTGCAATACAGTGGTACAACATATAATAGAATCCAATAAAATACAGTGGTACAACATATTAATAGAATCCAATAAAACAGTGCAATAAACAGGTACATGGTGTGCCATCTCGGTATCTGTACATTAGTATTTACAGAGCATATAGGACATGCTAGTTAGCTTTAGTAGTGCAATACACTGTTCCTGATGTTATACTATTTTAAGTGGCCTTTCCTCTGGCCATAAGTGTGCGTGTGTGCGGCATGAGTGTTAAAGTGGCTGCTAGTGTGTGAGCGTGCTCAGCGTGCGTGTCGTGTATGTACTTGTGTGTGGATAGTTCAGTTTCTGTGTCTCTCGATGTTCATTGTTCAAGGCTCAGGGCTTTATGGGGTAGAACACATAGTAGCTTACTACAAAAACCTAGGGGTCCGCAAGGACGACTTCAAGCTGGAAATGGTAACAACAGATGAGGTACTCAATAAACTGAGCGCCCTCCAACCTAACAAGGCCACTGGCCACGACAACATCCCTTCCAAATTCCTCAGAGACTCAGCAGCCGCCATCACCCCAATCATCACACACATAATAAACCTCTCCATAAAACAGGGACACGTCCCCAAGGACTTCAAAATTGCGAGGGTGACCCCTCTGCACAAAAAGGGCAGCAAATTAGACCCAGGCAACTACCGCCCTGTTTCTATTCTCACCTCCATCTCGAAAGTCATGGAAAAAATAGTCTACGAACAGGTCGAAAAGTACCTAGCGGAAAAAAATCTAATCTACGAATTCCAATCTGGCTTCAGAACATCCCACTCCACTGACACATGCCTTCTCTATTTGAATGACCACATCAAACAAGAGGTGGACGCAGGCAAATACTGCGGCATGGTCATGCTGGACCTACAAAAGGCCTTTGACACGGTCAATCACTCCATTCTGATTGACAAGCTAAAAGCAATTGGTTTTGATAGTCTATCAGTGAGCTGGATGCAATCCTACCTTGAGGGGAGGGAACAGATGGTGGAGGTAAACGGTACCCTATCCCCCCCCCTCACAGTGAGCTGTGGTGTTCCACAAGGAAGCATACTAGGACCGCTACTGTTCCTAATTTATGCAAATGACATGTCGTCAGCTTGTGACTGCAACTTGTTCCTGTTTGCGGACGACTCAGCCCTGCTGGTCTCTGACAAGAACAAGTTACAGGTTGAAAAAACCCTCAGCTCGGAACTAGGCAGAATCTGCATATGGCTCGCTGATAACAAACTATCATTACACATGGGCAAAACAGAGTCCATTCTCTTCGGTTCAAATAACAAACTCAGCAAGACCGACGGCTTCTCAGTTACAGTGGGTGACAATATTGTCACAAGGAAAGATGAAATTACCTACCTGGGTTCCATCCTAGAGGCTAATCTCTCCTGTGACAAAATGGCATCCAATGTAATAAAAAAAGTCAACCAACGAACTCGATTCTTGTACCGGATCTCCTCTCTGGTAAACAAGAATACCCTGAAGACTCTGGCAGGAGCACTCATTCAGGGGTACTACGACTATGCTTGCACCTCATGGTACCAAAGCACCTCAAAGGCGCTAAAAACAAAATTACAAACATCTCAAAACAAACTGGTCAGACTACTGCTTGACCTTACTCCTAGAACCCACCTCACCCCTGCCCACTTTGACAACCTAGGATGGCTTAGAGTAGACGACAGAGTACAGCAACTTGCAATGGGCCTGGTCTACAAGATACACTACACGACCAAGGTACCCATGTACATGTCAAAATACTTCCCAAAGGTCAGTGAATACCACGATCACAACACCAGAGGGAGCTCCACAAATCATGTTAAACCCAGATTCGGCTCAAATAAGGGACTAAACACGTTTCGCAATTATGCCACATCAATGTGGAACGCCCTACCCAAAGCTGTAAAGGAATGTGGATCACTACCCACTTTCAAAACCTCTCTCAAGGGACACCTACGGGAGACTGCAATTCAACACTGGCCCCTGTAAATATCCTAACCCAACCCCCTCCAATGTACAGTCATTTACCTAGTATGGTTTTGTCAATAGTCCAATGTACAATTTTGTTTGTTTGTACAGTGTCCCCCCCCCCCCCTCAATGTACAGTTTTGCTTGTATATACAGTGTGCCCCCCCCCCCCCCCAACCACCTCCAATGTAGATTACCCAGTATGGTTGTCAATATCCCAGTGTACCCAACCCCCCCCCACCCAACCTCCTCCAATGTACAGTTTCTACGTCAAATGTATATACTCCCTTTTCCTGACTCCTTCTGTATCACAAACAGTACTGTATTTGCAAATCTGGTATATCATAAATGTATAGATGTAGCAGTACTGACTATCTGTATGTCATGTATGTCATATATGTCCTGATGAATTGAAAATGGGGGACCCTGATGTAAACAAGACGAAAGTCTTTCTCTGGTCTGCATCCCCTTAACAATTGTGTGTATTGAGCTGTACTGTATTGTACCCATTCTGCAATCTGTTAATAAAGTTTTCAA
>NC_140174.1:5343946-5420956 GCF_963971535.1 Notolepis coatsorum
ACACACACACACACACACACACACACACACACACACACACACACACACACTTTAATACTTTATTTGGTTCCACAAATGATATTACATAAACAGGGAATCAAATGTATCGGGGCCAAGCAGCACTGAACACTTAAGGGACACATAGCACCTCCTTCTCCACGTGGCTAAGCTGCCAATAATAGCTGAGACAGAGCAATATTTGGCAATTTGTTTGGCTTTTCTTTTAGACATTGCAGCAATTCTCAGACCGGTCATGGTGGATTTGTATACATGGCCAAGACTCACGAACACAAGTACACTATATCTACACCTATACCCAAGGTCAGCCATCACACTGAGCAGTGGTTGGTATTTGATATACTTGTCCCGGAAGGCCTGGTCCATGTACAGGTCAAAGGTACAGCCTACTTCTATGACCAGCACCTCTCCATCTCCACACACACACACACACACACACACACACACACACACACACACACACACACACACACACACACACACACACACACACACACACACACACACACACACACACACACACACACACACACACACACACACACACACACACACACACACACACACACACACACACACACACACACACACACACACACACACACACACACACACACACACTGAATAAATTACCATGTCACCCCCCAAAAGGTTCTATAGTGAATTATAAAATGTTTTATTTCGTTACTTTCGATTACATGCGTCACCCAAAGAACAGAACAGAGCACAATTGGTTTGAAGTCCCGGGATGAAGTGTAATGAGCGAGTCCCTGGTACAAACAGACCTGTGTGGATCTATAGCTGACACAACACAGGGTCACACAGCAGGGACGTGCACAGGACTTTAGAGGGGCAGGTGCACAGGACTTTAGAGGGGCAGGTGCACAGGACTTTAGAGGAGCAGGTGCACAGGACTTTAGAGGAGCAGGTGCACAGGACTTTAGAGGAGCAGGTGCACAGGACTTTAGAGGAGCAGGTGCACAGGACTTTAGAGGAGCAGGTGCACAGGACTTTAGAGGAGCAGGTGCACATGACTTTAGAGGAGCAGGTGCACAGGACTTTAGAGGAGCAGGTGCACAGGACTTTAGAGGAGCAGGTGCACATGACTTTAGAGGAGCAGGTGCACAGGACTTTAGAGGAGCAGGTGCACAGGACTTTAGAGGAGCAGGTGCACAGGACTTTAGAGGAGCAGGTGCACAGGACTTTAGAGGAGCAGGTGCACAGGACTTTAGAGGAGCAGGTGCACAGGACTTTAGAGGAGCAGGTGCACAGGACTTTAGAGGAGCAGGTGCACAGGACTTTAGAGGGGCAGGTGCACAGGACTTTAGAGGAGCAGGTGCACAGGACTTTAGAGGAGCAGGTGCACAGGACTTTAGAGGAGCAGGTGCACAGGACTTTAGAGGAGCAGGTGCACAGGACTTTAGAGGAGCAGGTGCACAGGACTTTAGAGGAGCAGGTGCACAGGACTTTAGAGGAGCAGGTGCACAGGACTTTAGAGGAGCAGGTGCACAGGACTTTAGAGGAGCAGGTGCACATGACTTTAGAGGAGCAGGTGCACAGGACTTTAGAGGAGCAGGTGCACAGGACTTTAGAGGAGCAGGTGCACAGGACTTTAGAGGAGCAGGTGCACAAAGGCTGAAAAAGGACACTATACCTGTGTGTGTTTTAACCGAGCGCGCAAGCCCACACACACACACACACACACACACACACACACACACACACACACACACACGCGCGCACGCGTGATTCGTGATTCTTGATTCGTGATTCTGATTCTTGAAGTACATATAAGTCCTGTTTGGTTAAGTGCATGTGTAAAGCAGCAAACTCTGTGGGACTGTATTGTGGCCTTGAAGACAATGCAGGCTTGGGTTTGGCAGAACCTCTCAGAATAGCGGTCAAAGGAGCTGGCGGGGGAAGAGAATGTTTTAATGTTTTTTTTTCTGCAGATGAAAGAGAAGATAAATTCACTTCATCCAAAGGAAGACCTTTCCTGCATGCCTCAGAAAAGAAACACACTCTTTCTCTCTCTCTCTCTCTCTCTCTCTTTCTCTCTCTCTCTCTCCATCTCTCTCTATCTCTCTCTCTCTCTCTCTCTCTCTCTCTCTCTCTCTCTCTCTCTCCATCTCTCTCTCTCTATCTCTCTCTCCCCCTCTATCCATCTCTCTCTATCTCTATCTCTATCTCTCTCCCCCTCTATCCATCTCTCTCTATATCTCTCCTCCTCTATCCATCTCTCTATCTCTCTCTCTCTCCCTCTCTCTCTTTCTCTCTCTCTCCCTCTATCCATCTCTCTCTATCTATCTCTCTCTATCCATCTCTCTCTATCTCTCTCTCTATCTCTCTCTATCTATCTCTCTCTCTCTCTCTCTCTCTCTCTCTCTCTGTCATGTGCCTTGAATCAAAGATAAAGAGAGAGAGAGAGGTGGGGGGGGGGAGAAAGAGAGAGAGAGGGGGAGATAGAGAGAGAGAGAGAAAGAGAGAGAGAGAGAGAGAGAGAGAGAGAGGGACAGAGAGGGAATGGTAGCCTAATATATACCACATATAAGGAAAAAGAGAGAACAGACTCAGCATTCTGACAGACCTTTGAGGGACATTTGAATTCGATGTATAGTTATTACAGGAGAGAGAAAAAAATGTACAGGCAGTTTCAGACAACCTTACTTTGCTACTGTACATCACAGGTGAACTTGGTCATGGTGGGTTTGCGGTATCTGAACCTATATATACAACCTTAGGAATGCATCCAAAGAGTACGTTTACGGCATTCGAATCTGAAGAGCCGATTCATTAGAGCAAGATACGTTATCTGTTTTTGATGATTGTTGCGCTCAATGAATCCGACAGGGAATGAATCCAATCATGGCTGAGTAGTATGCATCTCTCTGTCAGATCTGTTTTGATGGACAGGAAAGTTCAGACACGACAAAAGACTTTGGAACCGAGGCAAGTATCACCTGTTTATGTTTAGCCAATCATCACAAGGCCATTGTGACATTAGGGATTAGCTGTTGTTTCATGCACAATTACGTTAACACACAAAAATAAACAACCAAAAAGCAACACTGCATGGTGTTCTGTCCATTCTATGGCGGATCAATGTGGCCGTTCCTTTATTAATGTGACCTTTTAAGATCGTAATTTATTGTAATTAACTATTATTTGGTTGAAAAACAACAGGAAGCACTTTATTTTCATCCTGGGAAATTACATAGCTAAATACATACATACATACATACCGGTACATACATAAATATACATACATATATATATTATTTATATTATTATAATATAATTAGGGCTGTCAAAGTTAATGCTTTAACTTTGGAGATTAATTTAAATGATTTAAAGCGTTAAAAAAAAGTATCTATATTTACTTGTTCTTTTTTTGCATTGACTCGTGCACCTTTTTGAAAATCATCTGACATGAAGATGGAACACATTTTTGTTGTTAATATGATTTATATTAGTGGTAGTTCATACAAGACATTATGTTTTTATTTCCGTTAGCGCCGCGGATATAAGAAAGAGGTCTAGCTGAGTCAATGTTGATGGTTTTGTTGAACATTTGTATTTCACAGGAGAGAAACTGTATTCAAAGAAAGCTATTCAAATAGTCTTTGAATCTAAATATACTTTTTTTGTGTTGATTTTACATTAATTCCAAGTTACAAGCTTCGGTCTTAAGTAGCAAAATGCGATTTCTTTATCTAGATTAATTACAGAAAATTGTGAGATTAATTAGTTAATTATTTTTAATCTATTGACAGCACTAAATATAATATAAATAAATAGAATAGAATATATCATATATTATAATAGATATAATATAATAGATTATAATAATATAATTTATTATAATAATATAATAAATATAATATATACTACATAATATATATATAATATTATTATGATTATTTATTTATATTTATAATATATATATATATATATAATATACATAAATACATACACAAATAGCTAGCTAGCATTTGAAAACATATTCATGAAAAGAGGTCAAATTATGCTTTTTAATATTTCCCCTTTCCTTAGTGTGTTATATAGCTGGAGGTGCATGTAGAACGTCTGCAGATTTCCTAAATCCCAAATCCACGTCAAAGGGAGTCATTCTCTCAGACAGGCATACCTCTTCCTGAACTGCTTCATCAATAATATTGTCTTTGATGCTCATGTGGGGTTAATGTTGTCCTTGATGCTCATGTGGGGTTAATGTTGTCCTTGATGCTACATGTGGGGTTAATGTTGTCCTTGATGCTACATGTGGGGTTAATGTTGTCCTTGATGCTACATGTGGGGTTAATGTTGTCCTTGATGCTACATGTGGGGTTAATGTTGTCCTTGATGCTACATGTGGGTGGGGTTAATGTTGTCCTTGATGCTACATGTGGGGTTAATGTTGTCCTTGATGCTGCAACATGGCAAAATTGTATGAATGTACTTTCACATTGGAAGCCTGTTAATGTCAAGAGGACATAATCAGAGCAGCATAACTGGACCACATACCACGTTAACGTAACTTTTAGAGGTCAATGGATCAAGAATTGAATGCTCCCAAGCACTGGAAATAAATACACAAACGTTATGTAGAATGCATACTTTTGCTTCAGATATTTAAAGGAGCACACCAACATTTTGGGAAATTAGCTTATCGTCTTCTCCAGAGAGAGACCAGAAGATAGATACCAGTTTCCTCTCTGTGCGTTCAGTAGAAAGCTATCTGGCTGCACATTAGCCTAGCTTAGCACAATGAATGGAAGCGGATAGTGCCGGTTAGCCTAGGCATTGTCCAACTAACACCTCTCCTGAAGGCACTGTCCGCTTCCATTCATTCTGCTAAGCTATAGGCTAACGTGCAGCCAGATCGCGAAGCTAGGAGCGTTCTAGTCTGCTCGTTTTCATATAGCTGCAGCAAAAACTGAAGACTCAAAAAATACACCACGAGTGAGAGGTCTATTAATATCAGAAGAACTTAGTTACACCACTATCATGTGCATGGTAGTAAAACATACAGTATCACTGTGTGGTTGAACCATCTTTTACTTTGGGTCTATGGAGGCTAGTAGCAGGACAGTAATGATAGGTACGCTATAGCGTGCATGACTTCTGGAAAGGCTTATCAGTGTTTGTATAGTCAGTCAAACCCACAGTCACTGTTTCCATACAGGTACCGATACTGCAGTGCTTACATTATAACAAATTATAATGCTGTTTGGGAAAATGTCTCAAATTATAATGCGATTTGGGAAAATGTATCAAATGATAATGCTGTTTGGGAAATTTTATCAGATTATAATGCTATTTGGGAAAATGTATCAAATTATAAAACAATTTAGGAAAAAATATCAAATCAAATTATAATAATATTTGGGAAAATGTATCAAATTATAAAACAATTTAGGAAAAGTTATCGATAATACTATTTGGGAAAATGTATCAAATTATAATGATTTTTGCGAAAATGTATCAAATTATAATGCGGTTTGGGAAAATGTATCAAATTATAATGCGATTTGGGAAAATGTATCAAATGATAATGCTGTTTGGGAAAATGTATCAAATTATAATGCGATTTGGGAAAATTTAGCTAATTATAATGCGATTTGGGAAAATGTAGCTAATTATAATGCGATTTGGGGAAAATGTATCAAATTATAATGCTATTTGGGGAAATGTATCAAATGATAATGCTGTTTGGGAAAATGTATCAAATTATAATGCTATTTGGGAAAATGTATCAAATTATAATGCGATTTGGGAAAATGTAGCAAATTATAATGCTGTTTGGGAAAATGTATCAAATTATAATGCTATTTGGGAACATTTATCAAATTATAATGCGATTTGGGAAAATGTATCAAATTATAATGCGATTTGCGAAAATGTATCAAATGCTAATGCATTTTGGGAAAATTTATCAAATTATAATGCGATTTGGGAAAATGTATCAAATGATAATGCTGTTTGGGAAAATGTATCAAATTATAATGCGATTTGGGAAAATGTAGCAAATTATAATGCGATTTGGGGAAAATGTATCAAATTATAATGCTATTTGGGAAAATGTATCAAATGATAATGCTGTTTGGGAAAATGTATCAAATTATAATGCTATTTGGGAAAATGTATCAAATTATAATGCGATTTGCGAAAATGTATCAAATTATAATGCGGTTTGGGAAAATGTATCAAATTATAATGCGATTTGGGAAAATGTATCAAATGATAATGCTGTTTGGGAAAATGTATCAAATTATAATGCGATTTGGGAAAATTTAGCTAATTATAATGCGATTTGGGAAAATGTAGCTAATTATAATGCGATTTGGGGAAAATGTATCAAATTATAATGCTATTTGGGGAAATGTATCAAATGATAATGCTGTTTGGGAAAATGTATCAAATTATAATGCTATTTGGGAAAATGTATCAAATTATAATGCGATTTGGGAAAATGTAGCAAATTATAATGCTGTTTGGGAAAATGTATCAAATTATAATGCTATTTGGGAACATTTATCAAATTATAATGCGATTTGGGAAAATGTATCAAATTATAATGCGATTTGCGAAAATGTATCAAATGCTAATGCATTTTGGGAAAATTTATCAAATTATAATGCGATTTGGGAAAATGTATCAAATGATAATGCTGTTTGGGAAAATGTATCAAATTATAATGCGATTTGGGAAAATGTAGCAAATTATAATGCGATTTGGGGAAAATGTATCAAATTATAATGCTATTTGGGAAAATGTATCAAATGATAATGCTGTTTGGGAAAATGTATCAAATTATAATGCTATTTGGGAAAATGTATCAAATTATAATGCGATTTGGGGAAAATGTAGCAAATTATAATGCGATTTGGGGAAAATGTACCACCATGCAGCCACGCAGGCTTGACTGGGCCAACCTCCATCCTACATCTCCGTCTCTACGGATGGGGTGGGCTGCTTCGCCTCCACCTCATCCTTCTTCCCCCCGTCTTCCGCGTCCCTCTCCGGCGGCGCAGCGGGCCCCGGGGCGCTCGTCGCAGGGCGGGTCCACGATGTGGTCTGTGTCACGTGACTGTCGGAACAAAAACAAACACTCACTAAGAGTTCATCACCGCCCGAGGTTAACAGAGGTAAATGGAAAATGGACTGTATTTATACAGCGCTTTTATCCAAAGTGCAACTGATGCCTCACATTCATCCATTCACACACCCCGACGGCGGAGGCAACCATGCAAGGTGCCAACCTGCTCATCGGGAGCACTTAGGGCTTACTAAGGACACTTCTAAACGCACTGCAGGTGAGGAGCTGGAGCCTGCTGAATCGAACCGGGAACCTTCTGATTACCAGACAACACGCTCTACCTCCTGAGCCACTGTCGGAGGTATAGACGCTCCGTTCACGCGGTGCCGGGATTATCGGACAAACGGGTTCCTGAGAGCTGGAGGAAGAGGTCGGCACCCGAGTCGCTAAGTATAGAGTGAGGTGAGGTCACGTCTTTCGCTTGTAGCGTTACGTTCCATCACAAAGAACGCCAAAAGTTGGGGCGGCTGGGTATACAGCGCAGCGGACTAAGCGCCTGCCTACCACCGCAGAGACACTGGTATCGAATCCAGCTGTCAGCGGTGCCTCCGGCTTCTTGGTCGGTCGCCATACTAACACGATTGGCAGTGTCAGCGGGTGGGAAGCCGGCGGGGTGTGTGTGTCCTGGTCGTTGTAAAACAGCGACTCCTACAGGTCGGTCGGGGCGCCGGCTCAGCGAGGGAGGGAACTGGGGGAAGGTAGTGTGATCCTCCCACGCGTTACGCGGCTCACCCAGTGAGAGTCCTCGCTGTCAGGTGAAAAGAAGCGGCTGGCTGACTCCACATGTATCGGAGGGGACATGTGATAGTATCTATCAACCCTCCCTAGACCGGCCAGTGGGGGGGGGGGGGGGCAAATGCGCGCAACGACCAGGAAGGGGAGGGGGGAATTGGCATAACGACTAAATTGGGATGGGAGAAAAATAGAGAAAAAAGGAGGAGAAAAAGTAGATTAAAAAAAATGATACATGACCAGTCAGGTTCTTGACCCTTGAACCCTGTGTGACCTTTTGTAATAGCAGGATGTCCGGTGAGGCTTGTCCAGCATGTTTTAAATACCATGGTGGGTGCTGTGGTCCTGCTGATGATGATGATGATGATGATGATGATGATGATGATGATGATGATAATGATGATGATGATGATGATGATGAATAGTTTATTTTCGGTCTTTGTTTACAGATCAATCAAAAACACACTTGTGTGGACTTTTAATTTTTTCTTTTTTTTTATAATAATCACAAATGTACATATTCAAAGTATAGCTCACACACAAAATCCAAACTCAATGACCGAAAAAAGGATTAGGCAGAAGCACATGCTTATTTTTGCCTATCCTTTACAATTCTTAAAAACTAAATATACTTTAATATAAGAAAGAAAAACTTAAAATATGCTGCAAGATATAATAATTTTTTTAAAGTAAAAAAAAAAGTTTGATGTTTTACTCAAAACTGTACTCCTGAATTATTTTACCCTTCAGGGCCTTTTTAAAATCTCCCATGAGAGGTACACAACTTCAACCCGTCACTAAGACTATTCCACAATTGAACTCCCAAAATTGAAACACATCTAGCTTTTTAGTTCTTACCTTTTTACACGTTTTAAGAATACACAACCCTCTCAAATGATACTTTCCTTCTCTTGGTTGAAAGCGACATTGAATACAAACTGGTAGGTTCTTACTCTTGGCACGAAAAAAATTATCTCCAAGGTTTTTATGTACACCATATCTACACATTTTAATGTGCAGGACTTTATGAATAATGGATTTGTCGATTCAAGGTAACGAGCTTTGTTCTCTGTGTACTGCTGAGAAAGCCCTTCTCCCAGGCAGGTCCTGCACTGTGGACTCCTCACATGCATTCAACACCATTTTTGTCTTATCTAGCACATTCTAAATAGGCCTCTTTGTAGTTCCTGTTGTGATGGTTGTTAATACAGTTGCCGGCAGGAAATAATCAGGAGCCAAAGCTGTTCCCCATGTAGCAACGGAATAGCAAATAGCACACACATAGCACCAAACGCACATAGCACACACATCCACACGCACACACTCACTTTAAACAAACACACTGTAGCACCCACTCCCCACACTTTATATTTATGGATGAAGGATTGCACTACAACTCGTACACCTTACTGTAAATTGTACCTAAAATTGTACCTCATCCCATTTCTGCTTTGCACTAGATAGTACTGTACATTAGTACACTGCATAGTATTGTGTATTGTATATTATATGGTAACTCAGAACATTGTACATATGTCTATACCGAACACTGTGACCTCATTTTCTTCTTCTAAATTCATGCTATATTATGTTATTATGTTATTTGATACTATCTTGTCTAGCACAGTCTCTGGAGCGTAACAGTAAGAAGCATTTTGTATGAAAGTATTCTGTACTTCTGTATGACAACTATTAAAGAACTTGAACTTGAACTTGAGCAATCCCCATAGCAACGGAATACTTCTGAAAAGGTCTATATACCGTTCTATTATACTTGATTGAGATGGTTGTAATAATAACAGCCACCCCCTGTTGTTACCATACAATTGTGCAGGAATTACAGCTACTTTAATAAAAAAAAAAGTGTAGAACCTACAACATTATTCTCCAAAACACTTTTTAAATGAATAAAAAGGATGTTTTTCTGCCATCGTGGGCCCTCGGTCAGGTCTCCCACTGTGTGGGGCAGAATCACTATGTTGTTGCTGCATCAACCCTTTCACTACCACACTACAGAAGGTTAACCATTTCACTACCACAATACAGACAGTTAACCTTCTGTAGTGTGGTAGTGAAAGGTTAACCTTCTGTAGTGTGGTAGTGAAAGGTTAACCGTCTTTAGTGTGGTAGTGAAAGGGTTAACCTTCTGTAGTGTGGTAGTGAAAGGTTAACCGTCTTTAGTGTGGTAGTGAAAGGTTAACCTTCTGTAGTGTGGTAGTGAAAGGTTAACCTTCTGTAGTGTGGTAGTGAAAGGTTAACCTTCTGTAGTGTGGTAGTGAAAGGTTAACCTTCTGTAGTGTGGTAGTGAAAGGTTAACCTGCTGTAGTGCGGTAGTGAAAGGTTAACCGCCTTTAGTGTGGTAGTGAAAGGTTAACCGTCTGTAGTGTGGTAGTGAAAGGTTAACCGTCTGTAGTGTCAGTGTGGTAGTGAAAGGTTAACCCTTCTGTAGTGTGGTAGTGAAAGGTTAACCTGCTGTAGTGTGGTAGTGAAAGGTTAACCGTCTGTAGTGTGGTAGTGAAAGGTTAACCGTCTGTAGTGTGGTAGTGAAAGGTTAACCCTTCTGTAGTGTGGTAGTGAAAGGTTAACCTTCTGTAGTGTGGTAGTGAAAGGTTAACCCTTCTGTAGTGTGGTAGTGAAAGGTTAACCGTCTGTAGTGTGGTAGTGAAAGGTTAACCTTCTGTAGTGTGGTAGTGAAAGCATTAACCCTTTGTAGTGTGGTATTGAAAGGGTTAACCTGCTGTGCTGTAGTGTGGTAATGAAATGGTTAACCCTTTGTAGTGTGGTACTGAAAGGGCAAACCTTCTGTAGTGTGGTAGTGAAAGGGTTAACCCTTTGTAGTGTGGTACTGAAAGAGCGAACCTTCTGTAGTGTGGTAGTGAAAGCGTTAACCCTTTGTAGTGTGGTAGTGAAAGGGTAAAATAAAAGCATTAGTGTTGCATGCTCATCATCACACAGCGTGTACAACTGCATTCATTGTTTGAAGAATCTTCTTATCACCCACAGGAGTTCTACATTGTACGTTTACATTTTGTCATTTAACTGACGCTTTTATCCAAACACGTTTTGTACAACAAGACAGCAGGAAGGGCACAACTCTATCAGCTGAGTAACAATGTTCATCAAAGTGTTGAGCGCTACAAGCGTAGGTTAGTATATTAGGAAAAGTGCATGACAGTAGGGTTAGACATATATTCTTTTAACATTCTTGGAGGTTCTTGTCTTTTAATAAGACAGGGTCGGTTGGATAATTGGAGAATGATTGCTATTGCAGGATTATGTGTGTGTACAGTAAGCTATGTTCTCTTACTTGATGTAGTACTTGACTCCGTCTGCAGTGTAGGCCTCTTCCCACCCATACGGTAGACCTATGGAAACAGGAGCAGGGGCGGGGGTGTTGGTGATGGTGAGGGTCAGATATGATTATCAACTGATGCAGTGTATGTCAAGTCTGAGGCTTTGTAGATAGTCCCAGAGCCACCACTCATCATGTTCAACCTCAGTTTTCCATGCCTTGCCACGACGGGCAGTAACAACATCCCAGGAATCACGGGCCAGAGGGACCCAGCTGGGACCACTCCTACAGTACGTGTAATAATTCTTCCATATCAGCCATTTCCCCCAAGCGAGTACAGTATTCCCCCAAGCAACCCCCGTCCTTTAAAAACCTCCCGTCATAAATAATTTATTTTGAAACTGTATTTTCCCACTACAACACAGATGTCTTTAAGCTATACTGCATGCGCCGCGATACAAGAACCCTCTTAACCCCATTTTGGGTGAACAAAAGGGGCCAACGTTTCAAATGGTGCCCCGCGGGGGGCACTGGCAAGTATAAGCCGCGGTAGAAAAGGGATATCTTCTTGAATGTTGTACCAGTGTCTGTAGGTTCCTGCGGCTCAGGGCCCCTCCCAACAGACTTACAAACAAAGAGTTATCATGTATAGATCAGACGTCGCTCTCTGTCCCGACGACGCTCCCTTGGAGAAGTTGAAATGAAAGGTAGGAAATTGCTATGAAATGTTCCGTGAATTGATTCAATTCAAATTAAATCAAATTTATTTGTAAGGCCCGACAACACACGTTAATGTCCCCATGGGCCGGACAAGTCAAGAAGAAACATCACAATAAGTCAAGAACAAAACAAGAACACCATAAGGTCCAACACATTTAAAATAAATGCAAAATAAATCAATGCAACACTCCCAGACATACCCCACGCGAAGGTAAGGAAAAACTCACTAAAACCTAGCAATAGGGAAAAAATGCACCACAGGCAATGTGGAGGAGAGAAACCTTAGAAGGGCCATTCAAGGGGGGATCTCCCTTCCTAGATGTCGGTGATAGTAGTGTTGCAGACGGACAGTTGGTAAGCATGCACTCATGTGTGTAGTGAAACACAGATGAGTGCATGCAATAGCAACTGAACATTTTGAAACATTTAAGATAGAGCTGATAGCGATAGCAACTGAACATTTTGAAAGATTAAAGATAGAGCTGATAGCGGATCTATTTGAGGCACAGGGGCGACGCAAAGAGGGTCGCGTCCTCCCCGTCTTAATCACGGGACGTCCAGCACGCCGGTCACCACTACGAGACCGCCGGAGACAGGGAGACAGGAGGGAACGCAGAGAGGGTCGCATCCTCCCGGTCTTCATCACGGGACGTCCGACACTCCGGTCATCACTCCGGGACAGCCACTCGCAGGGAGACAGGGAGATGGGACGGGCGTTAGACAGCTTGCGTGATTGTGATGGGCGGACATAGCGATAGATACAAGTGGTAAGCATATATGTGAATAGAATAGATATATGAAGTAAGCATATTATGTGAATAGAATAGAAGTACTTAACCCAGCAATGAAACCACATTGACAGACCACGGACAGAAGACGGTAAGAAGCTGATCCATGGCCTCGGTGGTGCACGTAGAACAGTCACTGCAATCTTGGCCAAGACCCCGAGACATCCACCACCTTGGTCAGCACTACGAGACAAGCACTCAGAGAGATGGGGGGGGGGGTTCCCATGTTTGTAGTGGGCGGAGATGGAGCAATAAATACATGTAGTGAGCATATGCATACATGGTGACAGTAGAATCATAGTATATAAGAAAATGGTGAAATAGAGTAATAGATAGAACTACTGCAGGCGTATGGATACAGGATGAGATACAAGACAATAGCTCAGGGCCATTCCTCATCACAATGCCTTTTTATACTTTTGGCAGCATGTCCACAGGAAGCGTCTTCTTCTGGGTCGCAGCCCTCCAGGGAAGCGTCTTCTTCTGGGTCGCAGCCCTCCAGGGAAGCGTCTTCTTCTGGGTCGCAGCCCTCCAGGGAAGCGTCTTCTTCTTCTGGGTCGCAGCCCTCCAGGGAAGCGTCTTCTTCTTCTGGGTCGCAGCCCTCCAGGGAAGCGTCTTCTTCTGGGTCGCAGCCCTCCAGGGAAGCTTCTTCTTCTTCTGGGTCGCAGCCCTCCAGGGAAGCGTCTTCTTCTGGGTCGCAGCCCTCCAGGGAAGCGTCTTCTTCTGGGTCGCAGCCCTCCAGGGAAGCGTCTTCTTCTGGGTCGCAGCCCTCCAGGGAAGCGTCTTCTTCTGGGTCGCAGCCCTCCAGGGAAGCGTCTTCTTCTGGGTCGCAGCCCTCCAGGGAAGCGTCTTCTTGTGGGTCGCAGCCCTCCAGGGAAGCGTCTTCTTCTGGGTCGCAGCCCTCCAGGGAAGCGTCTTCTTCTGGGTCGCAGCCCTCCAGGGAAGCTTCTTCTTCTTCTGGGTCGCAGCCCTCCAGGGAAGCGTCTTCTTCTGGGTCGCAGCCCTCCAGGGAAGCGTCTTCTTCTGGGTCGCAGCCCTCCAGGGAAGCGTCTTCTTCTGGGTCGCAGCCCTCCAGGGAAGCTTCTTCTTCTGGGTCGCAGCCCTCCAGGGAAGCATCTTCTTCTGGGTCGCAGCCCTCCAGGGAAGCATCTTCCTCTGGGTCGCAGCCCTCCAGGGAAGCGTCTTCTTCTGGGTCGCAGCCCTCCAGGGAAGCGTCTTCTTCTGGGTCGCAGCCCTCCAGGGAAGCTTCTTCTTCTGGGTCGCAGCCCTCCAGGGAAGCGTCTTCTTCTGGGTCGCAGCCCTCCAGAGAAGCTTCTTCTTCTGGGTCGCAGCCCTCCAGGGAAGCGTCTTCTTCTGGGTCGCAGCCCTCCAGGGAAGCGTCTTCTTCTGGGTCGCAGCCCTCCAGGGAAGCTTCTTCTTCTGGGTCGCAGCCCTCCAGGGAAGCGTCTTCTTCTGGGTCGCAGCCCTCCAGAGAAGCTTCTTCTTCTGGGTCGCAGCCCTCCAGGGAAGCGTCTTCTTTTTTTTTTTTTTTTTTGTATTTTTCTCCCATCCCAATTTTGTTGTTATGCCAATTCCCCCCTCCCCTTCCTGGTCGTTGCGCGCATTTGCCCCCCACTTGCCGGTCTAGGGAGGGTTGATAGATACTATCACATACATGTGGAGTCAGCCAGCCGCTTCTTTTCACCTGACAGCGAGGACTCTCACTGGGGGGGAGCGTAACGCGTGGGAGGATCACACTACTTTCCCCCCAGTTGTAGGAGTCGCTGTTTTACAACGACCAGGATACACACCCCGCCGGCTTCCCACCCGCTAACACTGCCAATTGTGTCAGTATGGACGACCGACCAAGCCGGAGGCACCGCTGACAGCTGGATTCGAGACCAGTGTCTCTGCGGTGGTAGGCAGGCACTTAGTCCGCTGCGCTACCCAGCCGCCTAGGGAAGTGTCTTCTTGTGGCTGCTCTTGTCACTATAGGTCGCCTAAGTTTTGAAAGCCCAACAGTCTCTTTTCAAGAAACTAAACATTCTGACCGTGTCTGAGGTTCATTCTTTACAGATATGTATATTTGTGTACAAATGCATTCATGATCACAATCTACCAAATGGTTTTAATAGTTTTTTTCCTTTTCATTCAGATGTTCATTCATTATGTTACACGTCAGTCCAGGGACCTGCATATACCGTATTGTGGTACTTCTCTTAGGCAGTTCTCAGTGAGGTATAGAGGGTCCAGTCTTTGGAATGCAGCTGATCCTATGCTGAGGAAATCTCCATCTCTGCTTATTTTTAAAGCAAACTACAAAAAAATGCTCATATCCAAAAGTAGTAGATAGATAAATAGGTCATACATGTAGGTTTAGGCATTTGGTTATGTGGGTGGGTAGTTTTGTAGGCAGTTGGGTGGGTTGTTATATATTATTATGTACGCACTCAGAATACAGTATATGCATGTACTGTGTGTATGTATGTTTGTATTAACACGTATCTTTTGAATGTATTCTGGTATTTTATAATATGTATATTTTTGAATTTTTGTACGTTTGATTTTATAAAACAGGGGAAGATCTCGATAAGCCTCTAGGCTTCTAATTTCTCCTTCACAGTGGTTATTATTATGTATTGTTTTTACTTTTGTTTAACTGTGTTAATAAATAAATACAAATACAAAAATACAAAAATACAGCCGAGAAGATCGGCGGACACCGCATCGAAAACCGCTTTTTACGAAATGTAAAATGAAGACGTTATTCAGTGCGGAAAAATATCCAGACCGTAGAGCTGTAGGATCTATTTATTCTGGCTCTATCGTCTACCTTAAGGCCGCTCTCTCTCACTTAACACTGAACCTGATCCTGTCACCCAGTACTGTATGCAGGAAGCCGGCGCCCCCTGTACCGCACGCATCACAATGCACCGCGCTGTGCGTACACAGAGCCCACAATGTATAGTTCTCACCCTCGGAACAAAGACACATGATATATCACGCGGAGAGCTGCATTGTGTCTGTCTAAAATGTGAGATGTGTACATTGGCGATACATTTCCCAGACTGGGTTTCGCCCGCTGTCAGTTTGAGAGTTGACAGGATGGGGGCCGAGGGGCCAAGAGGCAGGTTTCAGGTTCTACAAACAAATGTCAAGGAAGGTGATAAACTGCACTGAATTCTAATGGCTTACGCTCTTACTGTGGTGATAAAAGTAATTTGAGAGAGTGTGTTGTGTGTGTGTGTGCGTGTGTGTTCCGTCCATAATTCTCATGCTCTTATTTGTCCTTCATTGACCTGCCTGATACATACAATACAGATTAAATTATAAAAAAAAAATTGTGTGTGTTTTTTTTTATTATCATTTATTTATTTATTTATTAGGGCGGACTCCTATTAGTCGAATAGCCGTAGTCGACTGCCAACCTCTTAGTCGAATGCAATTTTTTTTTAAATAAAACAATTATAATACATTTATTTTAATTTATTTAAAAAATTTTATCATTCTTTCCAAAAGAAAAGAGGGCGTGGCTAACGCTAATGGCACGCATACCAGAGGCTAAGAAAACAGGCACAGAGGCACTGAAAGAGGATTTTACCCATCTAATGAACACACTAGACTAGACAAATATCAAGATGTATCCATCAGTCAGTGGACCAATTGCATGCTTTCGCAGAGAACAAGAAGCCTTCCGTTGACTCCTTCAGAGTGGAATGAAAAAAAGAATATATACTTATTTTTTTCAAAAAAATATGTTTCCATAGTCTACTATCGGCTAATTTCGGCCAATCAAAGTCGACTAACCAAAATACTTAGTCGGGGACAGCCCTAGTATTTATTCTTTTATTTTTGTTTGTGCTTTGACGGGAATACAATGTTAAAATACTCAATGCTTTCAACTTTTCCCTGTGAAAAATTTGAACAGAAAATACAAGCTTGAAACCCTGAAGAACCCACGACGCTAGTCCTAAAGCCAGCGTCCATTTTGAGAGGGACCGTTCGTCTTTTAACCTAACAACTCGGGGGAAATACACGCGGCCTATGGACGTCTTTTAATTTTTTCGCCCGGAGACAGAGGCTCACGACTGGGTTCAGCCAACAGAGTCAGGGGAGTCCTAAGCAGTCAGCCCCTACAGGGGCTCACTCACAAGGGACCCAGCCTTATCAATGCTTTCTTCCTCCCAAGGGACCCAGCCTTATCAATGCTTTCTTCCTCCCAAGGGACCCAGCCTTATCAATGCTTTCTTCCTCCCAAGGGACCCAGCCTTATCAATGCATTCTTCCTCCCAAGGGACCCTGCCTTATCAATGCTTTCTTCCTCCCAAGGGACCCTGCCTTATCAATGCTTTCTTCATCCCAAGGGACCCAGCCTTATCAATGCTTTTTTCCTCCCAAGGGACCCTGCCTTATCAATGCTTTCTTCCTCCCAAGGGACCCTGCCTTATGGTCCTTTGGCACGGTGGAGTAGTGGTTAACACTGTCGCCTCACAGCTAGAAGGTCCAGCGTTCGATTCCCGCTTGGGGACCAGGTCGCCAGGTTGCCATGGTACCCAGGTGGGGTATCTCCCGGGCCTTTCTGTGTGGAGTTTGAATGTTCTCCCCGTGCTCGCAACTCGCAAGGGTTTCCCCTCCAGAATATAAAACCCAATGGGAAAAACATGCAGAACAGATCGCTGACGCTGTCGCGTCCCTGACGAAGACGGACAGGAGCACTTGGATTGGTCCTCGGGCGCGGCCCCACGGACGACCGGATGGGTCAAGCGCAGAGAGACGAAATATCATCGGCGACCCAAAAGTCGCATGTGTGTGTTCCTGTGTGTGTGTCGCTGCATGACAACATTGTCATTGTGTGCAATGAATAAAGACTTCTTCTTCTTATCGATGCTTTGTTTCTCCCAAGGGGGACCCAGCAGCCATATCATTGCTTTTGTTCCTCTCAAGGGTCCCTTGAGGCAGCAGGGCTGAATTCAATCTTTACACCATTTCTGAGAAATCTGCGAATCCATGTCAGAGAGACAGACAATTTAAGAAGAGAGGAAGAGTATGAGGCGGAGAGGAGGGAGGGAGGAAACATTCTGGGGGGGAAATAAATCTAAGGAACATCCTTGTACTATGGGGCTATGGGAAATGGTTTGTAAGTGTGTGTGTGTGTGCAGGGGCGTAGCTGGGGGGGGTACCTTAGGATGATTCCAAGGGCCCAGCACTGGGGGGGGGGGGCCCAAATTTTTTTTTTTTCTAGACATCACTAGACATTATTGATGCTCTCATTGATACTATGTTTGTTTCTGAAGTGTGTGTGTGTGTGTGTGTGTGTGTGTGTGTGTGTGTGTGTGTGTGTGTGTGTGTGTGTGTGTGTGTGTGTGTGTGTGTGTGTGTGTGTGTGTGTGTGTGTGTGTGTGTGTGTGTGTGTGTGTGTGTGTGTGTGTGTGTGTGTGTGTGTGTGTGTGTGTGTGTGTGTGAGATATATAGAGAGAGAGGGGGGGCTTTGGTAGACTATTGCATTGGTCCATTCATTGAAGATGAACGCAATGCGACATCCTTTACTAGGCTCACTCACCAACAGTGCAGGTGCTGAACTGCTGATACGAATGTATAGGTAAAAACCATATTATGCGTTATCATCAATAAAAAAATGGCCAAAAAAAATTCCGCTCGCGCTCTTACGCGCGCTCGCATTCACTGGGGGCCTACAAATACATTCTTTCATGGGGCCCAGAATCTGGAGCTACACCCCTGTGTGTGTGTGTGTCTGTGTGTGTGTCTGTGTGTGTGTGTGTCTGTGTGTGTGTGTCTGTGTGTGTGTGTGTGTGTCTGTGTCTGTGTCTGTGTCTGTGTGTGTGTGTGTGTGTGTGTGTGTGTGTGTGTGTGTGTGTGTGTGTGTGTGTGTGTGTGTGTGTGTGTGTGTGTGTGTGTGTGTGTGTGTGTGTGTGTGTGTGTGTGTGTGTGTGTGTCTGACGGCCGGCCTTGGGTACAGGTGTAGATACAGCGTACTTGTGTTCGGAAGACTTGGCCATGTATATAAATGCACCATGACCAGTCTGAGAATTGCTGTTTATGTAATATAATTTGTGGAACCAAATAAAGTATTCAAATGTGTGTGCGTGTGTGTGTGTGTGTGTGTGTGTGTGTGTGTGTGTGTGTGTGTGTGTGTGTGTGTGTGTGTGTGTGTGTGTGTGTGTGTGTGTGTGTGTGTGTGTGTGTGTGTGTGTGTGTGTGTGTGTGTGTGTGTGTGTGTGTGTGTCGTAAGGGGTGTGATGTCAACGTTTGATTTGGTTTCAGCAGTCATGTGTCTGTCTCTCCAAGGTCCTCTTATTTAGCTCGTCATCGATGAGAAGCTCCCTCTGTGGTGGTTTAAACTTTACACAACCGCTTGAATCCTTTACCGCGGCGTAAAGGTCACGTTAAGACCATGAGCGTTACTGGGACGAGACGTGTACAGTTGTGTTGTGTGGATAATTTTCACCATCCACAGAAATCAACCCATTTACAGTTTGTGTTCATGTAATTGGTTGGACCCTGCTTAACACATTGGTCGCCTACAACGTCATAATTCGTTATTGCCCTGCCATGCTTTGAACGCCAACAACGTGATAATTCGTTGTTGGGATCAATATTAAATTTTTCATAATTAAACATTAAACATTCATAATTCATCCAGCCTCCCTGCGGGATTGCAGCTGCACCCTGTCTGATATTGCAACGCCTCAATACCGCCGCCTGGTGGATGATCGGGCGAGTTACACTCCACGCCAAACCGGAAGTGGCGCTGGTGCATCGAGGAAATCCCTCCGGCAGTAATATCTTGTTACGTGGGTCCAGACAAACACTCGAGTGCATGGGATCGCTTTCGAAACGCAATAATCTATATGATATCGGCGTTTATTGCGTCATACAAACGGGAAATAAATCTAGCAGATCGACGTCAAATAATTGTAATATTTTTCCTCCAGTCTCATCGGCGAACGGTAAGAGGAATCTAACGTTATTTTCAGCTTGATTGTCCATTTCTTTGTGTGCAATCCATCTGATCAATGTATCAACCCATACTAAATAAAGCCGTTAATGACGATCAAGGAATTATAAACGACCCCCCTCCCATGAAGCATAATGTATACCGATCATATACATTTGAATTTTTTTATATAGCGTGTATAGGAAAGAAACGCCAATCGATAATCTATCATATGCTTCAGGGCCTATAACTTGCGTTTTTGGAATTACAGCAGAAATTCTTAAAAACATACTTATATTCTCGACGGTATTACCACAACAATGTATGAATGGAAAAATATAACAATAATAATAATATAAGGTAAACATCTCCATAGGCTCACAGCGGTGGCAGACTGGACCCAATGATGGGTACAATGCACGGCCCCCAAATGTGTTAAAAGACTAAGCACTTTACAATTTGTTACACATTTTTTTTTCTCCCATTCACTCACACATTCACACACCGACGGCGGAGGCGACCAATTCGAGGTGCCAACCTGCTCATCGGGAGGAATTAGGGCTTAAGTGTCTTGCTCAAGGACACATCGACACGCTGCCCGGGAGGAGCGGGAATCAAGCCGGGAACCTCCGGATTGCCAGACGACTGCTCCACCTCCCGAGCCACTGTCGCCCCCCGCAAGAGTTAAGGGAAAGGTCAACAGCAGGGTAGTGAGACCAGGATTACTATGTGCCTGCCCCAGGATATAGTGTATGCTGGCCCCAGAGACTACAGACGATTGACTGTGTAATGGTGCATATGAACAGCTGTACGTAACCTAATCAAGGGGGAAGACTTGAGATAGGGCTGAACGATTAATCGATTTTATCGATGATGCAATTAGCAAAAAAAAATTTAAATAAAATCGTAATTTTTTAAAATTTTCTTTAAATTCTTCTTTAAACATTTTTTTACCAGGAAGTCCCATTGAGATACAAGATCTCCTTTGCAAGTTGTTGTTATTGTTGTAGGAACGGTGTGGGAGAGGGAGGTAAGGGGTTTTAGATTGTGTGTTGTGAAGTTTAGACTTCAGAGAGGGAGAGTAAAGTACAGAAAAAAAGGTACCGTTGGGTACCGGTATCGATTCCCAGGTAAAAATAAACAGTTTCAGGCTCGGTGTCCCGAACAGACCCAGTGCATAGGCCAGATGCAAGCCGCATTTTACAATAAACCTCTGTGGGGCTGCTTAAAAATAAAATTAATATAATCGCAATTCGATTATTTCCCAAAATCGTGCAGCCCTACCTGAGACACATGCGTTTCCCCCGGAGGATTGGCTGGGCATGCGTCTGGGTCGGTGCCTATTCCCTCCTTCACTGTTTCTTCTAAGCTCTCCTATAGGAGCGCTACTATGTCCTGGGCCCGCAGCCAGGGGCGTAGCTGGGGGGGGGTAGCTTAGGATGATTCCAAGGGCCCAGCACTGGGGGGGGGGGGGGCCCAAAAAAGTGCTAGAAAAAACTAGACATCACTCAGGTGTATTATTGATGCTCTCATTGATACTATGTTTGTTTCTGAAGTGTGTGTGTGTGTGTGTGTGTGTGTGTGTGTGTGTGTGTGTGTGTGTGTGTGTGTGTGTGTGTGTGTGTGTGTGTGTGTGTGTGTGTGTGTGTGTGTGTGTGTGTGTGTGTGTGTGTGTGTGTGTGTGTGTGTGTGTGTGTGTGTGTGTGTGTGTGTGTGTGTGTGTGTGTGTGTGTGTGTGTGTGTGTGTGTGTGTGTGTGTGTGTGTGTGTGTGTGTGTGTGTGTGTGTGTGAGTGAGATATATAGAGAGAGAGGGGGGGCTTTGGTAGACTATTGCATTGGTCCATTCATTGAAGATGAACGCAATGCGACATCCTTTACTAGGCTCACCCACCAACAGTGCAGGTGCTGAACTGCTGATCCGAATGTATAGGTAAAAAACATATTATGCGTTTTCATCAATAAAAAAATGGCCAAAATAAATTCTGCTCGCGCGCTCGCATTCACTGGGGGCCTACAAATACATTCTTTCATGGGGCCCAGAATCTGGAGCTACACCCCTGCCCGCAGCACCTGGGCTTATGATGGGAGAGAAGTCTGGAAATGGGAGACCGGTCCGAGGAGGAAGTCTCACGACAGCGTGCTGTCCGTTTCACCTGCCATCTGCAGCGCGGAGTTCTTCACCACCTGCGAGCTGACACCTGTACTTCTACCAAGCTTCTGTAGTGTATCTTTATTATATGAACCAAACTGCTTGTTCATATTCTGTGTGTATGTTTGGTATTTTAGTTTGAAGCATCTGGTGGAAGTGGGAGGAAGAAAAATAAAATAAAATCGAACCCTAACTAACCTTACTGTCATGCACTTGTCCTAATATACTAACCTACACACTGTAGCACTCAACACTTTGATGAACATTGTTACTCAGCTGATAGAGTTGTGCCCTTCCTGATGACTTGTCGTACAGAACTTGTAAGTCGCTTTGGATAAAAGCATCAGCTAAATGACTAAATGTAAATGTTAATGTAAATGTGACCAGGATGTGAGAGATGTTATTTCTTCTCTCAGAGCACGTTGTGGCTCCACGTGGGAACGGACCAGCCTTTTAAGTCCATCTCCATCGGGGCTGCTAACCAGGTGTGGTGGGCCATCGCCAAGGACGGCTCTGCCTTCTACAGGGGTTCTGTGTCGTCTCAGAGCCCAGCGGGTCAGTAGGAGAACCCTGGAGAACCTTCAGATATTCTGGCAGGGAGCGCAGTAGATATTTATGTGCTGTCAACCATAGCCAACAGTAAATATCACTTCTTAACACATTGTGCGCCATAAACGGCGTAAATCGTTATTGCCTGCCATGCGTTGAACGCCAACAATGGCGTATCACGTGTTTGGGATCAATATTTCATTTTTTTCGCCATGGCATTCATAATTCATCCAGCCTCCCTCCGGATCGCAGCCGGACCCTGTTCTGATATTGCAGACTTGTGAGTCGCTTTGGATAAAAACGTCAACTAAATGACTAAATGTAAATGTAAATTAAGTGGTGACCTATGAACTATTCTTTATTAACCTGTAGGTTCAACTTACAATACGTGTCAATACTGACCAAAGAGACGGTGAGTGTCAAACCATCTGTGTGGAGTGTTTTTTCAGGAGGTTTGTTGTCACAAAGCATAAAAAGGTGTCGGACAACTCAAGAGAAAAAAGGTTCCAAATTTTTCCGCCAGATTGTCTCATCATTGTAAGTTAAAGATTTTCGGTGTACATTCGATAAACTTTGTTGAAACTGCATCGAACCCGGAGTCCGGCGCGGTCTTTTCATTCTCTTCAAAACAATACTCAACACTTCCCCAAGCTAAGTAACGTTACTCTCCCTCTATGCATGTGCTTTTGGATGTTAAGCTGTGGACAGACATGCCACTGCTTCGGTTCTCCCTCGACAGGTGGACTATGCTACTATCAAGACGAGTGGCCGGAACCCCCCTTGAGTATCACATTGTCGGGGCTAACTGTAATGGCCTATATTCTATTGTAGTATTATTGTCTGCCAACCCAGGGTCAGTGGCTTTTATCCCCCTCTACCTCCCCTCTCAGTAGGCTGTCTCCCCCGTATTTGTACCTCACCTCCCCCCCCCCCGTTATCGTATTTTAGAACAAGTAAGCTGAATAACCAGGTAGTATTTTTAGCCCCTTGTGTCTTTCCCATTGTTACCCCCTTAGCGTACACGGTTGTTGCCCCCTTAGCGTACACAGATCCCCAAGGTGCTCCATTAGTTGGTGATAGGGGTGTCTCTGTGACCATGGCAGTGCAATTCTTCTGCCCCAGTGGCCACTGAGCGTGTAGTAAACTGTTGCATGTTGAATAGCAAAGCACAGGCCATTGCGTGAATGCCACCCTGCTTGCCAATGCTCAGCGTAGCCCTCCTCGCTTTTTGTTTGGGCGTGTATCAAGAGTGGCCCTTTCTGGGCACCCAAGTGGCGACCCATCTAACGCGCTGCGTCGCGAAGCGGCCGACACGGGTTTGATTCCCGGACCCGGCGTCCTTTGCCGAATGTCTTCCCCCTCCGCTCTGTCTCCCGTTCTTCCTCTCTCTCTCCCTCTACCGGACTGCCCGGTAGTACAAACAAATAAAAATCGACCAAAAACATAATGAAAAAGGCCCTTTCTTGGGCCTGCTGCTAGGTATAGCATTTATTCACTGTGTGTTTCCACAGTGTAAATGGCTTGCGTAAGTCCGACATCATTAGTAAGTGTAAAGTATACTAACCCCTGCCATTTTGGTGTAGACTTGGCCGTCGATGCTAGTTTATCCCTTTCCCTGCACTGCTGCCTCGACATCAGTTTTATTCCGAATCCAGCAATTGACGACCTGGATCGCTAAAGGGACATTTCCCCAAACTCTTTTTTTCCTTGTGATAATTTAATTCTGCAAATCTGTGCTGCAGTAAAGCTGAAGTCTAAATGTAAAATGTAAACTGTGACAAGTTCTTGTCCCACTGCAAGCTTCATGTATGACACAATGGCAGTAGTGTAGTGCAGATTGTTTAGTGCTGAATTACTGTCCAGTATACACACCTGCTCTCCCGACAACATTTTTGAATACAGTAATGTTCTCTCAACATTTGGCTGCACCCTTCGACCAGCCTCAGCCATTGTGAGGCCGTGATTGACAACATGGTCCACAATTGACAGATTTTGACAACTAGTTCAACATTTTTGTATGTAATGACTCAAGCAATGAAATGAGGACTATTAGTTTTATAGGGAATGACTATTCAGCAGGCATAAGTATAGTTAATTTTGACTGACATGACATAAGCAAATGATAATGTTATAAAACAGCAGAGAATTGTATGAAAGCAATTGATGCATGTCCAAAAGCATTTGCAATTTGTTCGGAGGAATGAGAAACTGCTACTATGATGTGCACAAATGACCAAATGTTGTGGAGGTTGAACTAACAGTTATGAGAACTTTAATTCTGATCAGAGAAATGCACCAAAGCAATTGAGAAAAACTGTAATTCGGCAAATTAAGTCTCTTTGTTCTACCTTTCATCTGCTGTGTCTGTGTCACTGTTTGAGAAGCCACTACCCTGGGTCGGTTGGACTTGGCAAACTTAGGAGTGGAACAGGGTCCAGCTGGTTGTGAGTAAATACACAAGTAAATGCTTTTCTATGATGCCAACCCTGTCTTTGTCAAGGTGGACCCGAAGCCATCTAGATAGATAGATAGATAGATAGATAGATAGATAGATAGATAGATAGATAGATAGATAGATAGATAGATAGATAGATAGATAGATAGATAGATAGATAGATAGATAGATAGATAGATAGATAGATAGATAGATAGATAGATAGATAGATAGATAGATAGATAGATAGATAGATAGATAGATAGATAGATAGATAGATAGATAGATAGATAGATAGATAGATAGATAGATAGATAGATAGATAGATAGATAGATAGATAGATAGATAGATAGATAGATAGATAGATAGATAGATAGATAGATAGATAGATAGATAGATAGATAGATAGATAGATAGATAGATAGATAGATAGATAGATAGATAGATAGATAGATAGATAGATAGATAGATAGATAGATAGATAGATAGATAGATAGATAGATAGATAGATAGATAGATAGATAGATAGATAGATAGATAGATAGATAGATAGATAGATAGATAGATAGATAGATAGATAGATAGATAGATAGATAGATAGATAGATAGATAGATAGATAGATAGATAGATAGATAGATAGATAGATAGATAGATAGATAGATAGATAGATAGATAGATAGATAGATAGATAGATAGATAGATAGATAGATAGATAGATAGATAGATAGATAGATAGATAGATAGATAGATAGATAGATAGATAGATAGATAGATAGATAGATAGATAGATAGATAGATAGATAGATAGATAGATAGATAGATAGATAGATAGATAGATAGATAGATAGATAGATAGATAGATAGATAGATAGATAGATAGATAGATAGATAGATAGATAGATAGATATGGGTTTCTCAGATTGATATCCTTGTATTTCATCACAGAATTGTGATATTTATGGGCCATCTCTCCATCAAACAACAACAACAACAACAACAACAACAACAACAACAACAACAACAACAACAACAACAACAAAACTGTATTACAGAGTGATGTTATGATAAATGAACTAAATGACTGATGAATATATTATGAATATAAAAAGTAAACCTACACGAAGAAGATAAGGACCATGAGCGCTGTCTTTGACTAATCCCCAACTGTTTCCTTGGCAACGGTGTCTGCAGCTGTGTATCCAAGGACTGTGGGAAGGTGCCTCTCTTTTTTTCTATTCCCTGTCCATTCAGATTCATAAAAAGAAGCACAACGTGTCCGTGACTAGATCACTAGTAGACAGTACTAGTATTACAGAACCATTACGCTTTGGCCTTGATTGTCTAAGAAAATGAATACTGGTCGCAGGTTTGTTTTGAGTTCACGCCGGGACAGATTCTGATGTATGACTAGTCTCTCTCTCATAAAATAAGACACCTGTCCCAGATTGTCAGGATGACACAATAAAGTTAAACTTATATCATTGTTCTCATATTTTTATATTCAGATACAATTGTATTGCCTATATTTATGTCTTTCTACTACTGTATTACCCTGCCCATACCTGTACCCCCCCCCCTCCCCCCTCCCCGCCATGCTGCTACTGTATGACGCCTGAAATTTCCCCAAGGGGATCAATAAAGGAATATCTAATCTTATTGTGATCCTTGATGGAGCTAAAATGACAGTGGTATGATAATAGTGGCAGCCAGCCTCAAGACATAAATACATCAACATCAACGTTCAATTTGTTAAACCCCTCATCCAACGTGGTAAAACCCACAACATATTTATAGGCAAAATGTATTAAAAAATTATATTTATTCCTCTGTGCAACCTTACTCCTTCACTTGTTCTTCTAGCGTGTTTTATTATTATTCTTTTTAACTTTTCTCTTGAAGCTATTAATGTACTTTTAATAGATAATGGCAACTAGGGCTGTCAGTTTATCGCGTTAATTAGATTAATTAATTACACAGCAATTAATCTTTTATTAGTTTTTTTTTTTTATATTTTTTTATCTTATTCATTCCATAATAACGTAGAATACACATTTACAGACTTTTTTTTAATATGGTCCATTTGCATGTTCTTGGTATCTGATTCTAGGGACATCTATGGACCTCAGGGAATGTATTCCCAGTGTCAGAAATACTGTGTCTGTTACTAGGCTTGAGTCAATTGTAATGAACCAAATGAGAATATCAATAAAAAAATGTTTTATCTTTGACTGTGAATAACACCATGCTAACATTTACCAGACCTGAAAAATCTAAGCAAATTAATAAATGGAAGATGATTAAACTGAAGGTTGTGTATAGATACAGTACTGAATTCTGCCATCCGGACACATGCCATTTGAAATATGATTATAGAATATAGAATATCAGGCCTAAAATGGTTATGCGATTAACATGCGATTAATTAGATTAATTAATTACAAATCCTGATCATTTTCTTTAATCGCCTGACAGCACTAATGGCAACATACACCAAGCACATAGCCCAGAGTGTCTGCCTACCTCAAACTTAAAGCTGCACCATTTGAACTACTATTAAAATGCTGGAATATTATCTATAACCTCGACATAAAATCACCCTTTGAAAGAAAGTGAACCAACATCATGCTTAAAGGAAGCTTCTTTGGAGGCTTCTTTGTATAGTAAAGGTGGTGGGAGGATAGGTTCACTACAGCCAAACGTTTTAGTTTCAAAACAGCAGTCCTCCAAGGATACAGTAATTCTTCATTCAATACATCATACTAGGGCTGGCGATATAACGATAACGATAAATATCGCGATATATTTTAATAATCGATATCGAATATCGAAATAAAAAAGAAATCGAAAAATCGTTTTTTTTTTTTTTTTTTTGACCTGCAACAGGGCAGTTTTAAAACCAGAGACAGTGGACAGACTTGTCTTTCTTGCCTGCAACTTAAAGTAATGGCTTTGCTTGTCCAAATGACAATACTGACCAAATTGAGATTTATTTTTCTCTTGTCCATTTATTTTGTTTGCTTTCTAATTTAAAATACATTTTGAAACCGTCTGTACACAGTAGGTTATGTGTGCTAGCAGAACTAGTCTCCAGTCACGAGTCACGGTGCACATGTGCGGTGGTTTGTCCACCAAAAAAGCACCAAAAGATCGATAAATAAACTAGCAGAGCCAGAACTGTTCAACTCCCCTGGAGCCACAGCCAGCAGAGAAGCCAGTTTACTTTCGCTTTCAAACCAGCTGCAGCCTGAGAACTGGAGTGTGAGGGTGTAACACTGAAGATGGCGGCAATGACAAAGAATTGCTGCAAAATAAACATACATCTGTTGTTAAAAAAAAGATATTATAACAATTCGATAATTATCGATATCGAGAAATATGATAACATTATCATATCGTTATCGCGATATGATTTTTTTCCATATCGCCCAGCCCTACATCATACTTTATTTAGACTTTTCAGAGCTTTAAACCACCTTTTAAATCTAGAGAGATACAGGTTAGCAGCACGTGATCTGGCCCTGGATCCATGAGTGTCATTTAATACCTCCATGGTGAAAATAATTCAAAACATACAGTACTTGGGAGCTCTGCTGCTAATTACCTGTGTGTCTGTGTGTGTTTGCTCTACACAGGGAGTGGTTGTGTGTGTCCTGCAGACTTTTGCGTAACTAACGAACGGCAACCGCGGGATTAGAGGGTTTCGTCAGCGGTTGGGCCCAATACTTGTTTTTGTACTCACATGATCAACAATGATTACCATTAAAAAAAATATTTCTCTTTCAATGTCTTTCAACAGCAATATAACTTAGCCTGGTCCCTGTGTTTGTAATCAATTCTGATTGTTTTCAATTTTTTATTTTAATATAATTTTTTAATCAAGTTGTACAGGAAGCTGTATACCTCTGTATAATTATGAAGTTCATTGAAGAGATCAAGTTGCCTTGACCTTTGACCCCTGTCAATGTAACTAGAAGCAAGCATTGCTAGTGGACCTCAGAAGATCCTTTATTGAGAGGGAATAAGGGAACCAGGACAGAAGACAGTTCACTTTGGATGGGAGAACTTTATTTGCAATGTGTACAGTTTCAGATGGTTATTCAACATACAGAACAGCCAAGAGACAAACACCTTGATCTTGTCAAAATATAGCATAGTGGGTGTAAGTGTGTCCACACTGTACACACAAAACATTTACAACCCCATTATAAATCAATATTCAGAACTGAAATTATATTACATACTGTACCAAAACTATTGTAGAAAATATACAAGTGTGATACACAGTGTTGTATAATATTTGTAATCATAAAAAAAATAAAAAATAAAGACTATGTAGGCTACTGTGGTGTTTCCCCCACTTGAATTGTTAAATTAAGGGAAATATATTACCATGCCTTAATTAAATAGAAACCACAGAATTGGTTGGATTGTGACGCTAAGGCCGATACTTACAACAGCAATGAGGTATAGAGTGAATATGCAGTTGTAAAGAGTCCTTTGAGAGTCTATTCATGTATGCCTCGTCGCTGTTTACAAACATAGCGTATTCGAGCCAATCAGCAATACCAACTGAGTCATGTTGCAATTCGAAACTGGCCCCTACAAATGTCCTAACCCAGTTGTACAGTAAATGACCAAGTATGGCTTTGTCAGTATTCCAATGTACAGTGTACAGTGTGTGTGTGTCCCCCCTACCCACCCCCCCCCCACCTCCAATGTACAGCTCCCAACCCCACCCCTCCCACCCAACCTCCTCCAATGTACAGTTTTTACGTCAAATGTATATACCGTACTTTTCGGACTATAAGCCGCAGCTTTTTTACCCATTTTTCGACCCTGCGGCTTATATAACGGTGCGGCTTATATGTGGACCAAACCCGAAAATGTAAAAATCGAAATATTGCTTTTTTTACTGCATTGAAATGTTATTTATCTGTTCCCTTATTAAATATGCAACTTGTTTGTTGAAATGTTAATAAATGGGAGCTTCCTCAAACAGCCATCTCTTTCCCGACAATCCCCTCTGTGCACGAACCCTACATATGGTAATTAAACATTAAAACACCTGCGGCTTATAGTCCAGTGCGGCTTATATATGTACTGTACACATCATTCAATTTAGCTGCTGCGGCTTATAGTCAGGTGCGGCTTATAGTGCGAAAAGTACGGTACACTCTTTTTCTGGACACTTTTGTATCACAAACAGTACAATATTTGCTAATCTGATATGTCATAAATGTATAGATGTAGCAGTACTGTCTATCTGTATGTCATGTATGTCATATATGTTATGATGAATTGAAAATGGGGGACCCTGATGTAAACAAGACGAAAGTCTTTCTCTGGTCTGCATCCCCTTAACAATTGTATATGTATTGAGCTGTAGTGTACTGTACCCATTCTGCAATCTGTTAATACACTTTTCAATCAATCAATCAATCAATCAATCAATCAATCAATCAATCAATGTGACTAAACCATGGCACTCCCCTGACTAAAAATGGTTTAAAAACTAAAACAGATGGATGTCATTTTGCCAAAATAGCATGGCTGTGAGTGTGAGTCTTTCACATTTTACACATCTAGCTTTGGCATGGATTGATTGTTTAGATCCATAGCATGGCTAACAAATGCAAATAGGTTGTAATCTGCCCCGTTGTTCTGACCAGGATTACGTTCCTTCCTGCCCCGGTGATGTGCGCGAACACTGAGTCTGGTGTATATACGGCAAACAGGTCTATCTATACCTCAACTACTATACTACCACTAAATAACAATAAATAGTACACTGTAAAAGAGTAACTGTAAAATATTAAGTGTCTGAGCTATCATGCGTTTGCATCATATGGCAATCGGCTATATAAAGTCTGTTTTTGTGGTGCCTGTGTGTGTGTGTGTGTGTGTGTGTGTGTGTGTGTGTGTGTGTGTGTGTGTGTGTGTGTGTGTGTGTGTGTGTGTGTGTGTGTGTGTGCAATTTTCATAACGCGATAATTTGCTGTGTAATTAATTAATCAATCAATCTAATTAACGCGATAAACTGACAGCCCTAATATAAACTGACTGAACCTACTGTCACCGTTGTGACATCCAGTCCCCTGTTTCTCTGTCCATCCAGTCCCTGTTGTCTCCCCCTCCTATAGTCCCTCCTCTCGTGTTTCCTCCCAGGTCCAGCAGATGTCCCCAGTGTTTTCCCATAACGTTGTGACGTGTCTCGACCTGCCCCAGCTGTTAACTGTAATAATCACCGCCAGCTGTTTTCGATTAGCGTCCCTCTTGTATTCACGTCAGCTTCCTTAGTTAGTCAGTGTCTAGTCGTCTAGTTCCCGTTACCCCTCCTGTCCCCTGCGTTCCTGCTACTACTACACTGCTGTCTGCCTCGTGTTTCCAGTGGTAGTGTTTATCCGGTTACCAGTTTACTTTAGCCAGTTAGTCTTGCCCTGTTCTGTCATCCCGTATCCTACAGTACCCGTGAACCCGTCTGTCATCATTAAATGTCCACTTTCCCCCCAGTTACCTGCCTCTGCATCCTTTCATCTCTGCACTTGGGCCCGCAATCCTGAGCACCAGTGGAGGTCCAGTAAGCTACATTGTGTTACTGAGTGTAGTCTGGAGTCTGGTCCTCTGAGGCTCCAGGGGTGGCGGTTACGGTTAGACACCACAGGCTGTGGTTGGTGCGCTGGCCGCCCAGCGTCCCTTTGGTCGCAGTCGCTATTCCTCCATCTTCCAACCTGCTGCCTCCCCGCCCACCTGTTCCCTGTGAGGCCCTGTCTGCCTGGTGCCCTGCCCTCCTCTCTGCCTGATGCCTGTTCCTCTGCAGCCGCTGACTGCGGAGCTAGCCCTAGGGGTGGCTGACTGCGGAGCTAGCCCTAGGGGTGGCTGACTGTGGAGCTAGCCCTAGGGGTGGCTAACTACGGAGCTAGCCCTAGGGGTGGCTGACTGTGGAGCTAGCCCTAGGGATGAGTGACTGTGGAGCTAGCCCTAGGGGTGGCTGACTGTGGAGCTATACACAGCCACTGGCGGCTGTTGGAGGGGAAACCACTTCAGCTTCAGTATCTCTCCTTAAAGCATCGGATGTCCAGCGCCTCCTCCTTCAGCCCTGGCCTCTACTCTTCCACCTCCTCCTTCAGCCCCGGCCTCTACTCTCCACCTCCTCCTTCAGCCCCGGCCTCTACTCTTCCGCCTCCTCCTTCAGCCCCGGCCTCTACTCTTCCAGCACCTCCTCCTTCAGCCCCGGCCTCTACTCTCCACCTCCTCCTTCAGCCCCGGCCTCTACTCTTCCACCTCCTCCTTCAGCCCCGGCCTCTACTCTTCCACCTCCTCCTTCAGCCCCGGCCTCTACTCTTCCACCTCCTCCTCCTTCAGCCCCGGCCTCTACTCTTCCACCTCCTCCTTCAGCCCCGGCCTCTACTCTTCCACCTCCTCCTCCTTCAGCCCCGGTCTCTACTCTTCCACCTCCTCCTCCTTCAGCCCCGGCCTCTACTCTTCCACCTCCTCCTCCTTCAGCCCCGGCCTCTACTCTTCCACCTCCTCCTCCTTCAGCCCCGGTCTCTACTCTTCCAGCACCTCCTCCTTCAGCCCCGGCCTCTACTCTCCGCCTCCTCCTTCAGCCCCGGCCTCTACTCTTCCACCTCCTCCTCCTTCAGCCCCGGCCTCTACTCTTCCACCTCCTCCTTCAGCCCCGGCCTCTACTCTTCCACCTCTTCCTTCAGCCCCGGCCTCTACTCTTCCACCTACTCCTCCTTCAGCCCCGGCCTCTACTCTTCCACCTCCTCCTCCTTCAGCCCCGGCCTCTACTCTTCCACCTCCTCCTTCAGCCCCGGCCTCTACTCTTCCACCTCCTCCTCCTTCAGCCCCGGCCTCTACTCTTCCACCTCCTCCTCCTTCAGCCCCGGCCTCTACTCTTCCACCTCCTCCTCCTTCAGCCCCGGTCTCTACTCTTCCACCTCCTCCTCCTTCAGCCCCGGCCTCTACTCTTCCACCTCTTCCTTCAGCCCCGGCCTCTACTCTTCCAGCACCTCCTCCTTCAGCCCCGGCCTCTACTCTTCCACCTCCTCCTCCTTCAGCCCCGGCCTCTACTCTTCCACCTCCTCCTTCAGCCCCGGCCTCTACTCTTCCACCTCCTCCTCCTTCAGCCCCGGCCTCTACTCTTCCACCTCCTCCTTCAGCCCCGGCCTCTACTCTTCCACCTCCTCCTCCTTCAGCCCCGGCCTCTACTCTTCCACCTCCTCCTCCTTCAGCCCCGGCCTCTACTCTTCCACCTCCTCCTCCTTCAGCCCCGGCCTCTACTCTTCCACCTCCTCCTTCAGCCCCGGCCTCTACTCTTCCACCTCCTCCTCCTTCAGCCCCGGCCTCTACTCTTCCACCTCCTCCTCCTTCAGCCCCGGCCTCTACTCTTCCACCTCCTCCTTCAGCCCCGGCCTCTACTCTTCCACCTCCTCCTTCAGCCCCGTCCTCTACTCTTCCACCTCCTCCTTCAGCCCCGGCCTCTACTCTTCCAGCACCTCCTCCTTCAGCCCCGGCCTCTACTCTTCCACCTCCTCCTTCAGCCCCGGCCTCTACTCTTCCACCTCCTCCTCCTTCAGCCCCGGCCTCTACTCTTCCACCTCCTCCTTCAGCCCCGGCCTCTACTCTTCCACCTCCTCCTTCAGCCCCGGCCTCTACTCTTCCTCCTCCTCCTTCAGCCCCGGCCTCTACTCTTCCACCACCTCCTCCTTCAGCCCCGGCCTCTACTCTTCCACCTCCTCCTCCTTCAGCCCCGGCCTCTACTCTTCCAGCACCTCCTCCTTCAGCCCCGGCCTCTACTCTTCCAGCACCTCCTCCTTCAGCCCCGGCCTCTACTCTTCCAGCACCTCCTCCTTCAGCCCCGGCCTCTACTCTTCCAGCACCTCCTCCTTCAGCCCCGGCCTCTACTCTTCCAGCACCTCCTCCTTCAGCCCCAGCCTCTACTCTTCCACCTCCTCCTCCTTCAGCCCCGGCCTCTACTCTTCCACCTCCTCCTCCTTCAGCCCCGGCCTCTACTCTTCCACCTCCTCCTCCTTCAGCCCCGGCCTCTACTCTTCCACCTCCTCCTCCTTCAGCCCCGGCCTCTACTCTTCCACCTCCTCCTCCTTCAGCCCCGGCCTCTACTCTTCCACCTCCTCCTCCTTCAGCCCCGTCCTCTACTCTTCCACCTCCTCCTTCAGCCCCGGCCTCTACTCTTCCACCTCCTCCTCCTTTAGCCCCGTCCTCTACTCTTCCACCTCCTCCTTCAGCCCCGGCCTCTACTCTTCCACCTCCTCCTCCTTCAGCCCCGGCCTCTACTCTTTCACCTCCTCCTCCTTCAGCCCCGGCCTCTACTCTTCCACCTCCTCCTCCTTCAGCCCCGGCCTCTACTCTTCCACCTCCTCCTCCTTCAGCCCCGGCCTCTACTCTTCCACCTCCTCCTTCAGCCCCGGCCTCTACTCTTCCACCTCCTCCTCCTTCAGCCCCGGCCTCTACTCTTCCACCTCCTCCTTCTTCAGCCCCGGCCTCTACTCTTCCACCTCCTCCTTCAGCCCCGTCCTCTACTCTTCCACCTCCTCCTTCAGCCCCGGCCTCTACTCTTCCACCTCCTCCTTCAGCCCCGGCCTCTACTCTTCCACCTCCTCCTTCAGCCCCGTCCTCTACTCTTCCACCTCCTCCTTCAGCCCCGGCCTCTACTCTTCCACCTCCTCCTCCTTCAGCCCCGGCCTCTACTCTTCCACCTCCTCCTTCAGCCCCGGCCTCTACTCTTCCACCTCCTCCTTCAGCCCCGGCCTCTACTCTTCCACCTCCTCCTCCTTCAGCCCCGGCCTCTACTCTTCCACCTCCTCCTTCAGCCCCGTCCTCTACTCTTCCACCTCCTCCTTCAGCCCCGGCCTCTACTCTTCCACCTCCTCCTTCAGCCCCGTCCTCTACTCTTCCACCTCCTCCTTCAGCCCCGGCCTCTACTCTCCACCTCCTCCTTCAGCCCCGTCCTCTACTCTTCCACCTCCTCCTTCAGCCCCGGCCTCTACTCTCCACCTCCTCCTTCAGCCCCGGCCTCTACTCTTCCACCACCTCCTCATTCAGCCCCGGCCTCTACTCTTCCACCTCCTCCTTCAGCCCCGGCCTCTACTCTTCCACCTCCTCCTCCTTCAGCCCCGGCCTCTACTCTTCCACCTCCTCCTTCAGCCCCGGTCTCTACTCTTCCACCTCCTCCTTCAGCCCCGTCCTCTACTCTTCCACCTCCTCCTTCAGCCCCGGCCTCTACTCTTCCACCTCCTCCTTCAGCCCCGGCCTCTACTCTTCCAGCACCTCCTCCTTCAGCCCCGGCCTCTACTCTTCCACCTCCTCCTTCAGCCCCGGCCTCTACTCTTCCACCTCCTCCTCCTTCAGCCCCGGCCTCTACTCTTCCACCTCCTCCTTCAGCCCCGTCCTCTACTCTTCCACCTCCTCCTCCTTCAGCCCCGGCCTCTACTCTTCCACCTCCTCCTTCAGCCCCGGCCTCTACTCTTCCACCTCCTCCTCCTTCAGCCCCGGCCTCTACTCTTCCACCTCCTCCTTCAGCCCCGGCCTCTACTCTTCCACCTCCTCCTTCAGCCCCGGCCTCTACTCTTCCACCTCCTCCTTCAGCCCCGTCCTCTACTCTTCCACCTCCTCCTCCTTCAGCCCCGGCCTCTACTCTTCCAGCGCCTCCTCCTTCAGCCCCGGCCTCTACTCTTCCACCTCCTCCTTCAGCCCCGGCCTCTACTCTTCCACCTCCTCCTTCAGCCCCGTCCTCTACTCTTCCACCTCCTCCTTCAGCCCCGGCCTCTACTCTTCCACCTCCTCCTCCTTCAGCCCCGGCCTCTACTCTTCCACCTCCTCCTTCAGCCCCGGCCTCTACTCTTCCACCTCCTCCTTCAGCCCCGTCCTCTACTCTTCCACCTCCTCCTCCTTCAGCCCCGGCCTCTACTCTTCCAGCGCCTCCTCCTTCAGCCCCGGCCTCTACTCTTCCACCTCCTCCTTCAGCCCCGGCCTCTACTCTTCCACCTCCTCCTTCAGCCCCGTCCTCTACTCTTCCACCTCCTCCTTCAGCCCCGGCCTCTACTCTTCCACCTCCTCCTCCTTCAGCCCCGGCCTCTACTCTTCCACCTCCTCCTTCAGCCCCGGCCTCTACTCTTCCACCTCCTCCTTCAGCCCCGGCCTCTACTCTTCCACCTCCTCCTCCTTCAGCCCCGGCCTCTACTCTTCCACCTCCTCCTTCAGCCCCGGCCTCTACTCTTCCACCTCCTCCTCCTTCAGCCCCGGCCTCTACTCTTCCACCTCCTCCTTCAGCCCCGGTCTCTACTCTTCCACCTCCTCCTTCAGCCCCGTCCTCTACTCTTCCACCTCCTCCTTCAGCCCCGGCCTCTACTCTTCCACCTCCTCCTTCAGCCCCGGCCTCTACTCTTCCACCTCCTCCTTCAGCCCCGTCCTCTACTCTTCCTCCTCCTCCTTCAGCCCCGGCCTCTACTCTTCCACCTCCTCCTCCTTCAGCCCCGTCCTCTACTCTTCCAGCGCCTCCTCCTTCAGCCCCGTCCTCTACTCTTCCACCTCCTCCTCCTTCAGCCCCGGCCTCTACTCTTCCACCTCCTCCTTCAGCCCCGGCCTCTACTCTTCCACCTCCTCCTTCAGCCCCGGCCTCTACTCTTCCACCTCCTCCTTCAGCCCCGTCCTCTACTCTTCCACCTCCTCCTTCAGCCCCGGCCTCTACTCTTCCACCTCCTCCTTCAGCCCCGGCCTCTACTCTTCCACCTCCTCCTTCAGCCCCGGCCTCTACTCTTCCACCTCCTCCTTCAGCCCCGGCCTCTACTCTTCCACCTCCTCCTCCTTCAGCCCCGGCCTCTACTCTTCCACCTCCTCCTTCAGCCCCGGCCTCTACTCTTCCACCTCCTCCTTCAGCCCCGGCCTCTACTCTTCCACCTCCTCCTTCAGCCCCGGCCTCTACTCTTCCACCTCCTCCTTCAGCCCCGGCCTCTACTCTTCCACCTCCTCCTTCAGCCCCGGCCTCTACTCTTCCACCTCCTCCTTCAGCCCCGGCCTCTACTCTTCCACCTCCTCCTCCTTCAGCCCCGTCCTCTACTCTTCCACCTCCTCCTTCAGCCCCGGCCTCTACTCTTCCACCTCCTCCTTCAGCCCCGGCCTCTACTCTTCCACCTCCTCCTTCAGCCCCGGCCTCTACTCTTCCACCTCCTCCTTCAGCCCCGGCCTCTACTCTTCCACCTCCTCCTCCTTCAGCCCCGTCCTCTACTCTTCCACCTCCTCCTCCTTCAGCCCCGGCCTCTACTCTTCCAGCGCCTCCTCCTTCAGCCCCGGCCTCTACTCTTCCACCTCCTCATTCAGCCCCGGCCTCTACTCTTCCACCTCCTCCTCCTTCAGCCCCGTCCTCTACTCTTCCACCTCCTCCTTCAGCCCCGGCCTCTACTCTTCCACCTCCTCCTTCAGCCCCGGCCTCTACTCTTCCAGCGCCTCCTCCTTCAGCCCCGGCCTCTACTCTTCCACCTCCTCCTCCTTCAGCCCCGGCCTCTACTCTTCCAGCGCCTCCTCCTTCAGCCCCGTCCTCTACTCTTCCTCCTCCTCCTTCAGCCCCGGCCTCTACTCTTCCACCTCCTCCTTCAGCCCCGGCCTCTACTCTTCCACCTCCTCCTTCAGCCCCGTCCTCTACTCTTCCACCTCCTCCTTCAGCCCCGGCCTCTACTCTTCCACCACCTCCTCATTCAGCCCCGGCCTCTACTCTTCCACCTCCTCCTTCAGCCCCGGCCTCTACTCTTCCACCTCCTCCTTCAGCCCCGGCCTCTACTCTTCCTCCTCCTCCTTCAGCCCCGGCCTCTACTCTTCCTCCTCCTCATTCAGCCCCAGCCTCTACTCTTCCTCCTCCTCCTTCAGCCCCGGCCTCTACTCTTCCACCTCCTCCTTCAGCCCCGGCCTCTACTCTTCCACCTCCTCCTCCTTCAGCCCCGGCCTCTACTCTTCCACCTCCTCCTTCAGCCCCGGCCTCTACTCTTCCACCTCCTCCTTCAGCCCCGGCCTCTACTCTTCCACCTCCTCCTCCTTCAGCCCCGGCCTCTACTCTTCCACCTCCTCCTCCTTCAGCCCCGGCCTCTACTCTTCCACCTCCTCCTTCAGCTCCGGCCTCTACTCTTCCAGCGCCTCCTCCTTCAGCCCCGGCCTCTACTCTTCCACCTCCTCCTCCTTCAGCCCCGGCCTCTACTCTTCCTCCTCCTCCTTCAGCCCCGGCCTCTACTCTTCCAGCGCCTCCTCCTTCAGCCCCGGCCTCTACTCTTCCACCTCCTCCTTCAGCCCCGTCCTCTACTCTTCCACCTCCTCCTTCAGCCCCGGCCTCTACTCTTCCACCTCCTCCTCCTTCAGCCCCGGCCTCTACTCTTCCACCTCCTCCTTCAGCCCCGGCCTCTACTCTTCCACCTCCTCCTTCAGCCCCGGCCTCTACTCTTCCACCTCCTCCTTCAGCTCCGGCCTCTACTCTTCCAGCGCCTCCTCCTTCAGCTCCGGCCTCTACTCTTCCACCTCCTCCTTCAGCCCCGGCCTCTACTCTTCCACCACCTCCTCCTTCAGCCCCGGCCTCTACTCTTCCACCTCCTCCTTCAGCCCCGGCCTCTACTCTTCCACCTCCTCCTCCTTCAGCCCCGGCCTCTACTCTTCCACCTCCTCCTCCTTCAGCCCCGGCCTCTACTCTTCCAGCGCCTCCTCCTTCAGCCCCGGCCTCTACTCTTCCACCTCCTCCTTCAGCCCCGGCCTCTACTCTTCCACCTCCTCCTGCCTTCCTTCCTTCCTTCCTTCCTTCCTTCCTTCCTTCCTTCCTTCCTTCCTTCCTTCCTTCCTTCCTTCCTTCCTTCCTTCCTTCCTTCCTTCCTTCCTTCCTCCCTCCCTCCCTCCCTCCCTCCCTCCCTCCCTCCCTCCCTCCCTCCCTCCCTGTCTGCCTGCCTGCCTCTGTGCCTGTTCCTCGCTCCCTCTGTCTCCAGCCCTCCTTCCTGGTCTCTGGGCGCTCGCCCACCGTGGCAGGGCTCTCCTTCCTGGTCGACCTGGCGGGGCGTTGCCCCGTTTTCGCTGTTCGTCTCACCCCGTTGTTTCTCCCCCTGGCCTAGTCCCTCCTCTTGTGTCTCCTCCCAGCAGGTGTCCCCCAGTGTTTTCCCAGGTGTTGTGACTCAGTTAGTCCGTGTTTCCGTTACCCCTGTTCCCCTGTGTTCCTGCTACTGCCGTTTGCTTCATGTTCCAGTTACAAGTGTGTTTATCCTGTTACCTGTTTAGTTGAGCCAGTTAGTCTTCTTCCCCCGTTCTGTCATCATCATTAAATGTCCATTATTGGTTTTCTCCCCGGTCACCTGCCTCTGTCTCCTTTTGTCTCTCTGCACTTGGGTCCTCTACCACCGCAATCCTGACAAAGCATCTGGAGGTAAGCTACTGTACATTGTCACTTTGAGTGTAGTCTGGATCACAGGACTGCGACTGTGGGTATAATAAGCGCGCCATTGGCCGACTATTTCAGTCGAAGATTCTCCTCCTCTTCCGTTATCTGCGACACTATTTTGCAAGGGCGCCGTCGCTGCTTTAGCCGCGCCCAGGATGATTGTGATTGGTTTAAAGTAGGGCTGTCAGTTTATCGCGTTAATTAGATTAATTAACACTTTGACTGCCGGGACACGTCTTTTCACGTCTTTGCTGGCCATGCTAAAGTTGCCGGGGGACGCTGTACAGCGTCCTTATATCAATATTTCAAAAATCTGCGATCGGATTCATATTCCCCCTCCGCTGGCCTGAGATCCACCAGCAGGACCCACTGAGCTCTCTGGCGGTTCAGGAGCGCCATCTGGTGGCCGATCGGCGCAATCGCCACACAGGATATTGAATAGAGGTTGTCATGACGACCGTAGTACTTCCGGGCGCTCGCTATGGTTCATGGGACTCTGGCTCGTCACGCTACACGGTGATCGATTGGCAATAACTCGATAAACAACATGATTTGGACGTATATACCATTATACAAGCTGGAGATGGACCGGGTAAAAATATATCCCATAATGATCAAATTTCTACTCGACGATGATCGCCCAACGGCGCGCGGAGACTGGGGTGAGTTTCAGCGTGTAACGTTACCGTCTTAGATACTAACTGCTATTATCAACATTTGACCCACATTAGATGATTGGTATAACGCTGCCCACGGAATTATAAACGCCCCCTCGCCCATCCGGTCAACATCAGATGACGTTTAGTAACTTCTAGAAGTACGTCTAGTTGGAATTTTTTATATCGCGCTGATTGCCATCAAACTGTATTTCATCATCAATATAATGCATTTGGGGCTATATATCACGTTCTGGAGAAAGCTGCAGAAAGAGATGAAAACATACTTATACATTAGACCATACTTTACTATGAATATGTGAATGAAAAAGTTTAACGTTGCTACACAATGAACAATACATATAGGACTTTGAATGGGCCCTAATAATGGCAATGTAGCAATAGAATTTAAAAAGTTATAGCCCTGCAAAGAAGGGGACTTTCTCCATAGACAAATAGCGCTGGCAATCTATGGTATATCATTAATTTAACCCAAGGCAACCAAAGTGTTAATTACACAGCAAATGATCGCGTTATGAAAATTAACTCAAAATTAATTACATTTTTTATTTTTTTTTAATCTTTTTTTTATCTCATTCATTCCATAAGAACGTAGAAGACACATTTACAGACTTTTTTTTAATATGGTCCATTTGCATGTTCTTGGTATCTGATTCTAGGGACATCTATGGATCTCAGGGAATGTATTCCCAGTGCCAGAAATACTGTGTCTGTTACTAGGCTTGAGTACATTGTTATTGTAAAATGAGAATATCACTTAAGTTTTTTTTTTATCTTTGACTATGAATAACACCATGCTCAAATTGACCAGACCTGAAAAATCTAAGCAAATGAATAAATGGAAGATGATTAAACAGAAGGTTTTGTAGATACAGTACTGAATTCTGCCATCCAGACAAATGCCATTTGAAATATGATTATAGAATATAGAATATCAGGCCTAAAATGGTTATGTGATTAAAATGCGATTAATTAGATTAATTAATTACAAATCCTGTAATTAATTAGATACATTTTTTTAATCGCCTGACAGCACTAGTTTAAAGAAATGCAAACAAGCCAGAGCATTTTCCCCCCTATAGCAGAATGATAACAGGTTCAGCGAGACCCCTCTCTGGCGCTGGCAAAGCGATATCGTGTGGAGAGAGGTCTGGCTACGCGAGACTACTTTGAGTGGAATACATGTATCTAGGCAACGAAGGCACTCATCAAATGAATCAGATTTGATTTAGGGGGATAGACAGTTAAAATATGCAAACACACACACACACACCTTGTGAATCCAGAATTGGACTGACCTACTTTACCATATCATCATTTCAACACACACTCTCTCTCTCTCTCTCTTTCTATAACACATAACACATGCAGACACACACATGTACACATGCACACGCACACATACACACACACACGTACATACACACACACAGACATACACAGACACGTACACACACACTCACACACACATACACACTCACACACAGACGTACACACACACACACACACTCACACACACTACACTCTCACGCACACACAGACACACACCACACACACACACACAATGCCAGACCACTGGTCCAAAATCACTACTACTAATCACAGTTTGATCTACCCAAACCCATTGTTTGTTTGTTTACCTCTGATATACTGTAGCTTTTCAATGACAAGATTGGGTAATTGTGTCAAAAGGTCTACATAATGTATTTATAATTGCATAATATTTTGTCATACGTTTTTTTTTAGAACAATCACTACTAAATGATTGTAGTGATTGTTAAATTTATCATGTTATGAAATTGAATGATTATTTTTATAAAATTATGCAAATAATGTAATAATGTATGCAAAGGTACTCCCAGGCGGTGTGCACATTTTTCAATACATGAAAGAAAATATGATTTGAGAGACATTTGTAAATTTAGCTAGTGTTCAAAAAGCTAAGAAAGGGATTAAAAGGAGATGTATTTCTATTGTTGGGGTTAACTTGTAGAAGATTCAAGATGCAAGATTGTTTATTGTCATGTGCACAGTTAAACAGACAGTTTTCCGTACAATGAAAATCTTACTTTGCTAGTCCGCCCTTCACACAAAATCACACAATACTTACATTTACAATTTAACAATGCTGATATACATTTAATAAGAATGAGTCATTCGCTTTTGGTTTAAAAAAAATTAAATAAAAAGGTTTGTATAGCTATTTTTTAAGATAACAAATGTGAATAATTCTTTTTTTGTTATTCTTTTTTAGAATACTGTTTTGGAGTCTTAATTTAGTTAAGAATATAGGACAGGCATATATAAGCATTATACTTCAGCCTGTACCTTTTCAGTCACTGATCAAATATTGTTGAATGATTATGCATATTGTATTGTGTGTGATGAGTGAATAAAACTACTACTACTAAATGGTTATTCATGCTGTACTGTAACTGGATGGAGAGCACATGTATACAGTATCCTGTGACCGAGACTGATATAATAGAGCAGCAGTCAGTCAGCCTTTATCACACTGAAGTATCCAACCTGTTTTTTATCCGATATATATAATATTATGTATAATATATGTTGTCTGTCAGAAATGTACCCACCATTTTCATTTTATATTATTTCCCTAAATATTCTATAGGGAAAGAAACGGGTATACAGTAGCACTACAGAGATACAGTAGGTGATTTCAGGAAGGATATTCATTTTTATGGTGTACATTTTTCCCCATTGTGAGAGTGGGAGATGTTTTGTTATTGTTTGTCTTTAATTAGGTTGGACATGTTAAGTTCAGGAATCTGGCTCATTTGTATTAAGTATTTGATACCTGCTGGAGACCAGATTTTCCTCAATTTATTTGTATAACGTTAGAGATTGTCTGCAGGACATTTTGATAGTGATTTGGGGGGGATTTGTAACTATTAAAATAATCTATGAAAATGTTTAATTTGTCTTTGCCTTTATTAATCCCTTGAATCTTTTAATTTGCTCCGATTAAATGAGCTAGGGGCTCTACAAAGAACAAATAGTAAAGGGGATACAACACAACCTTGGTGGGTCTTCTTGCAAGAATTTGTATATTTTAAAGAACATTCTTCTCTTTAAAACATGTATGGAAAGACACCCCCCCCCTGGGAAAACAGAGAGCAGGAAATACTATTTATGAACAAAATGTCCACTATTATCTATCATCATCATCATCATCATCATCATCATCACCACCCACGCTATGCATAAAATATATAGGTCCGCGGAGAGGCACGCTGAGGAGGCTGTGCAAATTACAATGGCATCTCTCTCTCTTTACCTAATATTTTGATTCCATCCTGACATTTTCAGTTGGAAGGGCAGTCTATATGCGTAACGAATTTCTTTCCATTTTATTTTCAAAAAGGGCACTTTTTTTATGAGGCTCAAAAAGGCAGGTGCTCAAGCACCCCTTGGGCTCTATGTGTGCACGTGCCTGCGTTACGCATATAGACTGCCCTTCCAACTGAAAAATGCAGGATAGAATCAAAATATTAGGTAAAGAGAGAGAAATGCCCCGTATTCCATTGCAGTTTGCACGGCCTGCTCAGCGTGCCTCTCCGCGGACCTATATATTTTATGCATAGCGTGGGTGATGGTGATGATGATGATGATGATAGAAAACGCTGTGGCGCATACAGTTGAATGCTGGTATTACACTCACTGAGGGACACGAAGAAGTCAAGTCCGATGGGATTTGGGAATCTCAAATACAAATCGGGATTGGAATAAAAAATGCATTTATATTAAACAATACAGAATATACAGCACTTCTTGGGGTCTGTAGGGTAAGCACTTATTCCCTCCCCCCTGAACATTTATGGAGATGTATGGACCTTTTAAGTCAGTGATAAAAGTGTCTTTCAAGGATAAGTGAGCTCCTGCACTGATTATTATAGTTCAATATTCAATATTTGATCACCAAAACCCCCCAAAAAGCATAAAAAGGCCCCTCCCCCCCCCCCCGCCCGAAAAGGGCCCTTAAAAATCGTGCTTGCGCGCTACGCGCGCTCTTTTGAAGACACAGACCTTCAAAAGAGGCACCCTTTTCAGCATTTGAGCACCTGCCCCTCTAAAGTCCTGTGCACGTCCCTGCTGCCCTTTGTGTGTCAGAGGTCAGCAGAGAGCACCGTAGCTCCGGGTCCGGGGTCATGGGGTTAAACACTGGACACAGGAGACCGTCGTGAAGACTCAGGCGTAGTGCCCACACAGTACAATTCACCGGAGGGATCAGTAGTCGTCTTTATTCTCAATAAACAACAGTTGTTATTGTTGTTGGCCATGCAGATGAAAGAGAGATCGTATCAGATACCCGGCAATAGACTTTTCATGAGTTATTTACAGAGCAGATAATATCATAATAAAGATGACAGCTGCATTCCAAGTGAATAGTGACATGCCACCTTAACCTCTTCCATTCAACCTTTAACACCTTATCCTCACACGTTTTATCATGTACATTTGGGACATGTACATTTCACTGTATGTCCCGCATTTCACTGTATGCCCTGGTATGTATGTGACAAATAAACCTCTTGATTCTGATGTGTGTGTGCGCGCAGGTGCGCGTGTGTGTGTGTGTGTGTGTGTGTGTGTGTGTGTGTGGGTGTGAGAGAGTGTGTGTGTGTGTGTGTGAGATACACATATCTGTTAAGTGATAACAATGTTGCTCTACGTTGTTTCTCAGGCTAGGCTACTGCACAAATACAAGCATTCTGTCACCCAAGCACGTACAGCTAAACATACATTAACAAGATAATGAGATTGTGATATACTGTATATTGTTATCTAACCGTTGGTATATGACCGAATTGAACGAGTATATTTAACCACAGCTATTCACGGATGAGATCAGTGTTGTCAGACGCTGGTGAGGGCAGTGTTAAAAGAACACGCCAACATTTGGGGAAATTAGCTTCTCGTCTTCTCCAGAGAGAGACAAGAAGATTGATACCAGTTTCCTCTCTGTGTGTGTTCAGTAGAAAGCTATCTGGCTGCACGTTAGCCTAGCTTAGCACAATGAATGGAAGCGGACAGTGCCTAGACAACTTTCTACAGAACGCACAGAGAGGAAACTGGTATCCATTTAAGAGACCCATGTACATGTCGAAATATTTCCCAAAGGTCAGTGAATTCCACGACCACAACACCAGAGGGAGTTCCACAAATCATGTTCAACCCAGATTCGGCTCAAACAAGGGACTAAACATGTTTCGCAATTATGCCACAATAATGTGGAACGCCCTACCCACAGGAATGTGAATCCCTACCCTCCTTCAAAACCGCTCTCAAAGAGCACCTACGGGTGGCCGCAATTAGAAACTGGCCCCGGTAAATGTCAACCCCCCCCCCCCCCCCCCCCCCCCCAACCCCCCCCAACATACAGTTTCTTCCCCTTCGGATGTATATTTTTTTATGCTATCTTTTTCTTAGACAGTACTGTACATTTGTATGTCTTGTATGTCATAAATGTCTCGATGAGTTGAAAATGGAGGACCCTGATGTAAACAAGACGAAAGTATTTTTCTGGTCTGCATCCTATTAGCAGTTGTTTGAATGACAGAAACAAGACTATAGTGTTTCATGCAGATTGAGAAAAAAGAGAAAACACACAGTAGGTCCACAGGGTACAGAACACTGAGGAGAAGAGAGGAGGAACGTGGGCGACACTTCAAAGTTGGCTTCCCGCCGACTCCTGACAGTAGCGGCTGTGGCCTCTTATAGGACCTCCGCGGGGCGGGAGGGGGGGGGGGCGTCCCTCACGGTCGGGGCGTCCTCCTAGAAGGTGAGTGCTGAAACGACGGGGAGGGAGCACAGTCACTCACAAACGGCAGGCGTCACGGTTTCCGGTTTCGGTGGGGAAAAAAACGGCTTCTTGCTTTCAGTTCGTTCGGTCGGAGTTGCATCATGCGAGGGCCGGTGGGACGACAAGAAGAGAGGAGGAGGAGGGGGAGGAGGAGGAGGATGAGGAGGTGGTGGGGGTGGTGGTGAGCCATGCAGACATGCGTTCGCGGAGCCGAAGGCGAGCGCACGTCACTTACAGTCGGCCTCCTGGATGGCCCTGACAGTTTGACTGAGCTCCTGAGCCTCCAGGGCCAGCGTGGCGCTTGTCCAGGGGCTCTTCCTGTAGCGGAGGGGGGCCGGGCTTTGGGACGAAGTGCCCGCTTTCGCTTCTCCGGAGCTGCGTGGAGGAACGACATAAAAAAAAAAGAGTCAGTGTTTACAGGCAGAAACTGCGATTGAGTCGTCTAATGGTCTTTTCGGTCTTTGTTTACAGATAAATCAAAAACACACATGTGTGGACTTTCAAAAGGAAAAGAAAAAAAGAAAAAATCACAAATGTACATATTCAAAGTATAGCTCACACACAAAATCCAAACTCAATGACCAAAAAAAAAGAATAGGCTGAAGCACATGCTTATTTTTGCCTATCCTTTACAATTCTTAAAAACAAAATATACTTTAAGACAAATTTAAAATATGCTGCAAGATATAATTTTTTTTCTTTTTCTTTAAGAGAAAAAAGAAAAGAGAAAATAAATGTTTAATGTTTTACTCAAAACTGTACTCCTGAATTATTTTATCCTTCATGGTCTTTTTAAATCTCCCCTGAGTACACAACTTCAACCCGTCACTAAGACTATTCCACAATTTAACTCCCAAAAACACATCTAGCTTTTACATTAGTTCTTACCTTTTTATATGTTTTAAGAATACACAACCCTCTTAAATTATACTTTCCTTCTCTTGGTTGAAAGAGACATTGAATACAAGCTGGTAGGTTCTTACTCTTAGCACGAAAAATGAAAAATGAAAATTCGATTACATGTGGGTTAGTATCAATCACAGGAAATATTATTTTGGTTTTGTTATTATGAATTACATTTGCAACGAGAAACTCTGCTCTCGCAAGGAGCTCATGCATTCCTAAATCAACTCAACTCAACTTAAACAGATTCTTTGGGATTAACTGAGGAAAATGTAGCATTTAGTTAGTCGTTGGGTTGAAATATATAATTCAAAGCGGGGGCAAATAAAAAAAAGGTCTGCAGACATCAGCGTATCAACAGCTCGGTCAATCAATTATAGATTTTTTTTTTTTTGTATAGAATATTCCTCCATTCCTATTTTCTTTATGGTGGTGGGGCCGCCATACGTTTGTTTGAATTTGCATCACGGATCGGGGCCTTTAGAGAAGAAGAGGGTGTGGTCAGCGCTCTGAAGGCCCAGCCGTGGCTCAGGCCATGCGACGGAGGGAGGTCTGTTGCTATTGGCAACCAGTTAAATGGCTCAACGCCACTTGCAATTACAACACTAATCCAGCCCATTACCAGAGCGGCTTGTCTCTAATGAATACTAGGTTGTCAATTAGCCACTAGGAGGAGTGCATCGCTTCTAAATAAATTACAGATAATGAGTCCGTCTCTCTCTCTCTCTCTCTCTCTCTCTCTCTCTCTCTCTCTCTCTCTCTCTCTCTCTCTCTCTCTCTCTCTCTCTCTCTCTCTCTCTCTCCTCTCTCTCTCTCTCTCTCTCTCTCTCTCTCTCTCTCTCTCTCTCTCTCTCTCTCTCTCTCTCTCTGACTGCACTTCTATGTTTTTTTTCCTTCATTTTCTTCCTCAGACGGTCTGAGCTGAACCCTCTTACCTGTAGCTCTTGGGAGGGCTTTGGGTTTCAAGGAGGAACTCTTGGATATTCTGTGGACAGAAAAACACACCAGAGTTCCCTTGGTTCATTGTGACCATTGTGACCAAAGATCCATTCACTGAACCCTGTTCATCCACTGCTTTCTTTGTGAGGAGGGGACTTGAATACTGTGTGAGACAGAATAGCTCGCAGATTCAACAGCATCAATCAGTCAATCACATCATTTGAAGGGCATTTCTTGAGGCCACCAATCGATGTTTGTGAGCATAAACAACTCTCTCCAAAACATAGACATCAGAGACTTCCTGAGTTCCCTCAGACCAACCGTTGTGATCGGAGGATCAAGAAAAGAGGGCAGGGTTTGAAATAGGTCATTTCCAAGACGTACAGAGTTTCTCTTATTGTATAACAGTGCAAGCAGTTCTGAACACGAATCATATGTTATATTAAATTGATATAACATTGAGCTTATATACCTCCACAAAGTCGAGCAGCTTTCCAGTAGACGACTCAAAGCTCTTTCTGGTCCCCTCGCTCTTCCGTAGCTGACACTCGAGCACGGCTATTTTCTTTTTCAGCTCTTCTGTCTCCTCCTGGGTGGAAATAAATGAAATGAAATGAAAGAAAGAAAGAAAGAAAGAAAGAAAGAAAGAAAGAAAGAAAGAAAGAAAGAAAGAAAGAAAGAAAGAAAGAAAGAAAGAAAGAAAGAAAGAAAGAAAGAAAGAAAGAAAGAAAGAAAGAAAGAAAGAAAGAAAGGTTGAGTCTGTGTGTGGTCTCTTCTGAGTCAGTGTATTCATGTAGACTGCTGCAGCTGGAGACATCATGTAACCATGTAATTGTGATCACTCAGAGTGCACTGTTTACTGGGTGGATTTGGGTGCAGATTATTATTATTATTATTCTTAAAAAAGATCCTACATTTACATTTAGTCATTTAGCTGACGCTTTTATCCAAAACAACTTCGGTACAGTTCTGTATAAGTAACATTGTTCGTCAAACAGTGTCGAACCTGAGTGCTACAGTCTTGTCTGCATATTACCTATAGGGCTGGGTACCGAATCTACCGGCACTTTTAAGGGTATCGATCGAATCACGTCGGTACTACCGAGTTTGCATGTTCTTGGTATCTGATTCTAGGGACATCTATGGATCTCAGGGAATGTATTCCCAGTGTCAGAAATACTGTGTCTGTTACTTACTAGGCTTGAGTAAATTGTAATGAACCAAATGAGAATATCAATAAAAAAAATTTTTTTTATCTTTGACTGTGAATAACACCATGCTAACATTTACCAGACCTGAAAAATCTAAGCAAATGAATAAAGGGAAGATGATTAAACAGAAGGTTTTGTAGATACAGTACTGAATTCTGCCATCCGGACACATGCCATTTGAATTATGATTATAGAATATAGAATATCAGGCCTAAAATGGTTATGCGATTAAAATGTGATTAATTAGATTAATTAATTACAAATCCTGTAATTAATTAGATACATTTTTTTAATCGCCTGACAGCACTAGAAATGACCTGAATCCCTTGTCCCACCAGGCCAGCCCCAAAACCCTCTCCATTACCAATGATCAACCCCTCATATAAACATTCAATCAATCTAGCTAACGCCTGGACTCCGCTCAACATCACCGATCCTCCCTCGCCGGTTCACACTAAGGCCCTCTTGACCTTGAGGGTCGCTAGCCGGATCTCTGTATAAACCCGGACACCGTCTACAGAGTAGTACACTGAGCACGGAGACTGTCAGGTTTTAAACTGTGGATACCAAACATAGAAGGTAAAGACGACTTTAAACTGTTAAACAGTAATCAATTTTATTGCACTGTAAAATTTCTATTTTATATGTCTGAACTGTATGCGCTCATTTTATGTCTATTCTATTCTACTACTTATTGCACTGCACTATTGCACTATTTTACTCTGTCAATTCTATTTGACTCTTTTTATTATTGTCTATTTTTTTACTTTTAACTGTGATTTTATATGTCTGCACTGTATGCGCTCATTGTATGTCTATTCTATTCTACTACTTATTGCACTGCACTATTGCACTATTTTACTCTGTCTATTCTATCTTACTCTTTTTATTATTGTCTATTTTTTTTTTTACTTTTAACTGTGATTTTATATGTCTGCCTTTTATGTGCTCATTTTATGCCCGTCTTTTTTCTGTTGTGAAGCACTTTGAGCTGCAATTTTTGTATGAAAGGTGCCATACAAATAAAGTGTATTATTATTATTATTATTATTATTATTATTATTATTATTATTATTATTATTATTATTATTATTATTATTATTATTATTATTATTATTATTATTATTATTATTATGATTATTATTGTTATTATTGTTATTATCACAGTACAGCAGCAGCTCTGGCAACTGAATAGTACAAAGCAAACACTGACCTAGATTCACTGTAGTGCAGGGAGCGGGGGGAAACCTGGAGGGGGCACCTGGAGCGGAGTCGCACGGGGATGAGGGGCAGTCGGACAGATGGGGTGCAGGGAGGGGGTTCACTCCCGTCGGGAAGGAGGTCAAGTGGGTAATTGAGAGGGGGGGGTTATCGAATGGCACAACTCCTCCAGGGTGTCCGCAAGCACGGCGGGGAATAATGTAGCGTCCACAATCAAAGTAGTCGAGCGCACACCAGGGGTGTTCAGACCGAGTCATTAAATGTGTGAATTGTTTTTGTTTTTATTTACTTAGTGGTACAGTACTTATGTTATTGCACAGACCGTTTATTGTATATAAATTAGTGCGTCAATCGATTAAAATATTTAATCGCGATTAATCGCATGATTGTCCATAGTTAACTCGCGATTAATCGCAAATGAATCGCATTTTTTTTCTTTTTTTTATCTACCTTAAAGGGATCTTTTTCAAGTTCCAAGTTGTAATACTCTTATCAACATGAGACACAAAAGGATGACCCTCGTGCATTGCAAATTTGCATCAAATTCAAAACAGAGTGATGCACAAAATAACTTAAAAGAAAATAATAATTTAAAACAATGAATAAAGTGTGCATGAAATAATAGGGGGAAAAAAACGTTAGGAACTTGTTACATTCACCCACACAAGGGCTGAGTAATCACACCACCCCCCACCCCCTCTCTCTCTCTCAAGGCCTCTACATGCTACAGCAACTTCAAAGCAACTTCAACACAACATCAGCGCGATTTCAGCGCGGTTGTTGTTTAGGGTCTTGTAGACTGTGTTGCGAGGAATCTGCGTACATGTCTCCAAAATCTAACCTAAACAACCGTTGTGTTGATATTGCGTAGCAGTGATTGGTTGGTTAGCGAATGGGGGCGGGGCTGTCATAGAATAATATAGGTCTCGCAGAGAATACCATCCGCCATTGTTGTAGCCAGCCAGCGTTGATGCTAAATAATTAGCGTCACATAGCTGGCCTTTTTCTGAAAACCCAAGCACATATTGTTCCATAGCATACGCCTTCAGTTGATCATGACAAATCCTCTCTTACCTTGACGATAAAAAAGCCTTGATAATTTAGTAAATAAAGCTGTAGCCAGCCAGCTAGCATTGGTGCTATACAAAATGCTATCCACATTAGCTACATAGCTAACCAACTAAATACAATGGTATCCTGAGGTAACTTTAACGTTAAATACAACGTTTGCTAGTCGAAATGACTGGACACACACAGGGACAAGTTAAACATCAATCAATTAATTTAGTAGTTTGAGCTGCATGTGAGCCGGTCTTTCTCTCCTCTCCATTGGAAACGAATGAAGTTACGTTAAAAAGCAAAGAACCTGCTGACAAAAGTTAAGCTGTTAGCAACAGACACTATAATACTTCCGGTCGGGGAATTTCAAAATAAAAGAGTGAGTCTAAAAGCACCGTAAATGCGTTTATTTTGTACATTATCTAACGTTAACACGAACCTAAACTAACTTTAGATTAGTTTAGGTTCGTGTAACGTTAGATATTGTAAAAAATAAACGTATTTACGGTGCTTTTAGACTCGCTCTTTTATTTTGAAACCCCCCGCCCGGAAGTAAAAATCATGCTTATTTTTCTGCTTTTATCAATGGGTTGGTTGAGAAGGGAAGCGTCATCTATCTAGGGAACCTAGCTACATACGGGGTACAATGTTACATAGGCTGCGCGTTGATTTTGCAGAAGCATAAAGGTAGAGTGTCTGCAACACCGTTGCTTTGTCGATGTTGTGTCGAAGTTGCTTTGAATTTGCTGTAGCATGCAGAGGCCTTCACACACACTCTCCCAGCTCTCTTTCTCTCTTGCTAATAGAGGACGCGACCCTGGTCAGACGCCTCTGGTTTTAGCTCCGCAACGATGTACACACTTTTAGCTATTATGTTTGTTTTTTCTACTTTTTTATTTAAAGCAACACTGGCGGGTACGTCATACGACCGTCAGACACTTATGGACCTGAACCCCGGGCTCAAAGAGGAGTTTGGAGACACTTTTGACCTAGAATGGCCAGCAGAAATCAGACGGGAGAATGGCGGCAAGGAAAAGAACAAAGGCAACGGCAGGAGGAGACACAGAGGGAGACGTGGAGGTATCAGACTGAGACTAAAAAGAGCTGCTTACCGCCCAGCAATTCCATCCATCTTTCTGGCGAATGCCCGTCCGTTGGAGGGTAGGATGGATGACCTGAGAGCGAGGGTCCAGTTCCAACAGGAGATGAGAGACATCAACATTATGTGTCTCATGGAGACATGGCTCACGTCGACGACTCCGGACAAAAGCGTATCTCCCTCGGATGCCTTCACAGTCTTACGTGCAGATTGTACCGCTGCCTCAGGAAAGACCATCGGCGGCGGAGTCTGCCTCATCACGAACAATTCCTGGGTTAATCCCGAGGGGGTGCAGGTTCTCTCAAACTCGTGTTCTCCGGACATGGAACATCTTTCTATCCTGTGTCGTCCGTTTCACCTCCCGAGGGAGTTCACCGCGGTCGTCATGACTGCCGTGTATATCCCCCCACACGCGAATACGGGCAAAGCGCTGGGCGAACTACACGATCATCTCAACAGACACCAGATCAAACACCCAGACGCAGTGATGGTAGTGGCCGGCGATTTCAACCAGGCCAACCTGAAGAAAGTGATGCCGTCCTTTTTTCAGCACATCGCTTGCTCCACCAGAGGGAAAAACACACTCGACCACTGTTATTCCCCGTTCAAAGCCGGCTACAAGGCAGTAGCCGCTCCGCCATTAACGGGGTCCACAAGCTCGAGCGATCACGACTCCATCTTGCTATTTCCGGCATATCAACAGAGATCACGTGACGCCGTCGTGTCACGTGAGACAAAGAAGTGGACCGACGAATCAGAGGCCACGCTCCAGGACGTGCTTGCAGACACGAATTGGGATATGTTCAAAGGAAGCGCCAGTGACGTCAGTGAGCTCGCAGACACAGTGGTGAGTTACATCACAACAATAGCCGATGGTATTGTCCCCAGGAAAACGGTGCGGATTTTCCCAAACCAGAAACCGTGGGTGGATAGCACTATTAGAGCAGCTCTGAACTCTCGTACCACCGCCTACAACCTGGGTAGAGAGTCAGGAAATATGGAGGAGTATAAGGTTTCAGTCTATACTCTACGCAAGGCTGTCAAACTTGCTAAGAAGACATATGCTGACAAACTGGAGACACAAATGGCACAAAACGACACAAGAGGATTATGGCAGGGACTGAAGACAATAACTGACTATAAGGTCAGCGCCCCCTCAATGGGGAGCGACGACGCCTCCCTCGCGGACAAGCTCAACATCTTCTACGCTCGGTTTGGTGTAGACAGTGGCGCTGCCGGCTCTCCGGCTAGTGACGTCACTGGCGCGCCGGCTGTTGTGGAGGGGGGGGGGGGGGCAACCGCGGGGACGCGGGGACGCTCTCTCGTTGTCGGAACACAGTGTGAGAAGAGCATTTATGCAGGTGAACACCAGGAAGGCTGCTGGCCCAGATGGCATAACAGGACGCATACTCAAGTCCTGTGCCAACCAGCTGGCCCCAGTGTTCACCGCCATATTTAACCAATCCCTGGCGGAGTCAGTGGTCCCTGCCTGCTTCAAGATGTCTACCATCATCCCTGTACCGAAGAAACCCTCCCCAACATGTCCAAACGACTACAGACCGGTGGCACTCACCTCTGTGGTCATGAAATGTTTCGAGAGGCTGGTCAAGGACCACATTTGTGCCTCCCTCCCCAGTGATATGGACCCTATGCAATTTGCATACAGGACAAATAGGTCCACCGACGACGCGGTCTCCCAGGTACTGCACAGCACCCTCTCGCACCTTGACCGTCAGAAGGGGGGCTATGTGAGACTGTTGTTCATTGACTACAGCTCAGCGTTCAACACCATAGTCCCCACCAGACTGGTGGACAAGCTGATCGAACTAGGTCTGAGCTCCGCCCTGAGCGCCTGGGTACTGGACTTTCTGAGCGAAAGACCACAGGCGGTCAGGGTGGGGGGTCAGACCTCCAACACCATCACCCTGAGCATCGGGTCCCCCCAGGGCTGTGTTCTGAGCCCCCTGCTGTACTCACTCTACACACACGACTGTGTGGCCAAGTTCAGCTCCAACTCCATAGTGAAGTTCGCGGATGACACGGTGGTGGTGGGGCTGATCTCGGACAACGACGAGAAGGCCTACCGGGAGGAGGTTGAGGTACTGGAACGCTGGTGCCAGGACAACAGCCTGCTCCTGAACATTGGTAAAACCAAGGAGCTGATCGTGGATTATAGGAGAGGACAGCAGGAGACGCACACACCACTGATGATTAACGGGGCTACCGTGGACAGGGTGAGCAGCTTTAAGTACCTGGGGGTCCACATCTCAGAGGACCTGACATGGTCAACACACATAGACACAGTAGTAAAGAAGGCGAAACAGCGCCTCTACCACCTGAGACAGTTAAGGAAGTTCAGAGTATCGGGGAAGATACTCCAGTCCTTCTACTCAGGAGCTGTAGAGAGCATCCTGACCGGAAACATCACTGCCTGGTATGGAAACAGCACGGCACAGGACAAGAAGGCCCTACAGAGAGTGGTGCGCTCAGCCGAGCGTACCACGGGTATTGCACTACCCCCCCTGCAGGTTCTATACAACAAGAGGTGCAAATCCAGAGCCTGTAGGATAATGAAAGACCCTCACCACCCCAATAACAGCCTGTTTCAGCTGCTGAGGTCAGGCAGACGCCTGCGAACCCCAGCTACTAGGACAGAGCGGCTTAGGCTCAGCTTCTTCCCCCAGGCCATCAGAGCCATGAACAATGAACATTGAGTGCTCAGAACATTGAACTATCCACACACAAGCACACATGAACACACACACGACACGCACACTGTGCACGCTCACACACGAGCAGCCACTTAACACTTTAACATGAGCGGGCACACACTCATGTCGCACACACGCACACTTATGGCCAAAGGAAAGGACACTTTAAATTAGAATAACAGGAACAGTGTATTGCACTACCAAAGCTAACTAGCATGTCCCATATGCTGTGTAAATAACTATGTACAGATACCGAGATGTCACTCCATGTTACCTGTTACCTGTTTACTGCACAATGTTGTTTTTTCATTTTTTGATTCTATTATATGTACCACTGTATTGCACATCGTTGCGGGCAAGACCACCCGCATTTCATTGTATACCTGTATGCCGTGACAATTAAAACTCTTGACTTGACTTGGCCCCTTCCTCATCTCTCTCACCCCCCTCTCTCTATATATCACACACACACACACACACACACACACACACACACACACACACACACACACACACACACACACACACACACACACACACACACACACACACACACACACACACACACACACACACACACACACACACACACACACACACACACACACACACACACACTGTTACGACCCTGGCTCAGGGGCACGCAACCTATGTGCAAACCAACACCAAAACCCTGTGCTCTAACTCAAAGTGCTACTATCTCAAGGAACTATTAATATAAATGTTAACTAAAGTACTAAGGTAACCCAACGGACAAGGACTAGAAGAACGTGACAGCTCTTTCTCTAAGCACAGACAGTGCATGTGTGTTACTAGGTCTGCCTTTAAAGCTCCCCAGCAGGTAACCAATCAGCACTAATTGGCTAATTGGCAGGCCTCACCTGCATGCCCGGTGACACAGGAGTGATCAGGGCCCTCATTCATCAACGTGGACGTAGAACATGTTCTATTTCCACACGTAAGCACAGAATGTAGAATCAGTGTACGCACAGAAAAATCGGGATTCACCACACGTGCGTACGCAGGTTCTACGCACACCTGTCATGATGAATATGACTTTGATCCTACGTTTGAGCTCATGCACTGTTTTAAGTATTTGCATACCAGAACCGCCCCGATTAACCATATACGGTAATGGTATACCCCCATGAAATGTGGAAAAATGGACTAAGCCGAGGGAAGCGTGTTATGAGAACGGTGATGTCGGATATGATATCTATTAACCATTGCTGCCTGGGCAGCACAAACACTAATAAAGACCGTGCTGGAATATGACTGCCTTTTCCCGTGTTGTTTGATTAATACCCAGGGATTAAAGTTCTCCTCAATTTTATTCCAAATCGCGATGGATTTCCCGTACATTTTTTACCTGCTGCATATGATTTCTAGAGGCATACTACAATCTATTTTGATGTCAGTATTGGGTAGCCTATATAAACAATAATACGAGAGCATATACAAGAACAATGAATCTCACTGCATGTATGATGTAGCCTGCCTTTCAATACATGAACTTGAATCCCATCATGTTTGTGTGCGGGACTCACAAGGCTGTTGTCACAATGGGTGGTACCGGTACAGTAATAACAGTCCACACAATATCACGATGGACCATGCCATAGCCTATGTTCTATTAGGACATGATCTGTGACGACAAATGTTCTAGAATGTTTGATTAAGATATCATACTCTGACAGCATGCCTATGATCAACAAAAACGCGAACTTGAATCCCATCATATACATAGTCTGTCCACTATCTGGTGTCATTGCAATGCGTTTTTTATTCTTTCTTATACAGTAAAAAGGGGGAAGAACACTATATCGTGGGTGTTCATATGACTTGTATTCTGCTTACAGCTTCGAAATTCCACTTGTTTCGTTTAACGTAAAGCATTTTAAATATAATCAAAACGTTCCCGTGTTTCTGCGGTCTGTGCGCAAAATAATAACGAGTTGAGCTACGCGGAGTACACCCCGTATAGTACACCCCGTATATTCCGATAACGCTATATGAACCATGCTGCATTCATTCTGAGAGAAAGATCTATTATTCCAAATGCTATTTATAGGGTTTTGACCATAATTACACTACTGTTGCTGTTGTGAAGGGCCAGATTAAACCGAATATATATATTTATTATATATATATATTTAATTGTATTTGTATATTCTCTAATATTCCCTGATATCCCTTGTATATTCCTTGTACAATATGCATTGAATATCCATTCTAGCCTACTGAACATCCCATAATAGTCTCCATTCTACTATTGGTCGAGACCTTGGTGCCAGGCTGCCATACCCCTCAGACCCAGTTCAAACGTACCGCTCAACATGTACGAACAAGTCCTAGTTCCGCGTAGGAATCTGGCTACCGCACCACTAATGGGACTATTTGTTCATAGTGCGTATATATACTGCGCTACTAAAGTAGGACTTTCTTTTCAGTCCAGTTTCTTACCCTCCAATAGAGTCACAGACGTAAAGCCTCCCCGCGACGCCACGTGTGGGAGTAAGGCCAAGTTCGGCTTACCATCGGTATTGAGACATCGTGTATATTAATATTTGAATAGTCATATTTGGCACTATATCGTCGAGTTGGACGTAGTCTATTAAGCTAATAATAGTCTGTTAATATATAGTGCTTCGTGCGGTGAGAATACTACCGTAGTCAGTACCCCATCGTTTCGGGCAGAGAACTGGCTGCTTATCCAGGGTGGTTGACCCCACGTGAAGCTGCACCCGAGGAGCCCCAGAGCCGACGAGCGAGTGGACCTGTATACCGGATTATTCTACCGACGACAGCCCGCCTTCCCCGGCACGGATTATGCTTTGTATACGTTGATTATTCCATGGATAAAGACCCCCGACACTGCCGTGTGTTGGAACCCCCCCCCCTGGAGAGGACGCAAGGTGAGGAGACGCTCTGCAAGACGAGGTCGCTTCACGTCTCTCCTCCGTGGACCGGAGGACGCCGGCCCACAAAGAGTCCATCTGCTTTCATCTGTGGTCCAAGGATCGCCGGCGCATTGAACGGCACTACAGTGGGTTCACCTGGGATACCCTTGGCCGGATGAGGCAGCCGGATTCTACCCCCCCCCCCTTCCTACTCCTGTCGGCTTACAAGCGACCGGATTAACCCCCTCTAGTGTATCCAGCCTATAATCATTAAAGTATCATTGCTGTTATTCCTTAACTATTCCAGGTCGTATATGTACCACCTGCGCCTTCAGAGATTGGACATTCTCTATTGATATACCGACGAATACTCTTGCCATAAAAGTGCATACTAATTCCCATTCATAAATGTGATTGATTTGATTAAGTGCTTGCTCTACACACCATCGCTGTGTAGAAATAAAGACCTATTTCTAATTCGTACATTTGTGTTGGATCCGTTTCATCTACGTGACAGTGTTCATCATAATATATTTATGCCGAGTACTGGGTGGCCGAATATTAAGTACAAAGGTAGTGGTAGTAAGTATCATATCTAGTAATACAGTCAGGGAATTGTACCCCTCAGTTACAATTGGTCCTTCGAGCCGGATGGTAATCAGTGTAATATTAATATAGTGTTATTAATATTGAAATGGCCTATGATGAACACTCCACGAAACGATCCTCCTAACCAACGCCCGCAGCACGAACGACGGCTCCCTCAGTACTTAGAGGCTTACGCTGTCAGTCAACAACCTAGTCTTCTACTAACAGTAAACGCGGTAAAACTAGAAAGTAAAAGTATGTCTAACCCCAACGCCCAGACTACCCCGACCATAGAGGCCCCTACGGGTTCTAATGTAACTGACCAAGTTCACGGTGGGGACCAGTGGGAACCAGACATGACTTCACACCCCGCCAGTACTGAAGAAGTAGTCCCCGATGAGTCCCGGGAGGAATACAACGCTACCGAGAGAGAACTCGGCACGGAAGAAGACGGGGAGAGCACCGTGGAGATAGAGCTCCAAGGCTCCGCAAGGAGTACCCCGAGGGAAGGCTCCCCTATACAACCGCCTTCTCCCAGCGAGGCAGAGAGGACCCTACAGCAGGCCTTCCTCATCAGCCTGAACGCCGCTGCTGAACGCGACCGACTGCAGATCCAGCAGCGGAGCGAAGAAGAGCATATACGTCTAGAAATAAGACGCATTCAGAGGGAAGAGAATGTGGCCCGAGACCGAGCAGACAGCCAGCGAGCAGCTGCTGGTGCTCTACGGGACGCAGAGCGCGACAGACAGCAAGCGCAACTAATAGAACAGCTGATCAGACGGACAACACCCTCTCCCTCCGCCAGAGGCTCCAGGAACTCGTCTAGACACACCTCCAGGGCGGCATCCCCTAGCCGAGTAAACAACCCTGAACTTGACCAACAGACGAGGTCTATACCCCCCACAGACCACCTCCCCCCACCGGTCCAAGCGAGACCTAGCAACCGGGAAGGAGCAGCATATCCTGTGGAGAGGCTAAACCAGAGACTACAAGCACTGGATGACCTAACCGAAGACGAAGAGGAAGAGGAGGAGAACCACGCCCGACGACAGCACAGTACTCTACCGGACCAGGAGGTCCGGTACAGCCCAGGCTATACTCCCGCGGAGCTGCGCTACAGAACCCCGACTCTATACACGGGTGAGCACGACGCACGACCCGCACCGAGGAACAGCACCTGGACAAGCGGGCCATGGTACACTGCCGGTACCAGCCCATACCAAGGAGCGGGAGGAGACTCGCCTAGGAGGCCTCTCCCCCAACGCTCGCCGATGTATCCACAGTCAGCGTCATATATTGGCACGCCTATGGTACCCGACTTCACCCAAGAGAACCGGGCCCAGTATACAGAACTCCGCATGTGTCTGGAGACCATGTTGGTGGATGTATTGGATGAACGCCACAAATACGCCATCCTACTGAAGCACTTAAAGGTACCCCGCGCACATAATATAGCGCTCGCCTACGCGACTTCCACCACCCCATACACAGCAGCGCTGGTAGCATTGGACCAGAGGTATGGGCGCATATGGGATTACGTGATCCAGGAGATCCGACACATCGACCGCTTACCCCCAGCAATAGACAATCGAGCACTGGACGACCTGTCCATCAGAGTGCAGTCCCTGGTAGGGATGTTGGGAGCGCAGAGAGAGAAGGGGAGGCATGAACTTTACGCCAACTCAAATGTGGAAAGGATCTTGGAGAAGCTGCCGCCCGCTCGACAGGAGCGTTTTAGGCGGCAGAGGGACCACCGAGACCCGAATGGCCCCGAACCGAACCTCCTCGATCTAGCAGACTTCCTGGCGAGAGAAGTCAGCAGCCTACGGCTAGATACATTCGGACGGAGCACCCCTGGCTCCAGAGAAGGAACCAGACGACTAAATGATGGAAGAAGATCGGTGACTGTGATGCACCAATCGGAGTCAGTACCGAGCAGCAGGAGCCACAGTACCCCCTCCAGAACGGAGAAGTGGAAGATAGTGTGCCCCTACTGTGAGAAAGAACACTGGCTAGCGCAATGTGACTCCTTCCCCAAGCTGAACGCGGAGGAAGCAAGTCAATGGATAAAGTCCAACAAGCGCTGTTTTCGCTGTGCGCGCTCACACATGGCAGCCGAATGCCGCTTAAAGAAAAGGTGCACCAAGTGCGATGGAGCCCATCTGGACATACTTCACGACAGTAACAGACGGCGCCCTTCACCCGCACCATCCAGCAGCAAAGCGAGCGTCATGTACATCGATCCCGCCAGCAGCAGTGGAGCCCGAGTACTCCTAAAAGTAGTGCGTGTGACACTAAGCTACCAGAATAAAGTCCTGGACACTTACGCCGTCCTCGATGACGGGTCCGAGAAGACCCTTCTGCTCGCCTCCGCTGCGGCCCAGCTAGGGCTGCGGGGAAGCGAAACCCAAATGACAATTCGGACAATAAGACGAGATTTGAAGACGATAAAGGGCGAGAATGTCTCATTCTCTATCGCAGCAAGCGGCCAGCCTGAGCGACGGTACCAGATTACAGACGCTTTCACCAGCCAAGAAATAGGGCTGTCGCGGTACACATACCCCGTCGCCAAGCTGATGGAGAAATATGCACATCTGCGCAAGTTACCGATCCCGCTCATAGACAATGCTATGCCGACCCTGTTGATAGGCTCCGACCATGCAGACCTCATTGTCCCGATAGACCGGGTTCATACCGGACCCCGAGGCTGTCCTGCAGCAGTCGAGACCCGTTTGGGATGGACTCTCCAAGGCCCGCTCGCCAAATCTCTCAACCGAAGTACAGCCACTAGATGTCTCCACTCCCGAGTCACAGAGGGAGAAACCGCACTCCTGCAACACGTAGAGCGGCTATGGACCTTGGAACAAATGCCCTTTAAGAACGGAAAGAAAGACATTCGCTCTAAAGATGACATTTACGCCATTCACCTCCTCGAGACAGGGACCAAGAGAGTCCCGGTCAACGGCGTGTTGAGATACGCCACGCCACTCCTGCGGCGAGAAGGAATGCCTACTTTCCACGCCAAGACAGACGCCACAGAACGGTACCTGCTGAACACGGAGCGGCGCTTAGCCAAGAACCCCGCCCAAGAGAGTGTATACCGCGCTGAGATTGAGAAGCTCATCACAGCGGGACACGTCACAAAGATGGACATTAAAGAGGCTGACCAGACCACTGAATCGTGGTACGTGCCTCACCACAAGGTCCATCACAACGGTAAAGACCGCATAGTATTTAACTGCAGCTACCAGATCGGATCCCAAAATCTGAATAAAGAGTTACTGCCCGGTCCCACACTCGGCCCCTCCCTACTCGGCGTTCTACTCCGCTTCCGCCAGGAAAAGGTGGCCATCAGCGGGGACATTAAAGGAATGTTCCTGCAGGTGAGATTAGTAGAGGAGGACAAGCCCCTGTTACGGTTCCTATGGAGAGAGAAGCCAGGAGATGAGCACCCAGCCATCTACCAATGGGAAGTCCTCCCCTTCGGAACGACGTGCAGCCCCTGCTGTGCTACATTTGCACTACAGAAACATGTAGCAGAGGACCCAGCAGCGGACGAAGAGGTCCGACACAGCGTAAAGAACAGCTTCTACGTAGACAACTGTCTACAAAGCCTTTCAACCCAGGAAGGAGCCGAGGCTCTCCTGATTAAACTCCGCGCCTCACTGATCAAAGGCGGCTTTGATCTCAGGCAGTGGGCCAGCAGCGATCCGCAAGTACTGCGCAGCCTCTCCTCCGAGGACAAGGCAGCCAGCAGCGAGACCTGGATGGCTACAATCCCGGGAGAAGCCCAGGAGATGACCCTGGGATTGGTGTGGCGATTCAAAACAGATTCGCTTCACTACAGACACAAGCCCCTGACTACGGAGCAGGGAAGGCCGGCGGCGGCGCCGACCACCAGACGGAGTGTGTACACAACACTCGCCCGACAATATGACCCGCTAGGATGTATTCTACCGTACACCACCAGGGCAAAAATGATTGTACGAGCATTGTGGGACAAGGACCAGGGCTGGGACGACCCCATTCCCGCACACCTTGCATCCACCTGGAGAGAGTGGGAGATGGAGCTCCACTCACTCCCAGGCGTTAATATGCGCCGAAGCTACTTCCCACCCACGGTGAGGCCAGAGACATGTAAAATGGACTTACACGTCTTCAGTGACGCCTCAGAGGTCGCATACGGATCAGTAGCCTACTTGCGGGCCCAAGAAAGGGGGGGAGAGATCTACACAGCATTTGTCCTCGCCCGCTCGAGAATAGCCCCACGCAAGCAACAATTTATCCCACGTCTAGAGCTCTGCGCAGCCCTAGCCGGAGCGCACCTAGCCACGCTCATCCAACGTGAGCTCACCATACCGGTGTCTAGAACAATCCTGTGGTCAGATTCCACGACAGTACTCGCCTGGATCAAATCGGACTCATGCAAGTACAAAGTCTTCGTGGGAGTCAGAGTCACCGAGATTCAAGACTTAACCGAAGAGTTAACCGGAGAAACAGAGTGGCGCTACGTTGATACAAAACAGAACCCAGCTGACGTCATCACCCGGGGAATGCCCCTAGATGACCTCACCCGTCACAATGCTTACAGTGACGGCCCCGCATTCCTAAGACTCCCGGAAGGACAGTGGCCCATGCCTATCCCGAGGGAAGCAAGTCCAGAGGAGGTGGAAAATAAGAAGCCTGTGTTCTGTGGATTGAGCACTGTTATCTACCCAGTTACCCCCAACACACTCCTGATGGGGCGGCTAGATCCTGCATTACCCCAGACAATGTACCGGCCTGAAGAAGCGAACGGCCGACGAATGTGGAGGTACAGCCAAGTATTAGCCGACAAGTTTTGGAGCAGTTTCCTACTGCACTACCTACCGTCTCTACAGACCCGCCAGAAGTGGGTAAAGGAGAGAGACAATTTGACAGAAGGAACAGTCGTCATGATTATTGATCAATCACTGCCCAGAGCTATGTGGCCGGCCGGCCGCGTAAGCAAAGTGATCACCGGTGCCGACGGCAAGGTCCGAGCAGCTGAAGTGCTTGTCCAGGGTCGCACTTACACCCGTCCCGTGGCGAGGCTCATAGAACTGCCCCGACTCCCAGACACAATCGATGATGACCATGACCCTATAACCCTATGACTTTGTGAAGTTGACTGACCCCTACAGCAAACCCTTATGTGTAAATAGACAACGCGATTAATCTGTCTCTGTTTAACTGATTAGGTCTGGGACCAATCAGGGGGTGGCTGTTGTGAAGGGCCAGATTAAACCGAATATATATATTTATTATATATATATATTTAATTGTATTTGTATATTCTCTAATATTCCCTGATATCCCTTGTATATTCCTTGTACAATATGCATTGAATATCCATTCTAGCCTACTGAACATCCCATAATAGTCTCCATTCTACTATTGGTCGAGACCTTGGTGCCAGGCTGCCATACCCCTCAGACCCAGTTCAAACGTACCGATCAACATGTACGAACAAGTCCTAGTTCCGCGTAGGAATCTGGCTACCGCACCACTAATGGGACTATTTGTTCATAGTGCGTATATATACTGCGCTACTAAAGTAGGACTTTCTTTTCAGTCCAGTTTCTTACCCTCCAATAGAGTCACAGACGTAAAGCCTCCCCGCGACGCCACGTGTGGGAGTAAGGCCAAGTTCGGCTTACCATCGGTATTGAGACATCGTGTATATTAATATTTGAATAGTCATATTTGGCACTATATCGTCGAGTTGGACGTAGTCTATTAAGCTAATAATAGTCTGTTAATATATAGTGCTTCGTGCGGTGAGAATACTACCGTAGTCAGTACCCCATCGTTTCGGGCAGAGAACTGGCTGCTTATCCAGGGTGGTTGACCCCATGTGAAGCTGCACCCGAGGAGCCCCAGAGCCGACGAGCGAGTGGACCTGTATACCGGATTATTCTACCGACGACAGCCCGCCTTCCCCGGCACGGATTATGCTTTGTATACGTTGATTATTCCATGGATAAAGACCCCCGACACTGCCGTGTGTTGGAACCCCCCCCCCCTGGAGAGGACGCAAGGTGAGGAGACTCTCTGCAAGACGAGGTCGCTTCACGTCTCTCCTCCGTGGACCGGAGGACGCCGGCCCACAAAGAGTCCATCTGCTTTCATCTGTGGTCCAAGGATCGCCGGCGCATTGAACGGCACTACAGTGGGTTCACCTGGGATACCCTTGGCCGGATGAGGCAGCCGGATTCTACCCCCCCCCCCTTCCTACTCCTGTCGGCTTACAAGCGACCGGATTAACCCCCTCTAGTGTATCCAGCCTATAATCATTAAAGTATCATTGCTGTTATTCCTTAACTATTCCAGGTCGTATATGTACCACCTGCGCCTTCAGAGATTGGACATTCTCTATTGATATACCGACGAATACTCTTGCCATAAAAGTGCATACTAATTCCCATTCATAAATGTGATTGATTTGATTAAGTGCTTGCTCTACACACCATCGCTGTGTAGAAATAAAGACCTATTTCTAATTCGTACATTTGTGTTGGATCCGTTTCATCTACGTGACAGTGTTCATCATAATATATTTATGCCGAGTACTGGGTGGCCGAATATTAAGTACAAAGGTAGTGGTAGTAAGTATCATATCTAGTAATACAGTCAGGGAATTGTACCCCTCAGTTACAGTTGCTATTTTACAATGAACTATAATGGATTACGGGGGTCATACAGAACACGCGCCAGTGTCTTTATTTCCGCCTTGAAACTAATGCAGAACTGAGGAGCGCTTATGCGTAGTAACGATATTCTACCACTGGGCGTCAGCTAAGTGTGCTCCGACCTGTGCGTACACGTAAGCACGGAGTCAAGTTCAAGTTGAAATTGATGAATCCCACTCTTTGCTTAGAAATGATCGTACGCACAGGTTAAGCACAAATCTGTGCGTAAGAGACGTTGATGAATGAGGGCCCAGGCCTCTAGTACATAACACCTCCCACACCAAACTGGTTGCCCAAGAGGCAACCACTACACAACAACCCATAACAAAACAAAAAAACAACTGTGACCCCTTAGTTGTCAGGGCCACTACCACAACAGCGATAACGGGTACCACAAACACCGGTACTATGATGGTGAGAGGGCGTTTGCTAGCACGTTGTCCCTCCCACGATGTGGCGAATATCCAAGTTATACGCCTGGAGGAACAAACTCCATCGCATTAAACGATGGTTCGAGTTCACCATGCTGCGAAGAAAAACCAAAGGGTTATGGTCTGTATACCCAACAAGGGGTAAACTGGAGGATCCAACGTAAACATCAAAATGGTTCAAGGCAAGAACCGGGTCGGCCCCTGTCGAACACGACCACCGATACCGATCTGTCAAAATTATACTGCAAACCAAAATCAACCTGAGAACTGCGCTTAACAGAACAGAACACAGCACAACAAAACCATAGATCACTGATACCACCACCGCACCCATATCCATCCCACCTGGCACTGGCAGTTCAGGATACTGCACACCGTGAACATCCAGAGTAGGCTGTACCGCCTCAGGTACAGCCCCAGTGTACCGGGAACATGGCAGTACGACAGTCACAATAACGTCTGGAACACCATCTAAAATGGCGTCACCCAAAATAACTTTGTCCTGATCAAAATCAAAATGGCTGCCACTCAACAGACCAGGTCGCGAAGGCGGCTCCTGCTCCACAGGACACAGGTAACTAGGTTGACCATCACACCTAGTGCATGGCAGAGAATCAGTGTGGACATGTGGATCAATGTCAGAATCATCAACTGACATACTGGGACCATCCCTGCCCACACGTGAAACATCAGGGACAATAGAGCTATTGTGGGAAGGCTGGCAGCCTAAGTCAAGCTTAGTAGCCTCTCCAACTAGAACGGTGTCACATGAAACAACAGCACCTCTCATAGCATCCTTCCCACACTCATCCTCCAATTCGTTCGTGGCCTCAGCCACCGTACAGGCTGGGAAGACCTTGAGACACTGCGCTGCCATATCATCTCCTGTCACATGCTTCTCCGGCACGCCTGTCAACTCTGGTTTCACCACCGGGCCTAACACAAAACCACAATCAAGAGAATCATTATGCAGAGGTACATCCACAGTGTGCTTTCCAAAATTCTCAACAGGTACACATTTTAACTCAACAAAGAATGTGTCACTAAGTGTAATGTCCCAAGTCGAAGTATCAACAACATCACTTTTGTCCTTTGACATTTCTCGTGCCACAGCACACACAGGAAACACTCGTGGATGTTTCTGTGCCAGCTCATTAGAGACCTCAGAAACCACAGGAATGGGAGTTACAACCGGAGTAGCCAACACTTTGTCACCAGCCAAATCATTCCCTAGAATGAAGGACACCCCCTTTATGGGAATGTGAGAACATACCCCCACAACAACATTGCCTGATACTAAGGGAGAATTGAGCGTGACCTCATGCAAAGGTGCATCCACAAATCCACCCCCAAAGCCCCGAACAACGACACCGGAATGCAAAGAAGAGTTTTCTGAAAACGGCAAAACCCCCTCCAGAATGAGGGACTGAAAAGCACCGGTATCTCTCCAAATTGTTATAGCCTGTTTGGACTCTAGTGCATTAGTCAGGGAAACAAATCCATTCATCATAAACCTTGAGGAACCCTCGAGTTCTTTGTCCACACGTTTGATACTTTCCCCATCCCCATCTAACGTTGGCATAGGCGTCCTGCATATGGTTTCTACCAGAGCCACGGTTCTGAAATTTTTCTGCTCAAGCACCGGGCACCCAGCAACGATATGACCAGGTTCTTTACAGTAAAAACAGATAATCCCTTCTGGGAATGCACCAGCAGACCCACCCCGCCTAGGAGGTGAAGTTAACTGACCAGCAGACACAGGTTTTTGGAAACGGCCCCCCTGAACAGGACGCCTATCCCCGGACTCAACACGGTAGTCCTCCAAAAACACGGACTTGTGTGTCAACACAAACTCATCGGCGAAGACAGCGGCGTCGCCTATCTTCGATACCCCACGCTCATTTAGATGTGTGGAAACGGTATCAGGAACACATCTTTTAAATTCCTCTAGGAGAATCAACTGCCTAAGCTGCTCTCTTGACTCTGCCTTCTGAGAAGTGCACCACCTGTCAAACAGGTTCTCCTTCTCCCTACCAAACTCAACATAAGACTGCCCCTCCAACCTGCGATGACCTCTAAAACGCTGACGATAGGCCTCAGGGACCAACTCATAAGCCCTCAAAATGGAAGCTTTAACCAGCTCATAATCAGCGCTTTGTTCAAGGGACAGAGCAGTGTAGGCTTCTTGTGCCCTACCAACTAAAACACATTGCAGCAGCAGTGTCCAGGCGGTATCAGGCCACTTCAATGAAGGAAAATATCTTTCCACGTCTTTCTCAAAAAATGGTGGCACCATCCTAATATTCCTGCCTACATCAAACCCGGAACGTGACTCTGGATGCAGAGCACCCGCCTGCAAGGCAGCATGCTTATATTCAAGCTCCTTCTGTGCACGCTCATGCTCCAACAACATTTGTTTCTCCTTAAACTCACGCTCCTCTCTCCTCTCCTCACGCTCGTGCTGTAACTGCCTTTCCTTAAACTCCAACTCCCTTATCCTCCAGTCACCCTCTACACCAGGTAATAGCGGAGATGCGCCAGATGAAGGAGGCTCCTCCACCCTCTCCTCAAGCACCTGTTCCCTAATGAGCAAAACCCTCAAAGCACCCAAGGCAGATGGTTTCAAACGTTTCTCACTGGGAGTAAGCTCGACCTTGTAGTGCACAGCAAGCTCGAGAAGCTGTTCTTTTGAAAACCTCTCCAACATGTCATGTGAAGGGTGATCCACAAAATCCCTAACGGAAGCCATCTTTTCTGCACCAGCGCCACAACCCGTTCACTTTAGAGTCACCAAAAAGCTGCCAAAAGCACCCTAGTACACACACAATCCACCTAAAGAGCCACCAAAGAAACACTAAAGAACCACTGAAGAACGACTAAAGAACCACGACGAACCACTGAAGAACCATACAGAATGCCAAAGCCACTAATAATAACCATAAAGGGACGCGGTGGCAATGTGTGCTACGGAGCGCACATTTCAAGGACGCAAAAAAAAAAAAAAACACACCCACCCCAAATAGACGTGTCATACACTCAGGGTGTTAGGTGCTACCAGGTATGCTCACCAAACACTCAAACAAACAAAATAAATCCAACAAACAATTCCAAACAGGTGCGCCTTCTAACCTGATATGACTACATATGCTTCTACGTCTAAACTGCAGAAAAAACCGGCCCACCACATGTCTACCCTAAGAAACACTAAATCAAGCCCTACCACACTACCTGTGTTTTCTGGCCGCCCTAATCTACCTACCCTTAAACTAATGCCCTGTAGACCTAACTTTCTTCAACCACACCTGCTACCAGTCAAAGATCATATACCAATCATTTCATTGACCGCCCCAGGAGTACGTGGTGCACAGGACGCTAACCAACAACCAGAAAATAATGTCCCTATCTACATGTGGTGCCCACTAAACTATATATTTTAACAGCATAAGTAGTCACATCAAATTAAAAACAAATACGGCATACTCACCTGTTTGATGAAATGGCTCAGCCCCCACGTTACACCATATGTAACGAACACCACCCAAACCATAATACGATGACACCCCGTGCAACACAAAAAAAAAAAAACACCAAACAAAGGGGTAAAAGATCCCGGACAAGCGCCCAACTGTTACGACCCTGGCTCAGGGGCACGCAACCTATGTGCAAACCAACACCAAAACCCTGTGCTCTAACTCAAAGTGCTACTATCTCAAGGAACTATTAATATAAATGTTAACTAAAGTACTAAGGTAACCCAACGGACAAGGACTAGAAGAACGTGACAGCTCTTTCTCTAAGCACAGACAGTGCATGTGTGTTACTAGGTCTGCCTTTAAAGCTCCCCAGCAGGTAACCAATCAGCACTAATTGGCTAATTGGCAGGCCTCACCTGCATGCCCGGTGACACAGGAGTGATCAGGCCTCTAGTACATAACACACACACACACACTCTGCCTCTCTTTGTTAACTACAACAAGCAATGCTGTTTGTTATTTAAGACGAGGTCGGAGATTTGTGTTCATTGTGCTGCTTTTATAAAGCCTCAAATGACGGCTTACAATATTTCATGAAAGCAAAGTGTTTCAAAGATTTAAAAAGGTTTAAACTGTATAGCACTGACAAAGTTGAACAAAGTGCTGTACAAGTCCCACAACATTAAAAATAAGTATATATATAAAAAAAAAAAAAAAAAATGAATCTCGAAGAATCTCGGCCCCGAAGCTGCGAATGCCAAAAAAATAAATCGAAGGTCAGCCCTACTGGGTACCTGGGCCTGGGCCGGCGGCTGCTCTGTTCCCTGGGCCTTCAGCTCGGCTATCTCCGCCTCCAGGAGGTGGATCACCTCCTCGTAGTCCATCTCCATCCCCCGCGCCTGTTTCTGGGCCCCCTCTGCCGCCTGGATCCGGCTCCACAGGGCCCGGCTCTCCTCCGCTCCGGCTTTTGCCTCCTGCCGGGAGAGACGGAGAGGGAGACAGTGAGGGGAGGAGAGGGAGACAGAGAGGGGAGGAGAGGAGAGGGAGACAGAGAGGGGAGGAGAGGGAGACAGAGAGGGGAGGGACAGAGAGGGAGACAGTGAGGGGAGGAGAGGGAGACAGTGAGGGGAGGAGAGGAGAGGAGAGGAGAGGGAGACAGTGAGGGGAGGAGAGGGAGACAGAGAGGGGAGGGGAGGAGAGGGAGACAGTGAGGGGAGGAGAGGAGAGGGAGACAGTGAGGGGAGGAGAGGGAGACAGTGAGGGGAGGAGAGGAGAGGGAGACAGTGAGGGGAGGAGAGGGAGACAGTGAGGGGAGGAGAGGAGAGGGAGACAGAGAGGGGAGGAGAGGAGGGAGACAGTGAGGGGAGGAGAGGAGAGGGAGACAGTGAGGGGAGGAGAGGGAGACAGTGAGGGGAGGAGAGGAGAGGGAGACAGAGAGGGGAGGAGAGGGAGACAGTGAGGGGAGGAGAGGAGAGGGAGACAGAGAGGGGAGGAGAGGAGAGGGAGACAGAGAGGGGAGGAGAGGGAGACAGTGAGGGGAGGAGAGGAGAGGGAGACAGAGAGGGGAGGGATGGAGAGGGAGACAGTGAGGGGAGGAGAGGAGAGGGAGACAATGAGGGGAGGAGAGGGAGACAGAGAGGGGAGGAGAGGGAGACAGAGAGGGGAGGGACGGAGAGGGAGACAGTGAGGGGAGGAGAGGGAGACAGAGAGGGGAGGAGAGGAGAGGGAGACAGAGAGGGGAGGGATGGAGGGAGACAGTGAGGGGAGGAGAGGGAGACAGAGAGGGGAAGGATGGAGGGAGACGAGACAGAGAGGGGAGGAGAGGGAGACAGAGAGGGGAGGAGAGGGAGACAGAGAGGGGAGGAGAGGGAGACAGTGAGGGGAGGATAGGGAGACAGAGAGGGGAGGAGAGGGAGACAGTGAGGGGAGGATAGAGAGACAGTGAGGGGAGGGACAGAGAGGGAGACAGTGAGGGGAGGGACAGAGGAAGACAAGGAAAATACATCAGCAGGAGCTGCAGCTGGGAAAGCCTAAAGGCCAAGGTTAGCCAGCCCCCACGCACACGCACACACACACACAGCCCCCACGCACTCACACACACACACACACACACACACACACACAGCCCCCACGCACACGCACGCACACACAGCCCCCACGCACTCACACACACACACGCACACACACACACGCACACACACACACACACACATGCACTAAAACTCCTAGAACCCACCTCACCCCTGCCCACTTTGACTACCTAGAATGGCTTAGAGTAGACGACAGAGTACAGCAACTTGCAATGGGCCTGGTCTACAAGATACACTACACCACTAAGGTACCCATGTACATGTCGAAATACTTCCCAAAGGTCAGTGAATACCACGACCACAACACCAGAGGGAGCTCCACAAATCACGTTCAACCCAGAGTCGGCTCAAACAAGAGACTAAACACGTTTCGCAATTATGCCACAACAATGTGGAACGCCCTACCTAAAGCTGTAAAGGAATGTGAATCCCTACCCTCCTTCAAAACCGCTCTCAAAGAGCACCTACGGGAGGCTGCAATTAGAAACTAGCCGCGGTAAATGTCAAAATCCCCCCCCAGACACCCAACCCCCTCCAATGTACAGTTTCTTCCCCTTCGGATGTATATTCTTTTATGATATCTTTTTCTTACACAGTACCGTATATTTGTATGTCTTGTATGTCATACATGTCTTGATGAATTGAAACCCTGATGTAAACAAGACGAAAGTCTTTTTCTGGTCTTCATCCTATAGCAGTTGTTAATATTGAGCTGTACTGTATTGTACCCATTCTGCAATCCGTTTTCAATCAATCAATCAATCAATCAATCAATCAATCAATCAATCAATCAATCAATCAATCAATCAATCATATGGGACACACTATGAGCAAGAGGACAGTTCAAACTGGTTCAAACTGTGTTGATGAGGGCGGCTGGGTGGCGCAGCGGAGATTGCGCTCGTCACCAATGCAAGAGACTCCGGTCTCGAATCTGGGTGTCAGCATTGCCTCCGGCTTTGGCCGGCCGTCATACTAACTCAATTGGGGGTTTGGGGGTTTGGACAGCGACTCCTACAGGTCGGTTGGGGGACGCCTGCACAGCAGAGACAGGAAGTAGCGGGGGTAGTGTGAGCCTCCCATGTGTTACTCCTCGCCACTGAGAGTCCGCGCTGGCAGGTGAAAAGATGTGACAGGCTGCCTCCTCGTGTACCGGAGGGGACACGTGATGCAAGGCTTCTATCCTCCCTACAACCGACCAGTGGGGGGCATAGTCGAGCAACGTTCAAGACAGGGGAAGGGAGAATTGGAAACACGGAATTGGGATGGGAGAAAAATAGAAAATAAGGAGAAAAAGTGGATACAAAAAAAAACTGTGTTGATGATATGATATAATATGATATGATACATTTATTTATATTGCGCCCCCCCAACCAATAGTTACATCTGCCCGTGAAAAAAGAAAACAAAAAGCCAGGAAACAGTAAGAAAAACAGACAGAAATACATACAGGCCATCCAAGCAGACAGAGAACAGACGGACATGAATACACCTGTCACACTACAACACAAAACTAGCTCAAGGAGTGTCTATGGAGAAAAGGTGGGTTTTGAGCATGGCCTTAAAGTCAGTAGAGTGTTTGCAGATATTTTTTTATTTTTTGTTATCTACTTTGTCTCCCCATTTTCTATTTTTCTCCCATCCCAATTTCGTATTATCCAATTCTACCCTCCCCTGTCTCGAACGTTGTTAGACCATGCCTCCCACTGTCCGGCTGCAATGTGGACCAAGCCTTGCATCACGTGTCCCCTCCAGTACACGAGGAGGCAGCCGTCGCATCTTTTCACCTGCACAGCAGGATCTCCCAGCGGCGAGGAGTAACGCATGGGAGGCTCACGCTGCCCCCGTTGCTTCCTAATTCTGCTGTACAGGCGCACCAACCGACCTGTAGGAGTCGCTGTCCACAACGTCCGATCCCCACCCACCGGCTTCCCCACCCCCTAACACTGCCAATTGTGTTAGTATGAACGACCGGCCAAGCCGGAAGCAACGCCGAGAGCTGGGCTCGAACCCAGCATCTCCTGCGTTAGTGGCGAGCGCCTTGCCCACTGTGCCACTTAGCCGCCCCAGACTAATAATAATAATAATTCATTTAATTTATATAGCGCTTCTCAGTAACCCGAAGTCGCTGACAGTAGTCGGGAGCAAGAGTACAAACAAAGAAACGAAAGCAAAGAAACAAAAACAAAGAAACAACAAAGAAAAAACAAAAGGAACATGAGACCATGGGGGGAACAGGGGAGACAGCATGAAAGCACAAAAAAGACTGGAGACAGACATCAATCAGGTTGGAGGGGGGGGGGGTTAAGGGTGGGGGGGGGGGGGTTGAAGGCAAGGGAGAACAGGTGGGTTTTGAGGCGAGCTTTGAAGGTGGAGAGTGTAGGGGAGTCTCTGATGGACTGGGGGAGGGAGTTCCAGAGTCGGGGTGCAGTACGAGAGAAGGCCAGATCTCCGAAGTTTTTAAGCTTGGATGTCGGGACTAGTGTTTGCAGATTTGATAGTTAGCGGGAGCTTGTTCCAGAGTTGCGGCGCTGCGACTGCAAACGCTCGGTTTCCCTTCGTCACCATGCAGTCTTGAATGTGGGATCTTAATAAGGCAGATTTCACTGATGGATCTGAGGAATCTGGAGCTGGATAATCGGACCAGGGCCCTATTCCCCGTACCTGGTTCAACTAAGTCGATCAAAAGTCCCATTAGCCAGATTCAATTAACCCGATGTTTGAATCCAGGCTTTCCCTGTTCCTCGAACGCTGATTCAGTCTTGTTAATTCGAACCAGACTTGATACTCAGGATAATTGCGTGCGGCCGCCTCACCTGAAAAGACAGCAGGTGTCGATCGCAGAAGTCCTGATTTTCTAACGGCATTGATTGATTGATTGATTGATTGATTGATTGATTGATTGATTGAAAACTTTATTAACAGATTGCAGAATGGGTACAATACAGTACGGCTCAATAGCCTCGCCGACAAGTTAAATGCATAATCTATAGGCACATTTTAAGTCCCTCATTACCCCAATCAATCAGATTATATTTCTTTAAATGTGCCTGCTGGCAGTAGGCTTAATGGAATGAATAATCGAATGAGATCTTGCTAGCGAAAATAATTAGTTCAACTCTTTCAGAATAAGTAGATAAAAACAAGCCCAATGAGTATCTAATTGATACGAATTAATAGATACTTATGAGGATATCTGTACTGTATGTGCTTAGGTATCATGTACTATATAAATACATGGTTCCCAAAGTTGTCAAGGCGCGACCCCCGAAATAACGTGTCAGAGAGGCTTGGAGGCTTGCAGTTTCACTATTAATCAGGTTTTAATCTGTTTCGGACATCATCCATACATGCAATGAATTGATTAACCTTTGGTTTATACCAGTGACACCAGTCATGTTAATCAACTTCTTGTTCATCATCAGATAACAGTGCTTGAACAGATAAATGCATTTTCTCAAATGCATTCATCAAAACGTCAAAGGCTTGCAATTGCTCATTCATTTTCTCAAGTCACGTCCACGTCAATCCGTCAAACAGCGCATCTCCTCAAACATTTTAATCCCAGTTACAATATCACAATAACGTGTGAGTGACAGTGATACAATTCACACAATCCACATATTCAGATTCGTCGTAATTCACATCCACAATCCACGCATAAAGACGCTTCAATTTATGCTTGAATGAAACACAATCCGGGTGCTCCGTTAAGCAAATACATCCACAGCGAAGAATATGAAACGAATCAGAACCAAACGCTCGATAGGTTTCATTCATAAAAAATATCCCTGCGGGATTCACATTTGCAATGCTCCCTTATTAAAATAACCACATAGTGTGTATCGCGACTCCGAGCGCCGTATATATGACGTGCATTATTTAGGACAAAGTAAATCCATAGGCTGAATATGATTTATTATCAGCATTTTAGTAGTGCTGTCAATCGATTAAAATATTTAATCTGATTAATCGCATGATTGTCCATAGTTAACTCGCGATTAATCGCAAATTAATCGCATTTAAAAAAAAGTTATCTACCATAAACGGATCTTTTTCAAGTTCCACGTTTTATCAACATGAGAGTCAACAAATGCTTGCTTTATGCAGCCATTTAACACAAAAGGATGACCCTCATGCATTGCAAATTTGCATCAAATTCAAAACAGAGTGATGCACAAAATAACTTAAAAGAAAATCATTTAAAACAATGAATAAAATGTGCATGAAATAATAGGGGAAAGAAAACGTTAGGAACTTGTTACATTCACCCACACAAGGGCTGAGTAATCACACCACTCCCCCCCTCTCTCTCACACACACACTCTCCCAGCTCTCTTTCTCTCTTGCCCCTTCCTCATCTCTCTCACCCCCCTCTCTCTATATATCTCACACACACACACACACACACACACACACACACACACACACACACACACACACACACACACACACACACACACACACACACACACACACACACACACACACACACACACACACACACACACACACACACACACACACACACACACTTCAGAAACAAACATAGTATCAATGAGAGCATCAATAATACACCTGAGTGAAGTCTAGTAAAAAATAACGCATTAATACCGCGTTAACTTTGACAGCCTTAATTTGTTTACAATGCTATGTTAACGATAATGTATTCATTTAGCCTTATTGGTTGATTCTTGATGCTACATCATGTTCCTTTCCCCTAAAACGTCCGTACCTTCATTGTGAGTCAAGCGTTTGTTCTACACTGCGGTCCGTAACTAAGTGCTTCCCCAGATCTGGTCAAATAAACAGTTCTCACTTCACGACAAGTCAACTAAACGTCCACTTTACATTCTCAAAGGCAGACAGTGATTCAAGGTGACCACACACAGCACTACTACTGATTACAGTGGTATCAAGTGTACAAGGGGATTAAGTGGGGGCCTAACGGTGTACTCGGTAAAAGGTTCTTAAAACCCTTGTGAATCTTACAAGGTGCCGTGTGATTAACATTACGTAGACAACCGGTGTCAGTGGCCTCACGGTAAACCTTTTCGGTTTCGCCCTGACGTATGTTTTGCTGAATCACTACACGTCGGTGCCGTGACGTCGTAGCTACCAGGACGCTTGTATGCTTTCTACAACGCAGTTCGGCGATTTGCAAATCTGATTGGCAAGGTAATTTCTGGTCATGTGACATGTACGCCCAATCGTGGGACCACAAGTGTCTACACTGGTTAAGCTTAGGCGCTCTTTCGAAGTTGGTTAAGGTTAGAGTTTGTCTTAGAGCATGGCGATAGAACGCCATGTTCTACACGCTGTTCGACGGAAATGGGCAAAGACACAGCTCGTCATGCTATTGGGCGCACATGTCACATGACCAGAAACGTCAATGGCCAATCAGATTCGCAAATCGCCGAACTGCGTTGTAGAAAGCATACACGCTACCAGGACATCTCGGGGACAAGTCCTGTCGTGATGGAGCATATTTGACTAACAATATTTGACTAACACTAATAAGGCATATGCTTTTGAGTTCAAGGCTATTCACTCTACACTGTCAAGTCAAGTCAAGAGTTTTATTTGTCACGGCATACAAGGCATACAGTGAAATGCGGGGGGGTCATGCCCGCAGCGATTGTGCAATAATACAAGTAATAAGGATAAGACATAACAGGTATAATGTACATAAAGTTTAAAAAAGCATGGTAAAAGACATCATGCTAAGGTCCTGCGATAGTGCAATACAGTGTTAAGCTATGGATGAGGCACTGGGTCTTATGTACACTACTATACAATATACAGTTGTACTATATATCATTATGCTATCTTGCTATATCCATCTATTACATACAAGAACCACTCACGTTCTTTTTTAATTTTTTAAAGTGACCTTTTTCTTGTGTAAAGTGACCGTTTGGCATCTCTTATTACTGCACCACTACTGTCTGTATATGTCCTGTGTGAACGGTGGCCAAACAGGACAGGTCTCATGTCAACAAGTCAACAGTCTTTGTTGAACGGGGTTTTC
>NC_140174.1:5421156-5550873 GCF_963971535.1 Notolepis coatsorum
CCAGTGACGAGTAATGTAAGGTAGGGATGTCCGATGTTATCGGCCTACCGATATTATCGGCCGATAGACATTGGCATTAAAATGTGATAACGGAAATTATCGGTATCGGTCCAATCCAATAAAAAGAATATTTATTTATTTATTTATTTTTTGGACATTTATTTAACCTTTATTTACCCAGGCAAGCAAGTAAGAACTAATTCAGATTTTATTTATTGTCAAAAGTATGCATAATGTTGTGTTAATTCCACGACAAGAGATATGTAATGTTAATTACCTGAAATTATTCCGTTTTTTTTTGGGGGGGAAACCCTGCATATATCTGTATCGGTTGATACCGGTTGATATCGGTATCGGAAATTAAGAGTTGGACAATATCGGTATATCGGTATCGATAAAAAAGCCAATATCGAACATCCCCAATGTAAGGCGTTACAATTTCCAAAATTACTAATTACTAATACTAATTACTAACTAGTTACTAATCCAAGTAACGCTGTGTTACTGTGCGACAGGGAAGCCTCTACCAGTGCCAGCGGTGGATGTACTCCAGAAAAACAACAGCAACTGGATCTAAGATCAGGGCAAACAGCACCCTGTGAGCGGAGAGAGAAGGTCTGGAGAAGCTCGTCGCTGGGTATATCGTCGAGGAGATGTTACACAGAGTATGCGGCAAAGGAAGCTAATTTGAAGGCCAGTTTTCACCACAGCTGACATCTGGACAGCTAACATCAGAAGCTTAACAGGTCGTGGGTAACTTTTCTGAAGGGGGGGGGGGGGAGTAACTAGTAACTAGTAGCTAATTACTAATTACTTTGATGACCCTGGGGACCTCAGCTGGGGTACAGTATCACCGGTCAGCCTGTGGAGGTTGATGAGGGAACCACCACCGGGGTTTAAGGACGACCTCCGTCTTATCTCCGCCATGTGGTCTGGTCTGGGCACACAGTGTGACACAGAGAAAGGCTTGGGACATCGGTTGATAGTGTTTGCGCAGTAACACATACTTACTGTGATTTTATTACTTTTATTTATTACTAATGTAAGGCTTTACAATTTCCAAAAGAGTCATTATTATATTACAGTTACTAATCCAAGTAACACTGCGTTACTGTGTTAACTTACATCGGCCCTAAAAAGGCCCTAAAACAAGGCTACAAACATCACAAAACAACTGGTCAGACTACTGCTTGGCCTTACTCCTATAGAACCCACCTCACCCTTGTCAATCTTTTTAACAATCTCGGATGGCTTAGAGTAGACGACAGAGTACAGCAACTTGCAATGGGCCTGGTCTACAAGATACACTACACCACTAAGATGTACCTGTCGAAAAACGTCCCAAAGGTCAGTGAAGTCCACGACCACAACACCAGAGGGAGCTCCACAAATCATGTTCAACCCAGATTCGGCTCAAACAAGGGACTAAACACATTTCGCAATTATGCCACAATAATGTGGAACGCCCTACCCACAGCCATAAAGGAATGTGAATCCCTACCCACCTTCAAAACCACTCTCAAAGAGCACCTACGGGTGGCTGCAATTAGAAACTGGCCCCGGTAATGTAAAAATACCCCCCCCCCCCACCCCCCCTCCAATGTACAGTTTCTTCCCTTCGGATGTATATATTTTTTTATGATCTCTTTTTTTTACACAGTACCATATATAGTACCATATATTTGTATGTCTTGTATGTCATAAATGTCTTGTATAGTTGAAAATGGAGGACCCTTATGTAAACAAGACGAAAGTCTTTTTCTGGTCTTCATCCTCTTAGCAGTTGTTAGTATTGAGCTTTATACAACGGCATGCAAATTTATTTTTTAAATCATCTCGCGGCCCACCCGTGGCTGCTCGCGGCCCACCTTTGGGTCGCGACCCCGACTTTGGGAACCACTGCTTTAAACAATGTTGGATGATGTAATTGATGGGTCATTTGTCATTGTAGAGCAAAGAAAAATCGCGGATTGATTGATTGATTATTTGCAATTTTATTTTAAATTTCTTCTTCCTTCCCCTGACTGGAGAGCTCACTCTCACACTGTCTGGCACACACACACACACACACACACACACACACACCACACACACACACACACACACACACACACACACACACACACACACACACACACACACACACACACACACACACACACACACACACACACACACTCCTGTCTGCAACGGCGGAGGAGAGTCAGACTGAGAGAGAGCTGGGTGTTGCGATGTTTTAAGTGAGCATGGCCTATTGAATTGATTGATTGGTTGATTGCAAATTTTATTACTGTACGCCTGGTTTCCAACTGGTTAAGTTTAGGCCCTCTAAAGTAGGTTTAAAAAAATAAATAAAAAAATAGGGCGAAGAAAACTTTTTTTTTCCTATAGGGCAAAGAAAACCTTTTAATTTGTTTTACCTACTTTCTATAGAAGCATCTAAGAATGAAGTTATATAGAAAGTAGGTCTGCATCCCCTTAACAATTGTGTGTATTGAGCCGTACTGTATTGTACCCATTCTGCATCTGGTAATAAAATGTTCAATCAATCATTCCAATAACACACAGTTGGATGTGTTAGTTTGTTGGATCCGTTGGATGCACTTCTGAGCTGCTTCCACATGGAGGCAACTTCTCTCAATCATTCCAATAACACACAGTTGGATGTGTTAGTTGGTTGGATGCACTTCCGAGCTGTTTCCACATGGAGGCAACTTCTCTCAATCATTCCAATAACACACAGTTGGATGTGTTAGTTGGTTGGATGCACTTCCGAGCTGGTTCCACATGGAGGCAACTTCTCTCAATCATTCCAATAACACACAGTTGGATGTGTTAGTTGGTTGGATGCACTTCCGAGCTGCTTCCACATGGAGGCAACTTGTCTTTTTTGTTGTTGTGGGAACTACTTTCTCTGGCGGATGGTTTTTTCAATAAATCTTCGAATAATGTGTGTTTATTGTATAGCAATAAGGTTGGATGAATGTGGCAGTTGTATAAAAGCATTACACCACTTGCAGTCGTGATTTGTGAACAATAAACCATGCCTAGGGGGGTCTAACAACCCTCGGCTGCGCCTCGGGCCTAACAACCACCCCTAGGCATGGTTTATTGTTCACAAACCACTCCTGCGCGTGATGTAATGCTTAAGTACTATTTGTACCCATTCTTATACTTGTGCTGTTCAAGTTGGTCATGAGCAGTTTTTTATACATAAACAGGTTGTTTTTAGTAATACTGTGCACGAGCATTACACTAGAGGTTCCAGTAGTGGGCAGCTTGAATTGCCAGGTCCTAGAACCAGCGCTTTAAGGATATCTTTTATTTTTAGAGCATTAACTCTTTAGATTAACCTGCCTCAAAACCTCTGCTGCATTTACAGTAGATTAACTTTTTTAAATAATCTTAAATTGTTTTTAACACTGTAAAGTATTTTTATTTATTTTTTGTTTTTTGTTTCTGTGCTTGCATGTAATTTTAGCCATCTTAATTGTTAGTTTCATTATGCATTGTGTGTTGAGTACTGACTTTTAATACTTTTGTTTTGCAATAATAATTGTTTTTGTATGTTTTTTTTGTGTGTGGACCCCAGGAAGACTAGCTGGTTGATATTGCACCAGCTAATGGGGATCCCTAATAAAATCAAATAAAATCAAATCAAATTCTGCAATATGTTAATAAAGTTTTCAATCAATCAATCAATCGTTGCCAGAATGCAATGATGGTTTTTTTTTGGGTCCTCTTATAACGTTAGATTGCATTTATACGTGGTCCTCGGTAGATGACGTGTGCGCCCGGGCAAGGTCACGTCAGCTACCAGCCAAAAAGCAGCATGTGGGTGAGGAAGAGGTGTAACGTAATCGCAAAAAATACGGCATCTAATTCGATGAAGCATCTGACACGGCAGCATGACAATGTGAAACTTGATGCAAAAAGATCCTGATGCTGACAGGGAAGCCTCTATACCAGTGCCAGCGACGGATGTACTCCAGAAAAACAACAGCAACTGGATCTAAGATCAGGGCAAACAGCACCCCGTGAACGGAGAAGGTCTGGAGAAGGTCTGGAGAGGCTCGTCGCTGGTATATCCACAAAGAACAATGTCAAGCTGCCAACAATGTTTGCTGGCTACACACACACACACACACATGCAGAGAGAGAGAGAGAGAGAGAGAGAGAGAGAGAGATAGAGAGAGAGAGAGAGAGAGAGAGAGAGAAGAGAGAGAGAGAGAGAGAGAGATGAAGGATGGAATATGCAGCGAAGGGAGCTAATTTGAAGGCCACACTACAGAGAGGTAGACTTTGTTTTTTCACCACAGCTGACATCTGGACAGCTAACATCAGAAGCTCAACAGGTCGTAGGTAACTTTTCTGAAGGGGGGGGGGGGGGGAGCGAAACTACGTAACTAGTAACGTAACTAGTAGCTAATTACTAATTACGTTGATCGCCCTGGGGACCTCAGCTGGGGTACAGTATCACCGGTCAGCCCGTGGAGGTTGATGAGGAACCACCACCGGGGGTTTTAAGGACGACCTCCGTCTTATCTCCGCCATGTGGTCTGGTCTGGGCACACAGTGTGACACGGGACAGAGAGAGGCTTGTTGGGACGATAGTGTTGCGCAGTAACACGTGATTTTATTACTTTATCAGTAACAAGAAATGTGTAAGGCTTTACAACTTCCAGCAAAAGTATAACTAGTAGCGTAACTAATTACTTTGATGGCCCTGGGGACCTCAGCTGGGGCACAGTATCAGCGCTCAGCCCGTGGAGGTTGATGAGGGACCCACCACCGGGGGGTAAGGGACGCCCTCCGTCTGATAAAGGATATCTCCACCACGGGGTCTGGTCTGCACACAGTGTGACAGAGAGGACAGAGAAAGGCTTGGGACGTCGGTTTGACAGTGTTGGGGACAGTCACGTAAGCTACTGTAACTTTATTACTATTATACTATTAAAGTAAGGCTTTATCATTTCCAAAATAGTAATCAAATTACAGTTACTAATCCAATCGTTGCCAAACATGCAATGTGTTTTTTATTTTGTCCTCCTAAAACGTTAGATTACGTTTCTACGTAGACATAACTAATTACTTTGATACAAAGTATTCAGTAAAGTCATTTTGATTGTTTTAATTTTTTTAATTTTTTTTTATTATCTTTTTCCTCTTTTCTTTTTTCCGTTTTTCTCCCATCCCAATGTTAGTCGTTATGCCAATTCCCAATCCCCTACCTGGTCGTTGCGCACTCTACCCCCTACCGTCAGTCTGGAGGGCGGAGACTATCACATGCTTCCTCCGACACATGTGTACCCAGCCCACCGCTTCTTTTCACCTGGCAGCGCGGACTCTCACTGGGGGAGTGTAACGTGTGGAAGGTCACACTACCTCCCTCCTAGATCCTTCCCTCGCTGTGCAGGCGCCCCGACCGAACTGTAGGAGTCGCTGTTTTACAACGACCAGGACCCACCCTCGCCGGGTTTCCCACCCTCTAACACTGGCAATTGTGTTAGTATGGAGTGGACGGTCGGCCAAGCCGGAGGCACCGCAGCTGGATTCGATCCCGCTGTCTCTGTGGTGGTGGGCAGACGCTTAGTCCGCTGCGCCGCTTCTCGTCTTCTATAACCCTTGGTTTCTCTCACTCTCTCTCTCTCTCCTAAGTACAGGATGGGGTGCAGGTGTGTCCTGGATTCCTGTTGTATGACCTGACTACTCTACTCCGTGTGAATCTCCTGGACTCTCTGAGAACCTGCTCCCGGCTACGACCGCCCCGCTCGTCTGACTACCCGTTAGGGATGGGACCGAATATTCGAATAGTCATTTCTGTTATTAAGATCAATTTCATTTTTTTTACAATTGAATATATATATATATATATATATATTTTATTTTTAATTTTTTTTATAAAATGCTTTTTTTTATTTTTTTGAAGCAAACATTCTTATTTAATTCCTTTTTATATTTAGAGGCAGCCTAATTTTCATAGCCTAATTGATCAAAAAGATGCACATGCTACTGTTTCTGTGTGTTTATTAAAGCTGGTTGATAGGCCAATGCAGTGCTGTTATTATAGGCTACGATGGTGAATGGTGTCATTTTGATTTATTGCCGGTCAGCTGATACAAATAAAAAATAAAAAATTATAATTAATATCATTTTTGTTTTAATATCATTTTTGGGGGGGGGGGGGCGAATATTCGAATATTCGATATTATGAAACACGAATTTTCGAATAGCACTTTTGCTAGAAAGTCCCATCCCTACTACCCGTCTGTGCGCCCACTCCCTGGACTGTCTAAGGACCTGGTTACCGCATTCTCCCTTTTCCCAATAAATATACCCGCCATTTGGGTTTTCTCTGATTCAACATCATCATCTCTGCCTGTGAGTGAGTGAGTGAGTGAGTGAGTGAGTGAGTGAGTGAGTGAGTGAGTGAGTGAGTGAGTGAGTGAGTGAGTGAGTGAGTGAGTGAGTGAGTGAGTGAGTGAGTGGGTGGGTGGGTGAGTGAGTGAGTGAGTGAGTGAGTGAGTGAGTGAGTGAGTGAGTGAGTGAGTGAGTGAGTGAGTGAGTGAGTGAGTGAGTGAGTGAGTGAGTGAGTGAGTGAGTGAGTGAGTGAGTGAGTGAGTGAGTGAGTGAGTGAGTGAGTGAGTGAGTGAGCTGCAGACTGCATGGAAGCAGGGAAAACAGGTCTAATCTTAAATGGATGGATGGGGAGCTGACCTGAGTTTGGTGCGTGTCAGAATGCTCCTGGCCTCCTCGTTCGTCACCCCGATGAGAGACTCCTTGTTGATGGACACCAGCTGGTCCCCCGCCTGCAGTCTGCCGTCCTGCAACACGCAATACACACACAGAGACAATCATCCCATATTTGTTGTGACCCATTGTCACCTCCATATTTCGTTCGGACGAGGAAGTCCTACGCTTTGTTTTGACTCGAGAGGCGAAAAATAAAAGGCAGTGGACGGCCATTTTGGATAATTACACTGAATTATTGCGGTGCACACATTACCAAAAACCTATGTGAAATACTCATTTTCCGTGGGATCTTTATAAACTTTGGACCTGTATGACTAGAAGACTTCAGGCTATGGAACCGTTATTGTAGTGGATGTCCCTTACGGGCATCCATAGCTGTTGCTGTAAGGCGTGGCGCAGGCGCAGTTGTGTTAGATGAATAAAGACGTTACTTGAAATGGCCACGCTGTCTGAGTCCTTATATGAAACACCACCTAAGCTTTACCACATGGTGTCAGAAGTGTTCAACCCATGTCAGAAGGGTTAACCCGTTACCTAGGAGACGAAGAGAAGAGACTGGTCAAGCGGCGAGAGAGATATTACAGGCTATTACAAGAGATAGCACAACAGCTAACGTTAGCTAACTATGTCGGACGGCGAAGGGGCACCAGCGGCAGCAAGGGCGCCGCCACCAGCACCGGCAGCAGGTCGCGCGCAGACAGACAGTTTCCATGTCAGCGCACCGGAGAAGTTTGACTGCACAGACGGCAAGAACTGGCCGAGATGGATCCGGAGGTTTGACAGATATCGCGTTGCATCGGGACTGGAGAGGAAGGGAGAGGCTTTCCAAGTCAATACGCTGATATACTTCATGGGAGATGAAGCGGAGGACATTCTAAATGCTACTCAGCTGAGTGCACAGGAAAGGCTTGTATATGCAACTGTGGTTACGTGTTTGGAAGAACATTTCGTAGGGCGACATAACGTCATATTCGAGCGTGCGCAGTTTAATGTACGTAAACAAGAGCCAGGGGAAGCCGCGGATAGCTTCATAACGGCAGTGCATAAACTCGCAGAACACTGTAACTTTGGGGTGTTGAGGGAGGAGTTAATCCGGGATCGCATTATTGTCGGGATAAAAGACCTGGCCCTTTCAGAGAAACTGCAGCTAGACGCTGACATGACATTGAACAAGGCTATCAGTCAAGTGAAACAGCAGGAAACGGTGAAGCAGCAACAGACTGTGATGCGGGGCGGGGCTACACACACAGAGGAAAGGAGAGAGGTGGATGCGATCTCTCGTCCATTCAAAAAGAAAGAGGCATATGGTCACAAACAAACAGGGTATACCAGAACAAGACAGACAGAGACAGTCAAAAACACAGAAAAATGTCAGAAATGTGGTCGATTTTCCCCCCATAGCTGGAGAGAATGTCCAGCTAGCAATGCAGAATGTAGAAAGTGCCACAAGACAGGGCATTTTGCTGCAGTGTGCCGTTTCGCACAGCCAGTGTATGAGATGCTAGAGGAGGGAGAGTTACAACAGGACACCCTTTTTCTAGGAGAAGTGAAGGATCATGTCTCTGGCTGGCACACAGACATAGAACTCAATGGAGAAGTGATCTCTTTTAAAATAGACACAGGAGCAGCAGTCACTGCTTCCCCACCAGGCTATATAAATATAGCAGAGACGGCCCCTTGATGGCAACAGATAAGAAGCTATATGGGCCCAATAACATGGTGCTGCAGGTAGCAGGGCAAGTCATATGCCAGCTCAAGAGCAAAAGTGGAACGGTTGCCCAGCCGGTATTTGTAGTAGATTCTTTAGTCAGACCCTTATTAGGTCTGCCAGCAGTTGAAGCCTTGCGACTGGTAGAGCGGGTTGATGAACTGGAGGACCCAGGGGACTTTTTCAGGCGTAAATTCCCCACAGTGTTTGCAGGCCTGGGGAGGCTAGAGGGGGATTACTGCATTCGCCTGAAGGAGGATGCAGTACCATACGCACTCACTACTCCACGCAGGGTGCCTATACCACTAGCAGACAAAGTCATGGAGGAGTTGGAGAGAATGGAAAAAATGGGAGTAATTTCAAGGATAGAAAGGCCAACGCCGTGGTGTGCGGGTATGGTACCCGTGATAAAGCCCAACAAGACAGACATCAGGATCTGCGTGGATCTGACTAGACTCAATGAGGCGGTATGTAGAGAACGACACATACTACCATCGGTAGAGCAGTCATTGGCTCAATTGAATGGGGCAAAGATCTTCACTAAGCTAGACGCACGCTCAGGGTTCTGGCAGATTCCCCTATCAGAAGAATGCAGAGAGCTCACCACATTTGTTACTCCATGTGGCCGCTTCTGTTTCGATGTCCTGCCGTTCGGGATCAGCTCTGGTCCAGAACATTTTCAGAGGCGCATGTCGCAGCTCTTGGACGGGCTGACGGGCATAATATGCCACGCAGATGATGTGCTGGTATGTGGCGTAGATAGGGCCCAGCATGATGAGAGGCTCACTGCGGTCCTATCCAGGCTTCAGGAAGCCGGCCTGACCCTAAATGAAAAGTGCGTGTTCGCACAGACAGAGTTGGTGTTCGTGGGCCACAAAGTCAGTGCAGGGGGCATAGCGCCAGACCCAGAGAAAGTGAGGGCAATTTTAGACATGCCCGCTCCACAAAATGTCGCAGACGTGAGACGGTTCCTGGGCATGGCCACATACATGGGAAAGTTTGTACCTCTTTTCACCGACACTACCAAACCACTACGGGATTTACTGGTGAAAGAGAATGCCTGGGTGTGGGGAGAGGTGCAGCAGACAGCCTTTGAAAAGGTGAAGTCTGATCTGGCCTCAGATAGGGTGCTAGCACAGTACACACCAAATGCTAAGACAAGAGTGTCTGCAGATGCATCATCTTTTGGAGTGGGAGCAGTCCTCACCCAAATGCAGGACAACAAGGAGTGGCGCCCGATATATAGCCTATATCTCACGCAGTCTCTCTGACACAGAGCAGAGATATGCCCAGGTGGAGAATGAGGCGCTGGCAGTAACATGGGCATGCGAAAGGCTCAGCTCGTATATAATAGGCCTTCAATTTACCATAGAGACCGACCACAAGCCACTGTTGGCTCTGTTAGGTACGAAGGCACTAGATGACTTACCCCCAAGAATCCAGCGCTTTAGGCTTAGACTACTGAGATATACATACCACATAGTATATGTCCCAGGGAAAGCGTTGATAACGGCAGATGCATTATCAAGGGCCCCAATGTGCGCACACTGACAGAGGAGGAAAGAGAGCTGGAAGGAGAAGCACAGGTGTTTGTTGAGGCAGTACAGCAGGGCCTACCAGCGTCTAAGGCAAAGCTGCAACAGATTGCTGAGGAACAGCAAAAGGACTCTGTCTGCAGACAGCTTATACAGCAGTGCAAAAAGGGGTGGCCAAGACAGGAGGAACTGCCACAGCAGCTAAAGCCCTACTGGATCTACCAGAGTGAGCTATACGGTGCAGGAGGCCTTTAAATGAAAGGACGGAGGATAGTAGTACCAGAGACTTTGCAAACAGAAATGCTGGCACGTTTACATGAGGGACACATGGGGATATCTAAGTGCAGAGCGAGAGCAGAGCAGTCAGTGTGGTGGATGGGCTTAAGTAGTCAGATCGCTAAGGTAGTAACACAGTGTGAAACATGTGTGAAGAGTCAGACACGGCATCCAGAGCCAATGATGCCATCGGCATTGCCTCAGCGGCCGTGGCAAAAGGTAGGGGTGGATATGTTTTACATAAAGGGCACCACCTACCTGTTAGCAGTAGACTACTATTCAAGGTACATTGAAATAGAGAAAACCCCCATTACCACAACTAAAGGAGTGATCGAGGCGTTAAAGGCCATGTACTCCAGACACGGGGTCCCAGAGGTCCTGCGGAGTGATAATGGTCCACAGTTTGCGTCAGCGGAATTTGCCGCCTTTGCCACAGATTATGACTTTGCTCATGTGACAAGTAGCCCGTACTTTGCCCAGAGCAATGGAGAGGCAGAGAGAGCTGTCAAGACGGCTAAGTCACTGTTGAGTAAGAATGAAGACCCACACAGGGCACTGTTAGCGTACAGAGTCACACCATTGCAGCATGGACCATCACCTGCTGAGCTCCAGATGGGCAGGAAGCTCCGCTCCCCACTGCCACAGGCGCCTGCCCACCTGAAACCACAATGGCCCAAAACGAAGGCCTTTCAGGAAAAGGACTACCAACTGAAACTGAGACAGACGCAGAACTTTAATGAGAGACACCGGGCCACACAGAGGCCGGAACTGAGACCGGGTCAATCGGTGTGGATCTCCACTTCAAAACGGTCAGCTACGGTGCTCAGGAAGGCTGACACGCCACGCTCCTATGTGGTCCGGGCAGGAGAAGAGGTGGTGAGGAGGAACAGGGCTCATCTGCAAGCTCTCCCTGAGCCACAAGAGACACCGACTCCACAGGAGGAGCAAACAACAGAGGAGGAAATAGCGCCAAGCGCCCTGACTAGAGAGAGAGAGAGTACAGAGACTAAAGTGAGAGACGTTCCGAGACGGCAGATAAAGCCGCCAGAATGGCTCAAGGACTACGTTCAGTAAAAGAAAAAGAAAAATGAGTGCTTCACCTTACAGCTAGAAGGCACTTACCTGTATTATCTGTGCAGGGATGTTATGTAATGTTACATCATTATGGTTCTCTTTAGAGTATTTCAACATATACTGTACTTGAGGATGTTAGGTTTATTCCTGGGAGAAGGAGAGATGTAATGGATGTCTGTAGTAGATGTCTGAATATACTGGAGGATGTTTATACTTGAGGAGGTTAGGTTTATTCCTGGGAGAAGGGGAGATGTAGTGGATGTCCCTTACGGGCATCCATAGCTGTTGCTGTAAGGCGTGGCGCAGGCGCAGTTGTGTTAGATGAATAAAGACGTTACTTGAAATGGCCACGCTGTCTGAGTCCTTATATGAAACACCACCTAAGCTTTACCACAGTTATGTTTTCCAGATCCACCTCTCAGCTTGAATTGAATATTTTTTGCTTTTCACATCAAATATTGATATGCATTTAAAGTCCCACCACTAATATATATATATTATATATATATTTTATGCCTTGTTGAATATCATTCCTCTTTCTATCTTTCTGATACAGCGCTGCTGGGCACTGCAGTACATGAAACCACCTGTTGGAGCGGAACAACATTCACCTTCTGACAGTCCCCTCCTGGCACCATTTCCTGAATGAACACCATTGGTCCCTCGGGGCGGTTAGCTCCGCCCTTGATGACAAGGCCTAAGCCTGTTCCCTTGGAGACGCATATCAACTGAATGACACTGTCACTGGGGAGAAGAGATGGGGAGAGAGAGGGAGGAAGTGGGTCATAGTCGTCGTTCTCCTGTATCCATACAGTAACATGACCAAGAGAAACAAAACGAAGGATGGTAAAGGTAAGGTGAGAGAGAGAGAGAGAGAGAGAGAGAGAGAGAGAGAGAGAGAGAGAGATCAGAATGAAAGTAGGGAAAGGAGAGGGTGGGGTAGAGGCGAGGGATACAGTCTGACTACAAGCCTACATGATTAAAAACACAAAGTCATGCTGCTTTCATTCAATCTATCTTTCTCTCTCTCTATCCTTTTGTCTCCCTCCCACACGTATGCATTATGCAACGTGTGTATATTGTTATCATCTTTCTGTGGACATTAAGAGGGGTGTGAGCTCCGCAGCGTACCTGAAGGTGTGGGGGCTGGTTGTGTAGCAGGTGACCCCTTCCTTGGGACTGAGGAGCTGGGGGCTTTCAGATCTGGAGGAAGAGGAGGAGGAGGCCGTGTCTGTCAGCTTGCCTACAGAGAGAGAGTAGAAGGTAGAACGAAGAGGGAGAGGGAGAGGAGAGAGAGAGAGAGAGAGAGAGAGAGAGAGAGAGAGAGAGAGAGAGAGAGAGAGAGAGAGAGAGAGAGAGAGAGAGAGAGAGAGAGAGAGAGAGAGAGAGTGGGGCACGTCAGATGAGGAAGTCAGAGGAGAGGCTTTGAAAGACCAAGACAATCATATTGATTATGTTCTTAACCAGCTGGGTGGTGCACATCAATAATACCCTTCATCATCATCAACATCCTCATCACCATCACCACCACCACCACCACCACTACCATCACTGACATGGTGGAGGAAGGTGGGGGAGGGACAAACTATTTTAGTTTGTGTAGTTTATACAGGACATATTGTGAGGTTTTGCCCGCTGCTCACCACCTTTTCTCTGTTTCTTTAAAGCCTACTGTTAGAAATTCCCTTCTCACTCACTCTCTCTAGCCCCCACCCTCTCGTTCTTTACTCTCGTTTACTCTCAGTGGCCACACCTGGACTATTATCAATTACCTCTCGCACCTGTGGTGGCAGGCTAATTAGTTCCCCTGTGGGCTTTAAATACCAGGGCTCTTCCCCTCGTTTCGGCGTGGGGTCGTGTTGTATTCATGCTGAGTCATATTCTCTAACATCTAGACTCTTTCGGGAGATCCTCTGGTCTACCAATGCTGTAAGATGGATCTCTCCAGCCTTGAGATGTTTGCTCCAGCCTTCGTCTGCTGTCGCCGTAGCCTGTGGAGGAGACTGTTCTGCGCTCCCTGTAACTTCCACGGGAGGCACCCCAGCGCTCCACTGCAGACCCCAGCGCAGCTGTTCGTCCTGACGCACATCTAGACCAACGCGCATCTCCCGGACCCTCGGGCTTGGCACGCTCTCCAGTCACCAGCGCGCAACGCGCATCTTCAAGGGCTTTGGCCACCTGTCGCCGTTTGCCTGGAGGGAGACATTGTACTGCGCTCTCTAATTCTCTACGGGAGGTATTCCAGTGTTCCACTCCAGACCAGCGCGCCAGATGCGCTCAAGCCTTCGCCACCTGCCGCCGTTTGCCTGGAGGGAGACACTGTACTGCGCTCTCTAATCCTCTACGGGAGGTATTCCAGTGTTCCACTTCAGACCTTCGAGCTTGGCACGCTCCTCCGTACCAGCGCACAGACGCGCATCTTCCAGACCTTCGAGCTTGGCACGCTCCTCCGTACCAGCGCACAGACGCGCATCTTCCAGACCTTCGAGCTTGGCACGCTCCTCCGTACCAGCGCACAGACGCGCATCTTCCAGACCTTCGAGCTTGGCACGCTCTCCAGACCTCAGCGCGCCGACGCGCATCTTCCAGACCTTCCTGCTTGGCACACTCCTCCACGCAGACGCACCAGATGCGTCTCTCGGTTCCGACGCGCACACCAAGGTGAGGCGCGCACTCTGTTCCTCGGCTCCGACAGCGGCTACCCGGTGGACGACACCCTCGCCACCGCCACTGTTCCGACGCGCACACCAAGGTGTGGCGCGCACTCTGTTCCTCGGCTCCGACAGCGGCTACCCGGTGGACGACACCCTCGCCACCGCCACTGTTCCGACGCGCACACCAAGGTGTGGCGCGCACTCTGTTCCTCGGCTCCGACAGCGGCTACCCGGTGGACGACACCCTCGCCACCGCCACTGTTCCGACGCGCACACCAAGGTGTGGCGCGCACTCTGTTCCTCGGCTCCGACAGTCGGCTACCCGGTGGACGACACCCTCGCCACCGCCACTGTTCCAGCACTCTGTCCCTCGGCTCGGACAGCCAGCCACCCGGTGGCGATGCCCTCGCCCCGCTGCTGTCCCTGTACCATTACGCTTACGCCTGGGTGAGTTTTGATTGTGATGTCACTCACCCAGCGTAGTGCCCTTGCCCCCGTTCCCGCTGCTGTCCCTGTACCTTTACGCATACGCCTGGGTGAGTTTTGATTGTGATGTCACTCACTCAGCGTAGTGCCCTTGCCCCCGTTCCCGCTGCTGTCCCTGTACCTTTACGCATACGCCTGGGTGAGTTTTGATTGTGATGTCACTCACTCAGCGTAATGCCTCTTGCCCCCGTTCCCGCTGCTGTCCCTGTACCTTTACGCATACGCCTGGGTGAGTTTTGATTGTGATGTCACTCACTCAGCGTAATGCCCCTTGCCCTCGTCCCGCTGCTGTTCCTGCACCATTACGCATACGCCTGGGTGAGTTTTGATTGTGATGTCACTCACCCAGCGTATTGCCTCCTTTAGTTCTCACTTAGTTATTAGTTTGGACATTTCATCTCCCACTCTGTTTTGTTCTCTCGTGGATATTATTTTGGACATTTCATCTCCCACTGTGTGTTTGTTCACACGAAGATAGTATTTACTTTGTTACTTTGTTATTTGGACTGTTCTGCATCTGCTTTGTTTGTTCCCTTTGAATATTAACCCTCTCCTCTGTTCTGCAGAGCGGCCCAGATGTTTTCCCACCAGTCCCCAGTTCCTCCCTGTCCCCAGCCCGCCTCCGCGGTTCTCTGTCCCCAGTTCCTCCCTGTTCCCCAGCCCGCCTCCGCGGGCCTCAGTCCCCTCTGTCCCAAGTTCTCCCCTTCTAGTTCCACCTAGTCCCTAGTCCTCTATCCCTAGTTCTCCTAGTCCCTAGTCCTCTTTCCCTAGTTCTCCTAGTCTCTAGTTCCTCTGTTCCCTAGGCGTTCCCTTAACCTTCCCTTAGGCGTTCCCTTACCTTCCCATAGTGTTCCCTTTTCCTGCCCGCCTCTTAAAGGCACTTTACCTTCCCCTCTTGTGTTATTCCAGTGTTTTGTGTTTTCTCCCTTAAAGGGACAGTGCCCTTTTTCCCTGTTCTAAATAAATATCTGTTTCTTGGCAAACCATCATACCTGTCTTGTGTTGTGCGATTGGGGTCGGTTACAAACCATAACAGTACGACCCCACCAAATCGACGACCCCAGCCAGCACAGACGGTGTATGTTGAGTTTGCCTTTTCTTTTTCTTGTTCCCTCTAGCTCCCCTGTTAGCCCTGTTAGCTCCCCTGTTAGCTTGTTAGTCTCCCCTCTAGCTCCCCTGTTAGCCCTGTTAGCTTCCCTGTTTGCCCAGTTTAGCTTCCCTGTTAGTCCTGTTTAGCTCCCTTGTTAGCCTGTTACTCCCCTGTTTAGCTTGTTAGTCTCCCCGGTTAGCTCCCCTGTTTGCTTCCCGTTTTGCCCTGTTTGACCCCCCTGTAGCTAGCCATGCCCTGGCAGCTAACCCAGTCCCTCAGCAGAGCCCCTGTCTGCTAGCTTAGCCCCGGCTGCTAGCACAGCCTCTATGTTTATGCAGCCCTTGCTGCTGGCATAGGCCCTGTAGCTAGCCATGCCCTGGCGGCTAACCCAGTTTCCCTCTGCATGGCCCCGGTCTGCTAGCTTGGCCCCGACTGTTAGCACAGCCTCTATGTTTATGCAGCCTTGCAGCTGGCATAGGCCCTGTAGCTAGCCAGGCCCAAGCAGCTAACCCGGTCCCTCTGCATGGCCTCCACTTTTTTGTGTAGTTTATCCCACTGCTAGGACTGCCCTTTCAGCTAGCAAGGTCAGTTTTTCTCACACAGCTAGGACTGTCCTTCCAGCTAGCTTGTGCTCTCATGCTGGTCCAGCCCTGTCTGCCAGCCTAGCTCCGGCAGCTAGCGCAGCCTCTATGTTGATGTAGCAGTACAGCTAGCATAGGCCCTGTAGCTATCAGTGCCCTGGCAGCTACCCTTTCCCTCTGCTAGCCTGGCTCCGGCAGCTTGCGCAGCCTCTATGTTGATGTAGCAGTACAGCTAGCATAGGCCCTGTAGCTATCAGTGCCCTGGCAGCTAACCTTCCCTCTGCTAGCCCTTTCCCGGTGCTTCCATGGTTACCCCTTAGCTACCCTGCTTGCCCCTCAGTTCCTCTAGACCAGTTGCTCTAGACCAGTTCTCTAGACCCAGTTCCTCTAGACCAGTTCCTCTAGACCAGTTCTCTAGACCAGTTCTCTAAACCAGTTCTCTAGACCAGTTCTCTTGCCCAGTTCGCTAGACTAGTTCTCTAGACCCAGTTCCTCTAGACCAGTTGCCCCTCTGCTACCCTAGTTACCCCTCGGCGACCCTGTTTCTTTTGCTAGCCCCACTCTTGTGGTGGCTTCCCCTGCTGGCTTGGCCAGTACCTCTTGTTTTGCCCCCTGCCACTCTGTCTGTATTTGTTTTGGGTCGCCGGGTGGCTCCCGTTGAGGGGGGGGTACTGTGAGGTTTTGCCCGCTGCTCACCACCTTTTCTCTGTTTCTTTAAAGCCTACTGTTAGAAATTCCCTTCTCACTCACTCTCTCTAGCCCCCACCCTCTCGTTCTTTACTCTCGTTTACTCTCAGTGGCCACACCTGGACTATTATCAATTACCTCTCGCACCTGTGGTGGCAGGCTAATTAGTTCCCCTGTGGGCTTTAAATACCAGGGCTCTTCCCCTCGTTTCGGCGTGGGGTCGTGTTGTATTCATGCTGAGTCATATTCTCTAACATCTAGACTCTTTCGGGAGATCCTCTGGTCTACCAATGCTGTAAGATGGATCTCTCCAGCCTTGAGATGTTTGCTCCAGCCTTCGTCTGCTGTCGCCGTAGCCTGTGGAGGAGACTGTTCTGCGCTCCCTGTAACTTCCACGGGAGGCACCCCAGCGCTCCACTGCAGACCCCAGCGCAGCTGTTCGTCCTGACGCACATCTAGACCAACGCGCATCTCCCGGACCCTCGGGCTTGGCACGCTCTCCAGTCACCAGCGCGCAACGCGCATCTTCAAGGGCTTTGGCCACCTGTCGCCGTTTGCCTGGAGGGAGACATTGTACTGCGCTCTCTAATTCTCTACGGGAGGTATTCCAGTGTTCCACTCCAGACCAGCGCGCCAGATGCGCTCAAGCCTTCGCCACCTGCCGCCGTTTGCCTGGAGGGAGACACTGTACTGCGCTCTCTAATCCTCTACGGGAGGTATTCCAGTGTTCCACTTCAGACCTTCGAGCTTGGCACGCTCCTCCGTACCAGCGCACAGACGCGCATCTTCCAGACCTTCGAGCTTGGCACGCTCCTCCGTACCAGCGCACAGACGCGCATCTTCCAGACCTTCGAGCTTGGCACGCTCCTCCGTACCAGCGCACAGATGCGCATCTTCCAGACCTTCGAGCTTGGCACGCTCTCCAGACCTCAGCGCGCCGACGCGCATCTTCCAGACCTTCCTGCTTGGCACACTCCTCCACGCAGACGCACCAGATGCGTCTCTCGGTTCCGACGCGCACACCAAGGTGAGGCGCGCACTCTGTTCCTCGGCTCCGACAGCGGCTACCCGGTGGACGACACCCTCGCCACCGCCACTGTTCCGACGCGCACACCAAGGTGTGGCGCGCACTCTGTTCCTCGGCTCCGACAGCGGCTACCCGGTGGACGACACCCTCGCCACCGCCACTGTTCCGACGCGCACACCAAGGTGTGGCGCGCACTCTGTTCCTCGGCTCCGACAGCGGCTACCCGGTGGACGACACCCTCGCCACCGCCACTGTTCCGACGCGCACACCAAGGTGTGGCGCGCACTCTGTTCCTCGGCTCCGACAGTCGGCTACCCGGTGGACGACACCCTCGCCACCGCCACTGTTCCAGCACTCTGTCCCTCGGCTCGGACAGCCAGCCACCCGGTGGCGATGCCCTCGCCCCGCTGCTGTCCCTGTACCATTACGCTTACGCCTGGGTGCGTTTTGATTGTGATGTCACTCACCCAGCGTAGTGCCCTTGCCCCCGTTCCCGCTGCTGTCCCTGTACCTTTACGCATACGCCTGGGTGAGTTTTGATTGTGATGTCACTCACTCAGCGTAGTGCCCTTGCCCCCGTTCCCGCTGCTGTCCCTGTACCTTTACGCATACGCCTGGGTGAGTTTTGATTGTGATGTCACTCACTCAGCGTAATGCCTCTTGCCCCCGTTCCCGCTGCTGTCCCTGTACCTTTACGCATACGCCTGGGTGAGTTTTGATTGTGATGTCACTCACTCAGCGTAATGCCCCTTGCCCTCGTCCCGCTGCTGTTCCTGCACCATTACGCATACGCCTGGGTGAGTTTTGATTGTGATGTCACTCACCCAGCGTATTGCCTCCTTTAGTTCTCACTTAGTTATTAGTTTGGACATTTCATCTCCCACTCTGTTTTGTTCTCTCGTGGATATTATTTTGGACATTTCATCTCCCACTGTGTGTTTGTTCACACGAAGATAGTATTTACTTTGTTACTTTGTTATTTGGACTGTTCTGCATCTGCTTTGTTTGTTCCCTTTGAATATTAACCCTCTCCTCTGTTCTGCAGAGCGGCCCAGATGTTTTCCCACCAGTCCCCAGTTCCTCCCTGTCCCCAGCCCGCCTCCGCGGTTCTCTGTCCCCAGTTCCTCCCTGTTCCCCAGCCCGCCTCCGCGGGCCTCAGTCCCCTCTGTCCCAAGTTCTCCCCTTCTAGTTCCACCTAGTCCCTAGTCCTCTATCCCTAGTTCTCCTAGTCCCTAGTCCTCTTTCCCTAGTTCTCCTAGTCTCTAGTTCCTCTGTTCCCTAGGCGTTCCCTTAACCTTCCCTTAGGCGTTCCCTTACCTTCCCATAGTGTTCCCTTTTCCTGCCCGCCTCTTAAAGGCACTTTACCTTCCCCTCTTGTGTTATTCCAGTGTTTTGTGTTTTCTCCCTTAAAGGGACAGTGCCCTTTTTCCCTGTTCTAAATAAATATCTGTTTCTTGGCAAACCATCATACCTGTCTTGTGTTGTGCGATTGGGGTCGGTTACAAACCATAACACATATAATGCAATAGAATATACCATTAATATAATATAATATAGTGTAAGTGTAAGATTTACAAATATACAGTTAAAAGATACATTTAAAAGATAAGCTACTGTATACAGTAGTCATAACAATGCCTGCACTTACAACTTAACTCTTTCTCTGCCAACAACGATTAAACTCGTTATTGGCCGCCAATCGTTGAACGCCAACAACGAGTATACTCGTTATTTGATCGTTACTTCTTTTATTCGCTATTTCCATTCATTATCCATCCAGGGAGCCTGGTGTTATCATAGGGAATGAGTCTGAGATCACAAAAGTCCAATACCGCCGCCTGGTAGGATGCGGCCGGTATTGCACTTCCTTTGAAACTCTGTGTATTGGGCTGTGCGTTCATTATATTGGTCGGGACGGACTTTTCTAATAACCTGAACCTAGGGCTTCACCCGATGGACATACGATCTACCAGATGGCAATCAAATAATTGGAATATTCTTTTTGGAATCCCACCGGCCACAGGTAAGAGCAATTTAATGTAAATTTCAGCTTGATTGTGCCTTGTTTTCATAGCCATCGCCCTGATCAGCGTATGTTGTTGAACTAACGAATGCCGTTATTGACAATCAATTAATCAGAAACGTCCCCCCCCCCCTTTCATGCATTCATGATGGAACATAATCCGATCATATGCATTTGAATTTTTTTATTGTAGCCTGTGTAGGGACGAAATGCCAATGGATTAAGTATAATACATGTCGCGGGCTATTACTAGCCTCCCAGGAATTACCCTAAACCGCTCTAAAACCATACTTATATTCACCACTGTATAAAACGGGAATGTATGGATGGACATTTTTTATCTTTTTCACATCTTGAACGATAGATACTCGATGTCAAATGGGCCATAGTATTGCATCCATAGCTATAACATAGAATTAATATAGTTATAGCCCTGCAAACAAGGTGACCAACTCCATTGGTGTAATGCGTGGCAGCGCATAGCCATATCCCGGAAACAGCGTGGCAGAGAATGAGTTAATTAACAGTGAGTCTACATATTCATAAATAACAGTGTCTATAGAGAGGGAAATTAGTTCTCATTAAATTAATGTTCTCAGACTCGTACAGGAGGATGTAATGTAATAATAATAATAATAATAATAATAATAATAATAATAATAATAATATATTACATTTGTAGGGGTGCTTTATATTGGTGGAACAAATATCAAGGCACTACAATGTAGAAGAACATAAAAACTAGTAAAGGAGTAAAAAGAACATGAAATGTGTGGGGCTAAAACTAAAACTTTTAAAGCTGTTATTAGACTGGCGAGGGGGTCTAGATATCTCATCATGGCGACCCATCCATTTGATCAAACATTAATTTAAACTATTTCAAGCCCCACCCTCTATTCTTGACCCTCCAATCACAACTGTCGCTGCCCTCCGATTAGGCTGGTAAAGATATGCCTCCTAAAGTGTGTAAACGGAAGTACAGGAAGTACCGGCTACAGGCGTTCCGGTTTCGACAAAACAATTATAGAAACGTGTGAAGTGCACAATATTTCCTCGTTTGAGCCACTGCAATGGCTGTGCCTGAATAATTGACTACATGACCGGGACGTTCTAGCTTGTTTGCCGACAGGATTCGGGAAAAGTTTGGTCTGTTCGGAGGCAGCTTCCAGGGGAAGTACATACACCGGAAATTCTACCCCATACACACTTTCGGCAGTAGTTCTTTACCAGGCTTTATCTCACGGAGGAGATACAACTGGGAACGAGGTTACCCTCTGATAAACAAAGCAACAGTTGCGATTGGAGGATGAAGAAAAAGGGGGGCGTGGCTTTGGATGAGTCCATTGTGTGTGAGTCGGAGATTAGAGGCTAATTGGTCAGCCTGAGGTCACCGAGCTGTGCTGTAGATATCCATTCTGTAGGCGTCACGCTGGGCCTGGTCCCATATCTCTCCATCATCTCCGCAAACTCCTTCCTGGAGGAGGAGAACACACACACACGAACACACACACACGAACACACACACACACACACACGAACACACACACACACACACACACACACACAAACACACACACACACACACACACACACACACAAACACACACACACGTCAAATTAAACTACTATCATGCTGGTCCCTCCTAAACTGTACAGTTGGTATTTGTCTCCCTCCTATGGCCGCTTACTAACAAACATACACACACACACACACACACACACACACACACACACACACACACACACACACACACACACACACACACACACACACACACACACACACACACACACACACGCACACGCACACACGTGGCTTGCCGTTACCAACCAATGGCAGCACTGTGACAACTAAAGAAGGCGTGTTCATTCATTAGGCTGTCTGGCTGATCTGTGTTTAATTAGATTGGCTGGCTAATGCGTATTATGGTGGAGCTAAACCCAGTGGTCTTAAACCTAGAGGTCAGGAGTCACGACAACGGTCTCGTGTTGAGCCTGTGCACTAGAACAAACGCCTGGCTGTAAAGCATTAGTGAGTAACTAAGTGAGTACATTTGATTTATATTAGCAGCACCTTTAAAGCATAAGACGCAAAAAAAAAATATGCGAAAAGAAAACCCAAAGATATGCGAAAAGAAAACCCCAAAAATAGGACTCCGACTCGAGTAGCACAACACTGACGTGTGCTTACGGAGGCGGGAGTCTTAATCTCTACGTCACGGAGTCTTTCCTCTGGATGTTTTGTCCTCAGCGAGGTCAAGACGTTTAGACACTGGCTTTTCTGAACCCTTTCACTACCACACTACCAAATGGTTAATCTGTTCACTGTGACACGACAGAAGAAGGGTTAACCCTTTCACAACCAAGGTGAACCTTCTGTAGTGTGGCAGTGAAAGGGTTAAGTGATAAATGGTGCATTTATATAGCAGCTTTTATCCAAAGCGCTTTACAATTTTGTTCCTCACATTTTTACCCATTCACTCACTACATTCACACACCGACGGCGGAGGCGACCATGCCAAGGTGCCGACCTGCTCATCGGGAGCAGTTAGGGGTTAATAAGTGTCTTGCTCAAGGACACTTCGACACGCTGCCCGGGGAGGAGTGGGAATCGAACCCACGGGAACCTCCGGATTACCAGACGACTGCTCTATACCTCCCGATCCACTGTCCCCCCACCAGATGTGGACAGTAAGTACGCAATGATCAAATCCTGTCGGTCGTAATTCGACCAGATTGTTTGTGTGGCGTGTTTTTTTTTTTGCAGAATAATTTTCAGCCAGTGATGATGTCACTCCTTCGGTGCAACATAGGGGGTCTGTAGGGATGCCTTGTATACTCGACCACAGTTGTACAGCCCTTTTACATTTTTTAATATATATAATTATTAGTGCTGTCAATCGATTAAAATATTTAACTCGATTAATCGCATGATTGTCCATAGTTAACTTGCGATTAATCGCAAATTATTCGCATTAAAAAAATAAAAATAATCTACCTTAAACGGATCTTTTTCAAGTTCCAAGTTTTAATACTCTTATCAACACGCGAGTCAACAAGCAGCTTTAAGCAGCCATTTAACACAAAAGGATGACCCTCCCTCATGCATTGCAAATTTGCATCAAATTCAAAACAGAGTGATGCAAAGAAAGAAAGAAAGAAAGAAAGAAAGAAAGAAAGAAAGAAAGAAAGAAAGAAAGAAAGAAAGAAAGAAAGAAAGAAAGAAAGAAAGAAAGAAAGAAAGAAAGAAAGAAAGAAAGAAAGAAAGAAAGAAAATAATAATTTAAAACAATGAATAAAGTGTGCATGAAATAATAGGGGAAAGAAAACGTTAGGAACTTGTTACATTCACCCACACAAGGGCTGAGAACTCACCCCTCCCCGCTCTCTCTCTCTCTCTCTCTCTCTCTCTCTCTCTCACACACACTCTCCCAGCTCTCTTTCTCTCTTGCCCCTTCCTCATCTCTCTCACCCCCCTCTCTCTATATCTCTCACACACACACACACACACACACACACACACACACACACACACACACACACACACACACACACACACACACACACACACACACACACACACACACACACACACACACACACACACACACACACTTCAGAAACAAACATAGAGCATAGTGAGAGTGAAGTCTAGTAAAAAAAAATATATATATATATACTCTATACTATATATATATATTTTTTTTAGTTAATCGTGAGTTAAAAAAAATAGTGGCGTTAATAGAATCGGGCGATAACGCGTTAATACCGCGTTAACTTTGACAGCATTTGTTGTGAAGGATCAGATTAAACCGAATATATATATTTATTTATGGATATATATTTAATAGTATTTGTATATCGTTTGATATCCCTTGTATATTCTTTGTACATATACACTGAATATCCCTTTAGTCTACTACAGCCCATAATAGTTCATTCTCTCATTGGACAAGAACCTGGCGCCAGCAGACAGGCCCCTTGAGTCAAGTTCAATAGTGCCGACGAACATGTCCCAACTAGCCCCGGTTCCGCGTAGGAATACGGCTACCGAAATACGAATGGTACTATTTGTTCACCGTGCATATAAATAGGGCGCAAGTAAAGTAGAACTTTCTTTTAGTCCATTAGTCCTTTACCCTCCAACCTAGTAACAGACGTGAAGCCTCACCCACGACCCACGTGTGGTGCAGTATGGCCTATTTTGGCCCCAGAATAGGCATTGAGACCTCGTGTAAATTCATAGCTGAATTGTCATAGTTTGGCACTGTACCGTCGAGTGGGACGTATTTCTATTAAGTAATAATAGTCTATTATGTATGGTGCATCGTTCGGTTAAAGTTCTAAAGTGAGCAGCACCCCCATCGTTTCCTCGCGTTATCTAGAGTCTTAACCAGGCTGGGCAGACCACGCGTGGTGCTTTCATCCGAGGAGTTCTGGGCGAGGACGAGTGGACCTGCACATTGGATTACCTACCCGGACGACCGCTGAGCCTATACGGCATGGAATATCTATTTGCTTTGGGTGCTTTGATTTGTGGAGCGGATAACAGCCAACGCCAGTGAGTGTTGGAATTACCCCCGAGAGGAGCCCAGGTGAGACGGCGCTCAACCCAGACCGAGGCCGCCTCGCTTCTCCTTCGTTGTGGACCTACAGCTACCGTCTACAAGAGGGCCCAAGTGTATTCATCTGTGGATCAAGATCCTGCGGGCACTGTTTTCTGTACCTGAATTCTCCCCAGGAATCGTTGGCCAGATGGGATGCAGCTGACGGCTCTCCAAACCCCCCCCCCCCTTACTGACTTACAACCAGCAGGACCCCTTTAGTATCCCGCTATAATCCTTAAGTACCATCGCTATAGTTCCCTAAAGAACCAGGTTGTATACTTGCTTCCTGCGTAACCAGAGATTGGACATTCAGTGTTGATTTGCCTACGAATACTCATTTGCCTTACAAGTGCATTCAAATCATAAATGTAATTAAGTGAATGTTGTATATACCTTTTGCTATATTAAACCTTCGACTGTTATATTTGTGTGGACCTGATTTCATATGTGGGAAAGTGTTCATCATACTTAGATATCGTGTACTGGATGGCCAGAAGTTAAAGTACATCAAGCGGTAGTGGTTTAATGATACCATACTTATCAATACAGTCAGGGAATTGTACCCCTCAGTTACAGCCTTAATAATTATACTATATTCTAGTGTGCTTCTATTTTATTTAGTCTATATCCCATTTAATTTTTATTCCACCTTTTTATTCCACAGTCCTGGCCTATTTCGTAATTATATTCTATTGTATTGTGCTTCTACCTTAATTTAGTTCATTATTCCATTTTATTTCTATTCCACCTTTTTATTTTATCATCTGTCCGTTATTGTCTGTCCGTTAACGTTGCACCGAAAAACGACCAAATCAAATTCCTTGTATGTGGAAAAAACTACTTGGCAATAAAGACCTTTCTGATTCTGATTCTGATCTGATTTCAGAAACCCAGTCTGTGGACAAACGTCACGGAGTGGTGCATCAAAGACAGCTTGCTAGAGGTCATTACTCTGGATCCATTAGGGCAAACAACCTTTTAGGTCAATATTTACAAAGAGAACAAACACTCACCCTCAGCATTCACTTTAGACACTTTAATCACTTTTAACACTACACCATATTTTTTTATCAATTTATTACATCCATAGCTCATTTTAGCATTTAGCATTTATTTTCTTTACGTTTGCATTTTTGTACCTCATTGTTTACATTTTCTACCTCATTTTGTACTTTAGGTTGTGCTTTAGTTTGTATATTATATATTTTGGACTAGCTTATTTTACTTTACTTTATTACTTTTGACTTCTTTTGACTGTATGAAGCACATGCTCATGGGGGCTCATACAGAACCAAACATTTCACTGTAATGTATATGTACTTCATATACGTGACAAATAAAACAAAACTTGAATTTGAAACTTTCTTTTTTATCCACCTTTTCTCCTTATTTTCTATTTTTCTCCCATCCCAATTTCGTATCGCCAATTCTCCCCTTCAATTCTCCCCTCCCCTGTCTTGAACGTTGCCAGACTATGCCTCCCACTGGTCGGCTGTAGTGAGGATAGAAGCCTTGCATCACGTGTCCCCTCCGGTACACGAGGAGGCAGCCTGTCGCATCTTTTCACCAGACAGCACGGACTCTCAGTGGCGAGGTGTAACGCGTGGGAGGCTCACGCTGCCCCCGATACTTCCTGTCTCTGCTGAACAGGCGTCCCCAACCGACCTGTAGCAGTCGCTGTCCACAACGTCCAATCCCCACCCACCGGCTTTCCACCCGCTACCTCTGCCAATTGAGATAGTACTGTATATGACGACTGGCCCAAGCCGCAGGCAATGCTGACTCGGGGAGGTGAGACCGGAGTCTCTTGCATTGGTGACGAGCGCCATCTCCGCTACGCCACCCAGCCGCCCTGACTTGAACTTGAAACTTGAACTTGAAGGCGTTTTCCCATTTACAGCTTCTGGGGGCACAAAGACGATCAACAATATCAGGCTTCTACCACCTCTGTTGTCTTACAACCGTCCTAGACCACTCTACCCACTCCCACCCCTGTTGTCTTACAACCGTCCTAGACCACTCTACCCACCTCTGTTGTCTTACAACCGTCCTAGACCACTCTACCCACCCCTGTTGTCTTACAACCGTCCTAGAGACCACTCTACCCACCCCTGTTGTCTTACAACCGTCCTAGAGACCACTCTACCCACCCCTGTTGCTTTAAAGCAACCTACGGTACTTACAACTCTTAAAAGTATGTGCATTGCAGTTTGTGGGGTATCACTCTGGAATGGTCTGGATGCGAGTATAAAATTAAGCAAAAATATCAATACATTTGAAGGTAGCTATAAACAAGCACTTATGGACACATAACAAGAGAGAGGAGCTTGAGCAGTAATGTGATTGCCTATTATTTTTTCTCATTTGGATATTTGGATATATAAAAAACCGTACTTTTATTTTATTTTTTATTATTTGTTATATTATTATTTTTTTTATTAAATTATAATGTCAAATATTGTAAGGAAGGGGCAGGGCTTGATACGTTGTTTTACTTCCCCCTGTTCCTTCTCGAACACTTATTGTATGGAAATAGTCTTCGACTATTTACCTTTTTGTTTTTTAAACTTGTTTCTATGTTCGAGACAAATAAAAATCAAATCAAAACAATTGTTAAAATGGCACACACTATTGTTTTGCTGACCTCTGTATGTGGTCATTTGTGTTTATTTTTTGTGTTTTTTTGGGCAGTCCAGAGAGGTCTCGGGGGGGGGGGGGGTGTCCTTATTATGTCAGTGTGTGTTTGTCGGGCTGCCAGTTTGACATGGCAGCCTGACGGCAAAAAAGCACAGCGGACAGCAGAGTGCCAGGTCTGTTTACCTTCCCCTGTTACTCACCAGGACACTGTTCTCTGTGTCAATGCATCAGACAAAGACAGACAGACAGAACCCTCACCTCAGCATTCACTGGTAACACACAGGAGGACCCATCCGGAGGTCCGTCGATGGTATCAAACACTACTCTGTTTTTTTTGTATCCACTTTTTTCTCCTTATTTTTTCTATTTTTCTCCCATCCCAATTTCGTATTGCCAATTCTCCCCTCCCCTGTCTTGAACGTTGCTAGACTATGCCTCCCACTGGTCGGCTGTAGTGAGGATAGAAGCCTTGCAGCCATCACGTGTCCCCTCCGGTACACAAGGAGGCAGCCTGTCACATCTTTTCACCAGACAGCGCGGACTCTCAGTGGCGAGGAGTAACGCGTGGGAGGCTCACACTACCCCCGCTACTTCCTGTCTCTGCTGTGCAGGCGTCCCCCAACCGACCTGTAGGAGTCGCTGTCCACAACGTCCAATCCTCACCCATCGACTTTCCACCCGCTATACCTCTGTCAATTGAGATAGTATGACGACTGGCCCAAGCCGCAGGCAATGCCGACTCGGGGAGTCGAGACCGGAGTCTCTTGCATTGGTGACGAGCGCAATCTCCGCTACGCCACCCAGCCGCCCAAACAGTACTCCGTTTACAAGTGTTGAGCTAATTGAACTAATGAGCTAATTGAGGCAACTGGGTCAAGTTGTCGACGACCTTTACCGACCGATGTCATAGGTATTTGCCTCACTGAGTGAGCACAGAGTAACAGTATAACACTCTTGTATATCTTCCTGGACATTTTACATCTACACTTTACATGTTTACTGTACATTTTACTGTACAGTATATGACTGTATATTTGTGGCTGTATATTTAATTAGAATGTATATACATATTTTAGAATGTATATCCTTGACTGTATTTTTATTCTTATTCTTATTTGTGATTTTTGACGACCTAAATGTTAATTATTGTGAGCGATCTGTGGTGCTGAATTTCCCTCGGGATCAATAAAGTACTTCTATTCTATTCTATTCTATTTAGTAAACATTGGGAGTCCAGTAGCTTGATTTGCTATGTAGGCCTATGGGAAATCTATCAGATGCACTCAATATACAATTAACTCCTATGAATACTGAAATACTGTGTATTCTCAATGGATGTGGATGAATCAACCACTACCGGTATATTATTGCCGGAACATTTTACTACAGGAAAGGTTTGACTTCACACTGCACACGTGCACCACCCTGATCTCTCACTGAGAGCGGACACAAAGGCCTTAAAGGAACACGCCAACATTTTGGGAAATGAGCTTACCGTCTTCTCCAGAGAGAGACAAGAAGATATAGACCAGTTTCCTCTCTGTGTGGGGGGGGGGGGGGGATTTTATATTTTATCTTGATATAATATCAGTGTAATTTTGCTTCCTGGTGAATGCCACATGCAAGCCCCTAGAGGGTTTTTAGGCAATTCTCCTACACATCCCCTGTGGATTATATTGTATTATATATGTAATTGTTTTTATATGTGTAAATAAACAAACAAACAAAACAAACAAACATCTGCCATGTTCCAAAATGTTCCCAAATCTGTATAGGCTACACGTCACGTCAACGCTCAGACAATAATGTCAGACTGCACAAGCAGATATCACGCTCTCTTGGGTTAAAGGTGCTATAGATAACATTCAGCCGCTGGATGTCGCCCTGGAGCCATGTCATTTATCCAATCAGGTGCATTCCATTTGGGGAAATGGGAAGTAGGGAGGGGGAGCGTCACATAATGTAGACGCGGACTGGTTTTGTTGCTTTGATCATGGACTCTTGCTCTGGAAAATATTTGTTGTGATTTGTGATTTTAATTCTGTATTTTACTGTTAATTTTATTATCTTTTTTAGAAAAGCCTCAATGGACTAGTGCTGAAAACTAGCACTTGTGCTATAAACACGCAAAACAACGCATCATGGTCTGTCCACTGTGGCTGGTCCAATGTGTAGCTGTGGTGTCCATTTTAAATAAACGTTTTCATTCATTCATACATGCATGCAACATGTAAACAACAACATTCATTTTGGACCCACCAAAACTTTCTAAATGATACATTAATCAATCATTTATGTAGGAGAAAAGCAATACTTTTATTCTGCACCTTTCTAAAAGCTCTGTGGATGTATTATTTCAATGATTACTCTACACACAAATGTTATCAATAGCACCTTTACCGAAATTAGTCGGTAAAGTTCTCAATTTCACAAGTCCTGCTGCTGGTTGGAAGTAGGGTAATTCCTGACAGATACGAAGGAGCACTCCGAGACATTAGCCACAGAGATAAGACCTTTTCTGAGCGAGCTACAGTGTTGTCTAAACAACAACAAAACAGCCTGAGACACGTTTTTGTATACAATAAAGCACTCTTAGTGCGATAGTTAGATAACCTAGGTGGGTGAGGAACAACCAGGATTTCACTGTCTGCGACAGAGTTGGAGAACTATCTGACTCTCTCCCTCACGCGGATCACACACACACAAATGGAGCCGTGCTGCCGCTTGTGATTGGTGAAGGCGGGACCAGGCGATACAACTGATTGACAGCGGAGGCGGCGAATGGAATGGCAGATGGCACTCGGATGCAGAATAACAGCCAGGCAGTGAGCCAGGTAGTGAGGGACTCGGGAGAGATACAGTAGAGCGAAAGTCAATTAACGTTGATGTCAAGATGGACAGTGGAAGAAAGAGAAAGGGTGGAGGAGAGAGGGATAAAACAAAGAAAAAGAAAGGCCCTTACAGGAGAGGGTTTATCAAATGTTTTCTTGCACCAAGGTCAAGGAACCAGCAGGTTAGTCAGTGATAAAAATAAACATGTGGATGTTAGCTAGCTAACGTTACCATGCAATGCATCATCTCCCCTGTCAAAAGCCCAATGTTAAATCTGCCAAGAAACAAATAAATAATTTAACCCTTGTGTCTGAAAACTAAAGTGTTATACTCTTACCATATTAGGGGACTAAATTGAAAAACGCCATAAAGACAACGCAATCTTCTGTCTTCGTTGCATGCATGCGTGTGCTCACCACACACGATACATGTGTCACTATTCTGGCAGTGGCTACTGTTATTATATATAGTATTGTAATGAAAGGTCTGTTATTTAATGTTTGTGTAAAGGGCTATTTTAACTGTTGATGGGTAGTGCATCAGTAAAGTGAATATGGTATTGTGCTCTTGCTCTGTTTGAATAGGTGGAGAGAGTGGTTAACTGTATTATAATAGTAAAGAGAAAAATAAGTTGTGCTCTTGCTTTTTTATTTTTGAAGGTGGAGAGAGTAGCATTGCTAGTGCCACAACAGTTTTATTTGAGGTTCATAACAGTACACTGTACTAAGCAATTGTTGGCTCATTAGTTTGTGATTCACATGCACAAAAATTCACCAGAATGCAGGAAATTAAGTCTTTGTAACAAAGAAATTCCTGGTGGGGGACCCCCAGACCCCCCGCTTAAAAAGTGGCCTGACTGGGGCTATATTTTGCGCTATATCTATATCTATACCGGTATGAATTATTTCCCCAGTCCGGCCCTGTCCACACGTGTGGTTGAATCTACCTGGTCCTCATTTCAAATCATCAATATCTTATTGTGTCTTTAAAGTATGGCTTTAAAGAAAAAGCTAAATGAAAAGTTGGAATTCGAGATTTGATTACTAGAAATTCTGTCCCATTACCTGGACTCATCGTCCCGGGAAATCAACAGGGACATGTGATTGGAGAACGACGCTGTCCGTATGATCTCCACTGCCCTATCGGTAGACAGGAGAGAGAGAGGGGTAACCATCTTCAATGGGGTCCGCCCCCTGATACACATAATGCTGACAGCAACACCATGGGATACAGAGAACGAAGTGCATGGAATAATGTACACACAAATTAACCCTTTCACTGCCACACAACAACGGGTTAACCCTTTCACAGCCACACTACAGAAGGTTAACCCTTTCACTGCCACACTACAGACGGTTAACCGTCTGTAGTGTGGTATAGTGAAAGGTTAACCTGATGTAGTGTGGTTGTGAAAGGGTTAATGTAACTTGTCTTACCTTCAGAGGTGCAAAGTAACTAATTACATTTACTATGGTTACTGAAACAAAGTGTTAATATTACTTTTGAGTATTCTTTAATTTTTTTTTTTACTTCTACTAGAGTACATTTCAATTTCTACTTGAGTATTTTTGGTTGTGTATAATGAGATCTGTCAAGTACAGTAAATCAGTAACTCTGGACATAACTGACACACACTTATCCCCAAACCGTGGTCTTATAATGACTGATCTTTAGAAATGATATAATACGTATATGAATTAGAAAAATTCACGTTGTGATTTGGTATCAAACTCTTTTTGGACATTTTGGAGATTTTTCTTCTTTTTCTGAAGAATAAAATGTTTCATGCGATGGTGGACAGAGGTAAGCTGGACGGCTGCTACTGCCCCTTCACCTCCGTCAGCGCTTGACCACAGCTGTGTGGACTACTAACCTCTCATTGGTGACTCCACTCAAACCGATATTGTTGACGTCCAGAATGAGGTCGCCCGACCTAAGCCGACCTGGAACACATAGATATAAATACAGAGAGAGAGAGAGAGAGAGAGAGACAGAGAGAGAGAGAGAGAGAGAGAGAGAGAGAGAGAGAGAGAGAGAGAGAGAGAGAGAGAGAGAGAGAGAGAGAGAGAGAGAGAGAGAGAGAGAGAGGAGGGGGGGGGGTTGGAATAGAGAGGGGGTGAGGGGAGAGAGAGAGGGGATAAAGAGATGAGGGGGGAGAGAGGGGGAGGTGAGGAGAGACAGAGAGAGAGACAGGGGGAGAGAGAGAGATGAGGGGAGAGAGATGAGGGGAGAGAGAGAGAGATGAGGAGAGAGGGAGAGAGATGAGAGGAAAGAGAGAGAGAGAGATGAGAGGGAGGAGAGATGGATAGAAATTAAATATTCAAAGAGACTGTGTTTTTGACGTTATCAATTGTTTTTTCCCCTCTGTCGGTTTTAACAGACAAAACAAAACAAGATAATAACCCTGGTGGTTGGTCCAGGTACTGTACCTACCGTCGTAATCAGCCAACCCCCCAGCCAACACACGCTTGATGTAGATGCCAAAGTCCTCCCCGGTGAAGTCCTGGTAGCCTCCGATTATCTTCACACCTATTAAACACAGCGAACACAGCCCAGTCAGTAAACACAGACCAGTCAGTAAACACAGACCAGTCAGTAAACACAGGCCAGTCAGTAAACACAGCCCAGTCAGTAAACACAGCCCAGTCAGTAAACACAGCCCAGTCAGTAAACACAGCCCAGTCAGTAAACACAGCCCACAGACCAGTCAGTAAACACAGGCCAGTCAGTAAACACAGCCCAGTCAGTAAACACAGGCCAGTCAGTAAACACAGTCCAGTCAGTAAACACAGGCCAGTCAGTAAACACAGCCCAGTCAGTAAACACAGCCCAGTCAGTAAACACAGTCCAGTCAGTAAACACAGTCCAGTCAGTAAACACAGGCCAGTCAGTAAACACAGCCCAGTCAGTAAACACAGGCCAGTCAGTAAACACAGCCCAGTCAGTAAACACAGCCCAGTCAGTAAACACAGCCCACAGACCAGTCAGTAAACACAGTCCAGTCAGTAAACACAGACCAGTCAGTAAACACAGCCCAGTCAGTAAACACATGCAGATAATGAATTTCCCCAAGGGGATTAATAAAAGTTAAACTCAATTTAATTTAAAGCCGGTAATCAATCAGTAATCTGTGGTGGAAGACTTTTTAAAAGTGACCATCCCCCCCCCTGTCTGTTGATGTCTTTGATAAGTTTGACATTTTGATACGCTGAACTAAAGTATATCTCTGCCTTTATATTTGAAACAATTAGCTATGCGTGGTGGGCACAATGTGGGCACAATGTGGGCTAAAGAGAGACAGGGCACAACACTAACCGAGTCCCTTCTTGCAGTCGGTGAACTCCAACCTTTGCACAGATCGGTTGATGCCATGTGGCCCCATGATGGTCCTGAAATCACACAAAAACAACACATTTAATATCATCCCAACCTTTTCTACTCCTCCCTCCATTTCATCCACCCTTTTATGAATTGCCAGGAAAGCCAAAGCCGCCCTGTCCCCTAAAAATGACAGGGGCCTCCTGTCCCGATAAGCACTTATTTTTTGGGAGGGGGGGGGGGGGGGTTCTACTTATGCTCATTTCTATCGACAGGCATCGCGTTCCAGCTGTGTCCAAACCATTATAATCTGTAGTCAGCCAAGCGGCCTTTGCATCTTAAACGGCACAATATTACCACATTATGTCACCAACCTTCAAAGGACTATCCACTTTTTCTTCTCTTTTTCTCTTTTTCTCCTATCCCAATTTCGCTGTGCCAATTCTCCCCTCTCGTCTTGAACGTTGCTCGCATATGCCCCCCACTGGCCGGTTGTAGGGAGGATAGAAGCCTTGCATCACGTGTCCCCTCCGGTACACGAGGAGGCAGCCTGTCACATCTTTTCACCTGCCAGCGCGGACTCTCATTGGCGAGGTGTAACGTGTGGGAGGCTCACACTACCCCCGCCATTTTCCTGTCTCTGCTGTGCAGGCGTCCCCCAACCGACCTGTAGGAGTCGCTGTCCACAACGTCCAGATTACCACCCATCGACTTCCCACCCGCTAACTCTGCCAATTGAGTTAGTATGACGGCCGGCCCAGGAAACTGGTATCTATTATTGTCTCTCTCTCTGGAGAAGATGGTAAGCTAATTTCCCAAAATGTTGGCCTGTTCTTTTAAGTCCTAGTTAAAGCTTAGGAGATCTCACAGACATGGACATGATCACTCCTCTGTCTGGCATGATCTGTCCCATGGCTGAACAGGATGTCAGACCAGAGGCTGGATGGGGTATGGTCCAACAAGGATGTGTGCAGTGTCCATGTGTCTACAGGCTACAGCATGCGTATAAAGCAGGCTACTCCACAAGCACCGCACTGACATCCATTAACACTTTGAATGCCACCCACGAGTTTTCTCGTGTTATTACCCCCCGGGTTGAATGCCCACTCACGAGAATATTCGTTTTATTCTTTTTTTTTTTTTTTATTATTATTAGCGATCTGAAATCATATTGCATCAAGCGAGCCTACCGTTGGAGATCCAGTCACCCCAGGCGCTCAGATCTGAAAAAAGCGCCCCCTATCGTCTCCCAGATGGTAAATCACCCTTTTGGATTGGACTCAATGAAAATGAATGGAAAAAAACACGCCGCACTCCACATTTTACTTCTCACTCATGTAACCGGGGTCTACCAGAGTTCACTCTGGAGCCTCCGAGCCGCGGGGAATATGTGTTTTACTGTATACACGATGGATCAATCAAATGAGCGATTTTTTCGAATGGCGACCGGGAATTGGAATAAACCATTTGGATACCATCTGATCTCAGGTAAGGAATCTATGTTATCAATATTAGGATAATCAGACCCGTTTTCACGGATATATAAGCTTTTATGTGATTATGGTGATAGGCTGTTTGACTCTGCTCGCGGTCAGGAAATAGGAGAATCGATTTTCAACTGGCGGCACGAGCGTGCATGCGTACACATATACTATCGATCATCTAGCGTTTATTTGAAAACTATTCATAAATAGGCAGAAAAATTACAACGTTCTAGAATATTGCAGTAAAAGGCGATTATCATGCGGCAAGACCAGCCGCATTTCATTGTATACCTGTATGCCGTGACAATTAAAACTCTTGACTTGACTTGACTTGAATGTGTTGTTTTTTTCCCACGAAAACAAGTGATTTTCAAAATGCTATCAAGCGGAAATGAAGCGATAAAAAAACAATCTGCCATGACAATGTTGACTGGAAAATGAGTCTTTGATAAGCGACGGGCAGATTAGACACATAGCCATAATTTAAAACATAGATTAGGCGATATTAACATTTACATTGGAGTGGATGTGGGCATTCAAAGGGGTAAAAAGGAAAACACGGACTGGCTCTCAAAGTGTTAATGGAGACTGGCTAAAACCGATTGATGGGGAATCAGTTGTGGGTGTTGTGCTTCTGGACTTCAGTGCATGCTTTGATGTCATAGAACATAAGCTGCTACTCATGAAGCTTCGGTTTTATGGATTTAAAGACTCTGCTTCTGATTTCACGAGGAGTTACTTAGTTAACGGAAAACAATGTTTTATTTGTAATGGTACCTTTTCAAATATTGAAACACTTCAGTGTGGCGTTCCACAGGGAAGCTGCCTTGGTCCACTCTATTTTTGTAAATGTTTTGCGATAATGTATAAAAAAAAATGCAGGAATGGTGATATATGCAGATGATACAACTATGTATATGTACTGTATCTGCAGAGAACAATGAGCAAGTTAACAAGCTGCTTCAACAAGAGTTAATGCTGGTCTCATTAGCCATAGGAAACTAATTGAAGCTGAATGTTTCAAAAACAGAATGCATGGTTCTGGGCTCCAAACATGCTCTCAGGACAGATCAGAAGCTGTGCCTCCATTTGCAAGGTGCTGCCGTTGAGCAGGTTAAAGAAGACAAATTGTTGGGTGTCACGATTGATGACACACTATCATGGTCCACTCATATTAATAATATTGTAGCGAAAATTTGTAAATGCATCTCCACGATTAGAAGGAGTGCCTATCTGACACAATAACTAAACGAGTTACACAATCTACAGTATAGTATTGTCAAACCTCGACTACTGTCCAACAATCTGGTAATAATAATAAATAAGAACTTGCTAAAGTTCAGCTCACTCAAAATATAATATAATACCAGACAGGCCTTAAGCTGATTTACACTACCTCTGCCTAGAACCAATGCACTTAAAAAGATAAGTCATATATAAAAGCCCTTGTATATTGGAATAAGCTCCCACAACATCTTTAGTTGGTAACAAATCTGGCTTCAAAAAGAAACTTAGGGAAGCAGTTATCAAGAAAGAAATCAGACTAAACAATCTAAACTGAATTGTATTGAGCTACTTTGAGATATGTTGTGTATTTGCACGGACCCCAGGAAGAATAGTCCTCACTACGGTGGAGACTAATGGGGATCCTTAATGAAAAATCTATGTGTCTATGTGTCTACATTCACATTCAAGTTCTTTATTTGTCAAAAACACAACAATACAGGGGCCTTGCAGGTAATGAAATGTTTGTGTTTCAAGCTCAGACTCAACAGTGCACACTTAAGAAACAACAATGAGGGGGCAGGTGGCGCACAGAGATTACGTTCGTCACCAACACCGGGAGACTCCCGGCGTTGCTATCAGCTTGGCTGGCCTCTCACACTGATACAATTGGCTGTATCAGGGGGTGGGAAAAGCTGAAGGGTGGGTCCTGGGCATTGTGGACAGCGACCCCTACAGTTTGGTCGGGGCGCCTGCTCAGCAAGGGTTGGATCTGAGGAGAGATAAGTGTGGCCTCACACACGCTACACTCTCCCCGGTGAGAACCTGCGCGGCCAGGTTGGCCTGCCCCAGGCTGCACATGCGTCGGAGGAAAGCATGTGACAGTTTCCGGTCTCAAGGACCAACAGTAGGGGAAAGTATGCAACAACCAGGAAGGGTGGGATGGGAGAAAAATCGGGAAAAAGGAGGGGAAGAAAGATTAAAAAAAAAATAAAAAAAAAAATAAAAAATGAATACAAGAATGGTAACAATAGGTAGTAGTAGTAACATCAAATAAAATATAAAATGAGGTAAGATAAGATAGTCAAATATTTACAGAAAGTGTCTTGCGTATAGTGTATCTGCATGATAAAGTGCAGTGCAGGGTGCATGTGTTTGTGTGTGACCAATAACAATAAGTAGTAGTAGTAAAATAAAATAGAAAAAATTCTGCGCCGTTCACGCATATATACGTGTTTGTCCGCCAATCGAATAACGCCAACCATGTATATATACGTTATTGAATCGTTATTTCTTTTATTCGCTATTTCCATTCATAAACATGCAGGCAGCTGTGTGTTATCACTGGGGATGGGTCTGAGATCGCAAAAGTCCAATACCGCCGCCTAACGCCTTGTGGCCGCTATTGCACTCCATTTGAAACGATGTGGCTTGGTGTCTGGGCCGAGCTGCGGCGTGCGGGCAGGGTCTAACTACTCGGGCAGGGCAAGCGGTTATAGCGGATGCATCGACGAGGGTCACCCCGCCCCCCCCCCCCCCCCGTTCATGTTCTATGCTTGCTGGATTACGTTGGAAACACGATCGTGATCAGTACATGGAATGGCGATCAGATAATTGGATTATTCTTTTTGCAGTACATCATAGACAAGGTAATGGCTATATGTTATCAATATTGCGTTGATCCGATAATTCTTTCCCTGCGATCAGAGCGTGTGTCTGTAATGTACTGTGTAACATATGCCGTTGGTGACGATCGAAGCATAGAACCCCCCCCCCCCTTTCATGCATGCATGATGAAACATAATACCGATAATCTAGCGTTGATTTCAGATTGATTATTGATCCAGGCGAGGAATGGCACGATTTATAGTAAAATGCAGTAAAACGCTGTTTTGCTGAGTTTCCTGGGATTACACAGAATTACTCTAAAACTATACTCATATTCACCACGGTATGAAACGGAAATGTATGGATGAAAAAAAATTATCTGTTTTTTTGCATCTTGACCGGAAGAAACTCAATGACAATCGACTATATCATTAGATCCATAGCTATAATATTTAATATAGTTTCAGCACTGCAAATACCGGCATGTACCCCCATTTCATTACAGCGCTGGCACACACGGCCATACACCCACAGCGACCTCTGGCGTCCAATGAGTTAAGGTGCATGTGTCTATGTGTTTGTTTGTGCAGTGTCTATATGTCTATGTCTATATGTCTATATGTCTATGTCTATGAGTCTATGTGTCTATGTGTCTATGTGTTGTGGCAGACCGGCTGGCATGGTAATAGTCCAAGGTACTGGGGCATATGCCCATATTAGGAGTTCCGGAGAAACTCCCGCCAGAGCAGAGCGCATCAGCGCAGATGAAGCGCACCTGTGCCTCAAAGGCGCTAAAACAAAATTACAAACATCTCAAAACAAACTGGTCAGACTACTGCTTGACCTTACTCCTAGAACCCACCTCACCCCTGCCCACTTTGACAACCTAGGATGGCTTAGAGTAGACGACAGAGTACAGCAACTTGCAATGGGCCTGGTCTACAAGATACACTACACGACCAAGGTACCCATGTACATGTCAAAATACCTCCCAAAGGTCAGTGAATACCACGATCACAACACCAGAGGGAGCTCAACAAATCATGTTAAACCCAGATTCGGCTCAAACAAGGGACTAAACACGTTTCGCAATTATGCCACATCAATGTGGAACGCACTACCCAAAGCTGTAAAGGAATGTGAATCACTACCCACTTTCAAAACCACTCTCAAAGAACACCTACGGTAGACTGCAATTCGAAACTGGCCCCTGCAAATGTCCTAACCCAACCCCCTCCAATGTACAGTAAATGACCAAGTATGGCTTTGTCAATATTCCAATGTACAGTTTTGCTTGTACAGTGTCCCCCACCCACCCTTTTTTTGGAAGAAGTAACTAGTAACTGTAACTAGTTACTTTTTAAAAGTAACTTGCCCAACACTGCCAATGAGTGAATTCACCTCTTGGTCTGCGATGTCGCCCGCGGCGCGGGAGACCGGGGTTCGACTCCCACCCAGGGCATGTCAAATAAGACCGGTTTCATCTATATGTCTATGTGTTTGTGTGTAACAGTTGTGGTAGTGGACCCCAGGTGCAGGACAACGGACAGGCGGGAGACAGATGACGGGAGAACCGACCAACCGGCGGTGTATTTATCGATGACAGGCAGGTAGGATGCAGGATTACAGAATGGGGGAAGACTAACTGGCTAAACTAAACGGGTAACAGGATAAACACTAACACTAGGAACGGGAACACGAGGGACGGGGAGCAACGAGGGACAGACGAGACACGCCGCCACCCGCAGGGGCACACTGAGGACATCTGCTGGCCCTGTGTGGAAACACCAGAGGAGAGGACGGTCCCTGGCGTCCCACCAGGTGGACCAGAAAGAGCTTCTATCCCCAGGCCATCAGGATGCTCAATGACAATTAACACTATGTAACTAACAAACCACCAAACACACTCACAGCACACACACCCACACGTACACACTCACTTTAAATGGACAGCTCACTGGAGCACCCACTTTAGACACTAACACACTTTATATTTACATATTATTGGCAACTCATTGCACATAGCCATGGCTTGCACCTTACCTACCACAAGGTGGCACCACAAGCTACCTCATCCCATTTACATCATCCCATTTATATTGTACTGTAACTACTCTGCATTGTATATTGTACATATGTATATTGAAATGTTTTGTCTTGTTTACACTTGCTTAAGTACTTGATTTTTTTTGTATCCACTTTTTCTCCTTATTTTTTCTATTTTTCTCCCATCCCAATTCTCCCCTCCCCTGTCTTGAACGTTGCTAGACTATGCCTCCCACTGGTCGGCTGTAGTGAGGATAGAAGCCTTGCATCACGTGTCCCATCCGGTACACGAGGGGGCAGCCTGTCGCATCTTTTCACCTGCCAGCGCGGTCTCTCAGTGGCGAGGCGTAACACGTGGGAGGCTCACGCTGCCCCCGATGCTCCCTGACTCTGCTGTGCAGGCGTCACCCAACCGACCTGTAGGAGTCGCTGTCCACAACGTCCAATCCCCACCCATCGACTTTCCACCCGCTACCTCTGCCAATTGAGATAGTATGACGACTGGCCCAAGCCGGAGGCAACGCCGACAGCCGGAGTCTAACCAGTATCCTGTATTTCTGTATGACAACTAATAAAGAAACTTGAACTTGAAACTTGAGGAAGGAGACCCTCTGACACAGCGGTGAACGCCCATGGACCATGAATGTGGGCTTGGACACGGAGGGAGCGAGGACCAGGCACAGGTTCAGCTGCCTCTCCAACCCAGATCGCCCCAAAACCAACAGAGCCAAAGGAGAGTCCATGAGAACCCACCGGAGACCTCCGTGATGGCTTCAGGAGACACAGATACTACCCGGAACGGACAGGTGGGCAACTGAACCGATCATTCTTCCATTCAACGCGTCGGTATCAGCAGGACCTCTCCATGGGCGCCGGTCCGACCAGGGTCGAATAGACAGAGCCTCAAAGGGCCCAAAGTCCACGAAAGCCTAGAGGAGATACGGCCGACCACTCCAGACGAGAGAAGCAGGAAAACAGGGAATGAGAGCGGAACTCACGGGACACCGGCAGGCCGGGGGTGGAACAGCAGCAGGGATCGTCGGAGGGGGAACTGGGTGGATGGATGCCACGTGAACGAGGAGAGACGCTGGAACTCAGCCACTATCTCTTATAGTAAGAGCTTGTGGCGCCACGCCCTGGGACCCCCCTGGGACCGCCCTGGGACCCCCCTGGGACCGCCCTGCGTCCTCCGGATCCATGATGGCCGGTTCGTACTGTAACAATTGTGGTAGTGGACCCATTGTTGTATTGTGGACATATTGTATATAATGTATATTGACTTTACTTACGTTTTACTTACTCCTTATTACTTTAAAGAACATTTTTAATGTTGACTTACTTTCTTTTACTGTATGTAGCACACTCTCAGGGGCTAATACAGAAACAAGCATTTCATCATAAAGTATTCTGTATTCTGTACTTGTGACCAGTAATAAACAAAGTTGAACTTGAAACTTGAACTTGAAGTGCAGGACAACGGACAGGCAGGAGACAGATGATGGGGGAACCCAACAGGTGGGGTATTTATTTATTGATGACAGGCAGGGAGGATAACGGGATGACAGAACGGGGGAAGACTAACTGGTTAAACTAAATGATAAGGATACACAGGAACAGTAGGAACTGGAACAAGTGAACAAGAACAGGACAGGACGGGTAACACGAGAGGAGAGACCGGGGGGAGAAACGAGTGGGGGGGGAGACTGAGAACAGAACAGGGGCTGGATGTCACAACCGTGACATAATATGTGTATTGATTGTAGGGCTGTCCCCGACTAAGGATTTGGATGGTCGACAATGATTGGCCAAAATTTGCCATTAGTCGACTATTGGTCGACTAAAAAAAAGAAATATAAAAAAAAGTATAATATTTTTAAATTCTTTTAAACATTTTTTATTTATTTTTTTAAATTTTATCGTTCCATTTGGGCTGTGGGGGGTGCTTAATGTCTGAAGGAGACGACTTCTTGTTGTCTGCAAAAGCATGCAATTGGTCCACTGATGGATACATCTTGATATTTGTCTAGTCTAGTGTGTTCATTAGATGGGTGAAATCCTCTTTCAGTGACTCTGTGTCTGTTTTCGTAGGCAGTTAGCCTCTAGTATGTGTGCCATTAGCGTTAGCCATGCTTCTAGGCCTCTTTTCTTTTGGAAAGAATGATAAAAAAAAAAAAAAAAAAAAATTATAAATATTATTATTATTATAATTTTTTTGACTAAGAGGTTGGCCAGTCGACTACGGCTCCTTTCGACCGATTAGTCGACTAATCAACTAATAGGGGTCAGCCCTAATTGATTGTAATATATTTCCCCTTGTATTGTGTTGCTATTGTATTATGTTGCTTCCTTTCTTTTGTCACGTCTCTCTGTCTATTTCATGTTGTACTCTCTGCGTCATTGCAAATGAGAAGGGTTGAGTGGGTGAATTAATTAATGAATGTCCAAGGGATGTCTGAGGACAGGAGCTATATTGCCATAGACCAATAATGTCTGTCAGTTAATGTCGGACTGAAAACGACCAAATCACATTCCTTGTATGTGAAAACTACTTGGCAATAAAGACCTTTCTGATTCTGTTGCGTTTTCAAGCCTCTCTGGTATTTGTCTCATCTTGACAGAGTGTGCCAGGACATTTGAAGAGAGAAAAGTGCTGGTTCTAATGCTACAGGAGGTTCTGCAAAACCTACAGGAACTATTTTTCTACTACTGTACAGTATGTGTCTGCGAATACTGGGTGAGACAAACATGTTTTTCCCATCTGTAAACTTTGTAATAGGATTCCCTCAGGTTGTGGGTATTTGTTTGTTACTGGGTGTAAGCTGCTTTGTGTGTGTGTGTGTGTGTGTGTGTGTGTGTGTGTGTGTGTGTGTGTGTGTGTGTGTGTGTGTGTTTGTGTGTGTGTGTGTGTGACTGTGTGTGTGCGTGCATGTGTGTGTAAACAATGAAGGCATCTTATGTCATGCTTTTGACCATCATTTAGACATCGAGGTTGCAAGACAAGTTGCAAAGAAGACTAAGGGAGCGACATAGAGAGAGAGCGGCTGATTAAAGTGAACTTTATACTCGACAACGACAAAGTGGCGCAGATGCTTTATGTTTCATGCATATGTTTTGCTTCACGCATCTGGCCAAAGATGTAACTATACACATCGGGCAACGTGTAGGTATGATGGTCAGAGAGAGGAGCTGCAACAGCCCACACAGAAGTCTAATTTGGTCTTAAATAGAATAGAATAGAATAGAATAGAATAGAATAGAATAGAAGTACTTTATTGATCCCGAGGTAAATTCAGCACCACAGATCGCTCACAATAAACATTTAGGTAGTCAAAAATAAAATAAAATAAGAATAAGAATACAGTCAAAGATATAATTATTTTTTTATTTTTTATTATTGATCTTTTTTTTTCCCTCATTTTTCCTCCGATTTTCTCCCATCCCAATGTTAGTCGTTATGCCAATTCCCAATCCCCTTCCTGGTCGCTGCGCACTTACCCCCCACAGTTGGTCTGGGAGAGTGGAGGCTATCACATGCTTCCTCCGACACACGTCCAGCCAATCAACCGCTTCTTTTCACCTGGCAGCGCGGACTCTCACTGAGAGGGCGTAGCGTGTGGAAGGATCACACTATCCCACTTAGATCCTATCCGCGCTTAGCAGGCGCCCCAACCGAACTGTAGGAGTCGCTGTTTACAACGACCCGGACCCACCCCGCCAGCTTCTCCCACCCTCTAATACTGCCAATTGTATTAGTGTGAACGGCCAGACAAGCTGGTGACAACCCCGGAGCTGTGAGCTGGATTCGAACAGGCGAATCCAAAGATATACATTCTAAAATATGTATATACATTATAAAATATACAGCGAAAGATATACAGTAATATACAGTAAATGTAGAGTGAAATGTTGTTCATACTGAGTTCATGCTGTTACTCTGTGCTCAGTGAGGCTCAGTGAGACGTTATACAGTCTGATGGCTGTTGGTATGAAGGACTTCCTGTGATGCTCAGTGTTGCATCTTGGGAGTCTGAGTCTAACACTAAACAGTTTCAGCTCATGGGAGAGTGCGAGGGATAAAGTGAATTAATGTTGATTAGAGCCTTAGCGTAAGTGGTTGTAGCTCGGGCTGTGGGGGCGCTGGAGACATGATCCAATATACTTTTTTATACGCCTGAGTCTCCTGAACACACGGACACACTCCCTGGGCAATCTGCGCATGAGCCGGTTGGGGAGTATAGGTGTGGAAAAGTGACTATAGCTTGACCGAGAAAATGCCAATCGACTTGGGATTGGTCTCTCCCTGTTCACTAGGAGACGCAGGCGTATAAAAAGGTCTATTGGATACATGTCTCCAACACCCCCACATCCGTAGCTACAACCACTTAGAGCAGTCGTCTGGTAATCCAGAGGTTTCCAGTTCGATTCCCATTCCTCCCGGTCAGCGTGTCGAAGTGTCCTTGAGAAAGACACTTAACCCCTAACCCCTAATTGCTTGTGATGAGCAGGTTGGCACCTTGCATGGTCGTCTCCCCGTCGGTGTGTGAATGGGTAAAATGTGAGGAATAAATTGTAAAACTTTGGATAAAAGCTGCTATATAAATGCAGCCATTTACCATTTTATTTTTGCGTCTGTTATTGTGCTACATGCAACAAGATGCACAACTGCAACGCTGATTCTAAACCGAGTCGTGCAAGCAAATGGATCACCTTGGAATCATTAAGATTATGTCATCCGTGACAACAAGTGGACTTGAAATAACGAGTGGAATAGCCATGTTGTTTCAATCAGCAAGAATAACAATGGCAGAGTTCAAATCTACTGTAAATACAGTCAGGTTTTTATTTTTGCAACAGGTCCGCCCATTTTTAAACCGTTTGCAACGTGGATTGTTGCTAAATGTCCACAGAAGGTAGACACACTAACTGCGCCTCAATCTATGCAAATAACGTTCAGTTTTGTGATATAGTATCCCGAGAAATAAAAAAAAAAATAAAAAAAAATGTCATTTGCTTGCTTGAGGCTACACTGTAAGAAAAAAAGCTGCAAGAAAACGGTAAATGTCTGGCATCAATGGTTTCCAAATACTTACTGTCAAATTACAGTAAAATCAAATACATTTACAGATTACAACCTTTATTTAATGGTTAATATTTTGATGAAAGGTAATTTACTGTATTTTTATGGCATTTACACTTAAAGTAGAAAAACAAAAGTAATCTGTAAAATAATACAGTGAATTTCCCATGAAAAAACATTTATTTTTTACAGTGAGAATTTCCTGGGTACTGTAGTTTTTCAAAATTTCAATGCTCATTGAGAGCTCTGGATGCCCTGTGCTCATATGACTACAAATCATCATCATTCGGCGATTCAAAATGACCGACCTCCGCGAAAATATTATCACATTTCAAAAACTAAAATTTCACTAATAACACTTTAACCTATTGGTAAAGAAACGTATTGCTGAAAATATACACTATGACTGCTGTTGTGACATGGTTAGGATGTTTACTCTTGGATACATTTGGGGGGGGGAAACGCAACATTATGTCATACAGTCTAGACAGATTGATTTATGACGTGATGTCATTTTGGGACCGGTACTGGGCCCATCGGGTGGAAGAGGTTAATTAATGTTGTGTTTCTTTTTCAAATGTAGCCAAGAGTAAAAACCTTAACCCTATCAAAACAGCAGTCAAAATGTATATTTTCAGCACTACGTTTGTTTACGGATGTTTTAATTTTTTTTCGAAAATATCAATTTATCGGAATAATGCGAATTCTATCTCTCTATTATCGTAAAACCGCAAGGAAATTACTAAATCCAGATGTAACACTACCATTGGAAAGATGAGCTTTTCCCCTATCCATAGATGTATGACTTGGCCATAATAAGGTAATTTATAATTAAATTTTGAATGTATAATTCAAATGGATTATAATCATTACTGTATCTACAAATCCTTCTGTTTAATCATCTTCCCTTTATCAATTTGCTTAGACTTTCTGTACACTTGATCTCAAGAAGGTGCTGAATGAGCTCAGTGAGCGAGGTCGGTGGCGGCACCATTTTAACATGGTGTTATTCACCGGCAAAGATGCAAAGAAAATCATAATTTATATTCTCCTTTGTTTCATCACAATTTACTCAAGCCTAGTAACAGACACAATATTTCTGACACTGGGAATACATACCCCCAGGTCCATAGATGTTCCTATAGATACCAAGAACATGCAAATTGACCTTGTAGAAGTGGAGCAATCTTCCATTTACTTGGGCATGTACTTTTAGGCGGCATTTCTGAAAATAGGACTAGGGCTTAACGGGTTAAGAGGTACTGTAAAGCGCCGGACAGCAAAACACACTCAAAAAGATGTTTATGTCGCCCCCAACAGTGAAATGAGAGTACTGGCACGCAGTATTTTCCACTTCAACCACTGTTCACAACTAAACAACTGATCGATCTGTGACTGTAGCTAAAACCTGAATTGGTGAGGGTTTGGAATACAACCATTTTCAACTGTATGAATTATCACTCAGGAACGCATACCATATAGATATAGAGTATTCGAAATAACACTAATTTCTAGGGATGTCCGATATTATCGGCTTACCGATATTATCGGCATTAAAATGTGATATCGGAAAATATCGGTATCGGTTTTCAAAAAAAATATATATATATTTTTTTTTTTACATTTCTATAACCTTTATTTACCCAGGCAAGCAAGTAAGAACAAATTCTGATTTTATTTATTGTCAAAAGTATGCATAATGTTGTGTTAATTCCACAACAAGAGATATGTAATGTTAATTACCTGAAATTATTCCGTTTTTTGGGGGGGGAACCCTGCATATATCGGTATCGGTTGATATCGGTATCGGAAATTAAGAGTTGGACAATATCGGTATAGGTAAAAAAGCCAATATCGAGCATCCCTACTAATTTCCTCTCTCATTTTGGCAAAAGATATTCCTGCTAATAGTCAACAAAAACATTACGCCCTGTCACGGGATAAATGTGTGTGTATATGTATTTTATAGGATATCCAAGACATTTTCAGCGTCAGAACAACTGTAGTGAGGGCACAGTGTTTATTTCCCTGTTATTACTACAGCAATATAAAAACAACAGGTGAGGTATAGTGGGAGATGTCCGCTGCTAATCTGTGGACTTTAGATTCTGTATGAATTTAATCCACCTGGTAGCCAGGAAGAAGCTGTCGGCCGTACAGTAACTAGGCCACGGTCAGACAACCTTGAATGTACTGCAGGTCAGGATTCAGGGAAAAACCACACTGTTTACCTGGTGTCTATAGGGAGGTGTAGTCATGGTTACGTCATCGTCGTTGTTTCCGGCCGGTCCACCTCGCTTGGAATCGCAATGTATTTCCAACGGACACATTTCTAAATCGTCTCGTTTTAAAACAAATAAGAGCATGAACATTGGCACGGTGTACCTTTCTGTGTGTGTTCATCCACACTCTATATAGCTCAACGTGAAACAATTCGCAAATTAATTGTAAAATAATTACGCGTAATTTTATTTCAACCAAAAATGCTTAAGAATGTTAGTGATAGAAGGGAACTCATTTTGTGCAAAAATGGAAAGTTGAGCATGAGCAATAGCCGATAATACATTTTCCCAATGATAAATCCCTATACGGGGTGGACCTCGCGGGAAACTAAAGTGACGTCAGACTACACCTCCCTATTGGAGATGGTGCCACAACGTCACTATGGCAACGGACACGTCCCAGAATGGGTGTATGACTGATTGGCTGAAGTGCATACAATATTCTTTCTATAATGACATAATTCATTCATTCATTACAGAGTAGGCCTAATTCCAGGAAATTGTCCAAACGAATTAGTCTAATTTACGAGTTACGAGTGTTCTATTCCATATATCGTGAAAGAACACAATACTATACTAATCACAACCGATACTACTAATGGCACTGATACCATTTATCCTAGGTCTTTTATTTGATCTGCTTTTGGGCAAATGTACAACATTATAGTTTGAGACAATGTTGTAGCCTAAAGGCAATGAAGTGGAAACCTCGCTATAAGAAAACGACCACGTTTCAACTTTACGATCCGATCTACTTCAAAGCCGTTCGAGCGAAACGTTCGCAAACTGTCAGGCCTCAGCACTGGCCCCCCCCCTCCAGGGACCCATAGTCGCACGACCACTCACTTGGATTCAATTTGAACATCCTATAGCCCGGGGTAAGTGACGGGCTACGGATGAGAGAGGTGGGTTCAGGTCAGGACCACAACAGGCAGGACAATATGGCATCCACCCACCCACCCCCTCCTAATGTACAGTCTCCTCCCCCTCGTATGCATATATTTTCTGTTATGGATCTCTGTTTAACAGTACTGTATATTTGCATATCTTTGTATATCACAAAATGTAACAGTACTGTATATACCTGAGTGTATGTCATGAATGTCAGAAATGTCATGATATATTATCTGTATGTTGCGTATGTCATTAATGTCATTATGAATTGAAAATGGGGGACCCTGATGTAAACAAGACGAAAGTATTTCTCTGGTCTGCATCCCCTTAACAATTGTGTGTATTGAGCCGTACTGTATTGTACCCATTCTGCAATCTGTTAATAAAGTTTTCAATCAATCAATCAATCAATCAATCAATCAATCAATCAATCAATCAATCAATCAATCAATCAATCATCAACAACTACTGCTGCTGAATTATCCTTGAGCAAGGCACCTAAGCGACTGCTGCAGAGCTGCTCAGGAGTCAACAGTAGCTATTAGACTGCAGGTTGTACAGATATTAACGGGACCTGTATGATTGTGAAGCAGGGCGTTACTAAAAGAGCATACAGGAGATACAAATATAATAATAGAGATGTCTCGATCCGATATGAAAGATCATATTATATTTAGGGCTGTCAGTTTATCGCGTTAATTAGATTAATTAATTACACAGCAAATTATTACGTTATGAAAATTAACTCAAAATGAATTACAATTATTTATTTTTTTATATTTTTTTATCTCATTCAATCCATAACAACGTAGAATACACATTTACAGACTTTTTTTTTATATAGCCCATTTGCATGTTCTTGGTATCTGATTCTTGGGACATCTATGGATCTCAGGGAATGTATGCAGTGTCAGAAATACTGTGTCTGTTACCAGGCTTGAGTAAATTGTAATGAACCAAATGAGAATATCAATAAAAATTATTTTATCTTTTGACTGTGAATAACACCATGCTAAAATTGACCATACCTGAAAAATCTAAGCAAATGAATAAATGGAAGATGATTAAACAGAAGGTTTTGTAGATACAGTACTGAATTCTGCCATCCGGACACATGCCATTTGAAATATCATTATAGAATATAGAATATCAGGCCTAAAATGGTTATGCGATTAAAATGCGATTACTTAGATTAATTAATTACAAATCCTGTAATTAATTAGATTACTTTTTTGAATTGCCTGACAGCACTAATTATATTATATTTGTTAAAACGATGAATGAAAAGCATTAAGGGAAAGTTGTGGATTTTTTTTTGTTATTAATACAGCACTTTTCAGTTGTCAAGCATATCTTACCCACGTTGGATTGGTCTTAATAATAACTTGAATGTACTTGAAAGTGTGCACTGCAGCTGTATAGCGGTATCTAGGAAAATACAAATTGGGACTTGGTATCGGCAGATACTCAATATAATCCGATCGGGATTGGGGGCAAAGAAAACTTGATCAGTAATAATAATAATAATAATTATTATTATTATTATTATTATTATTATTATTATTATTATTATTATTATTATTATTATTATTATTATTATTATTATTATTATTATTATTATTATTATTATTATTATTATTATTATTATTATTATTATTATTATTATTATTATTAATAATAATAATAATAATAATAATAATAATAATAATAATAATAATAATAATAATAATAATAATAATAATAATAATAATAATAATAATAATATACATGAAGAGCTGGAACAAAGTGTTGGTGGTGGCAGCAGATCCCGAGGCCAGCCTCCCTGACCTGATATTAACAAGAGAACATGTTCAGTTCAGTTCAGTTATTTTTTATTTTGGGCTTTGGACACATAACGGTCATTCCATAAATCGCCAACGTTTTACCAGCTGCTATTGCAGCATTGTCCAATTGTCCGAAAAGGGCTAGGGAGAAGCACTAGGCTTGTTGGGCCCTACCCCTGAAGACTTACGTTTATTCTCTTTTTGTTTTTTCATTTACATACATACATACATATAGTACACATTACAGTACATTCCATTAATGTTCCATTACATGTTCCATTAATCTATTCTATCTACTAACTATTTTATTGCACTGCACTATTGCACTATTATACTCTGTCTATTCTATTTTACTCTTTTTATTATTGTCTATTTCAAAAGTGCCATAGAATCAAACGATAAACAAAGAGGTCTATTGTGATGTTCCTACTGTGACAAACTATGTGATTTAAAATGCTCTATGCCTTACCATGACCTTGTCTATTTTGCTGCTATCTCTATTTTATGCTTGTTTTATATACAGAATGTCTGCACTTTATGCATTGATCGGACAATTTTGTGCAAATTTTGTGCAAATTTTGTGCCTGTCTTTTTTACTGTTGTGAAGCACTTTGAGCTGCAATTCTTGTATGAAAGGTGCTATACGAATAAAGTGAGTTGTGATCTAACTAACAAGCCACCGGTATTGATTGATTGATTGATTGATTGATTGATTGATTGATTGATTGATTGATTGATTGATTGATTGATTGATTGAAAATGTTATTAACAGATTGCAGATTGGGTACAATACAGTACAGCTCAATACACACAATTGTTAAGGGGGTGCAGACCAGAGAAAGACTTTCGTCTTGTTTACATCAGGCCGGGTCCCCCATTTTCATAGGTGGGGTGGAGGGGGGGACTGTACATTGGAGGTGGTTGGGTGGTTGGTTGGGTGGGTGGGTGGGGGGGGGGTAACTGTACATTGGATTATCGACGAAACCTTACTTGGTCCCAAGAAGAGGGTCTTGTGTATTATTATTACTGTACATTGGAGGGGGTTGGGTTAGGAGTAGGACGGTGTCTGTGGCTTATTTAATGAAACTCTGCTCCTGAGGCCCACGACTCAAGCGGCAGAGAAAGACAATATAGAGACAAGGCGACGGTGAAAGAGGACATTTACATTTCGTTTTTAAATCCTACTTGTGTATCTGCCAAATTCATGATTTTATCTTCAGCCTCTGTCATCTGCACCGTCAAACAACACATCAAGACGTCCTGATTGTCTTGACAGGATCTGTCCCTTCATAACACTGAACGGATAATAAAACTTGAAGCAAGAAATATTATGTGATTTGAGTTTTGGCTATAGAGGACAGCTCAATCACTTTGTGAACATGATTGACTGCTCTCTTCTAAAGCTAGAGGAGACTACACTCCAATTTGTGATGTTGTCTGGAGTTGGAAAAATGGGCACACTGCTCCCCAATCATTATTTTTGGACCACTTCTCAAATTTCTGGTGATTTAGAAAATGGGATTATGATTTTTCTATGATAATAACTTAAAATGGAAATAAATGACGAAGGAGCTTTGGCAAGAGACAACTTTCATCATGGCTCTACTTCTGAAAAAAGCAATACCCCCCTCCTCTGGTGAGTAAGTAGTTTGTATAGGGGGCGCCAGTGGCTCGGGAGGTAGAGCAGTCGTCTGGTAATCCGGAGGTTCCCGGTTCGATTCCCGCTCCTCCCGGGCAGCGTGTCGATGTGTCCCTGAGCAAGACACTGAACCCCTAACTGCTCCCGATGAGCAGGTTGGCACCTTGCATGGTTGCCTCCACCGTGAATGTGGTGAGTGAACGGGTAAAATGTGAGGAACAAATTGTAAAGCGCTTTGGATAAAAGCGCTATATTAAAAAAAAGCAGCCATTTACCATTTATTGTATTGTATATTGTATTCCTAACGCAAGGCACATTTATTTATACAGCCCATGTCATACACAGAGGCAATTCAACATGCTTTACATACAACATACATTTTTTTTTAAAGAGAAATAAGAATAAAGGTCAAGGGCAATTGTCATTGGGCTGCACTCACATACATTTCAACTGTTCCTAGAGTTGTTTTGGCTCTAGGAATTGATTGATTGATTGATTGATTGATTGATTGATTGATTGATTGATTGATTGATTGATTGATTGATTGAAAACTTTAATTAACAGATTGCCGAATGGGTACAGTACAGTACAGTACAGTACAGTACAGTACAGTACAGCTCAATACACACAATTGTTAAGGGGACTTTCGTCTTGTTTACATCAGGGTCCCCCATTTTCAATTCATAGTGACATTTATGACATACACAACATACAGATATAAAAATCTAATCTAATCATCTAATCTAATCATGACATTTATGACATACATGACATACAGATATACAGTACTGTTACATTTGTGACATACAAATGCCCTGCTGGTCTCTGACAAGAACAAGTTGCAGGTTGAAAAAAAAACCTTCAGCTCGGAACTAGGCAAAATCTGCATATGGCTCGCTGATAACAAACTATCATTACACCACCTGGGCAAAACAGAGTCCATTCTCTTCGGTTCAAATAACAAACTCAGCAAGACCGACGGCTTCTCAGTTGCAGTGGGTGACAATATTGTCACAAGGAAAGACGAAATTACCTACCTGGGTTCCATCCTAGAGGCAAATCTTTCCTGTGACAAAATGGCATCCAATGTAATAAAAAAAGTCAACCAACGAACTAGATTCTTGTACTGGATCTCCTCTCTGGTAAACAAGAATACCCTGAAGACTCTGGCAGGAGCACTCATTCAAGGGTACTACGACTATGCGTGCACCTCATGGTACCAAAGCACTTCAAAGGCGCTTAAAACAAAATTACAAACATCACAAAACAAACTGGTCAGACTACTACTTGACCTTACCCCCAGAACCCACCTCACCCCTGCCCACTTTGACAACCTAGGATGGCTTAGAGTAGACGACAGAGTACAGCAACTTGCAATGGGCCTGGTCTACAAGATACACTATATGACTAAGGTACCCATGTACATGTCAAAATACTTCCCAAAGGTCAGTGAATACCACAACCACTACACCAGAGGAAGCTCAACAAATCATGTTAAACCCAGATTCGGCTCAAACAAGGGACTAAACACGTTTCGCAATTATGCCACATCAATGTGGAACGCCCTACCCAAAGCTGTAAAGGAATGTGAATCCCTACCCACATTCAAAACCGCTCTTAAAGAGCACCTACGGGAGGCTGCAATTCGAAACTGGCCACCGTAAATGCCCAAAACCCCCACCACCTCCTAATAGACAGTCTCCTCCCCACCGCATGTATTATTCCCTCCCCGCCGTATGTATATTTCTCTCCCACCCACCCACCCCCTCCTAATGTACAGTCCCCTCCCCATCATATGTATATACTCTGTCAGGATCTAGGGGTAACAGTACTGTATATTTGAATACCGTTTAAGTCACAAATGTATCAGTACTAAATACCTATATGTCCCTATGCCATAAATGTCATGTATGTTGTGTTGTGTATGTCATAAATGTCTATATGAATTGAAAATGGGGGACCCTGATGGAAACAAGACAAACGTCTTTCTCAGGTCTGCATCCCCTTAACAATTGTGTGTATTGAGCCGTACTGTATTGTACCCATTCTGCAATCTGTTAAATAAAGTTTATATAAAATAGTTTATTTATAAAAAATAAAAAAAGTAAATATATACTATTTTGTTTTGGTGTGTTATGTTATTAGTCAGGTTTGTGGAAGTGCTGTTTCTGTGTGTCTGTGCATCATGCACTTTGATTATATGCACTTTTACTGTAAATTGTGCCTCTATGCACTATGCACTTAACTTAATTTTTCCTGTACTGTTTCTACTCTGCTCCCGTATTGGATTAGTTGTAGACACACAGTGTTTGCTCTGTACCTGTATTCCAATGTGGATTCGTCCATACACGGCAAATACAATCTTTGACTTTTGACTTTGACTTTGATACATACGAGGGAGGGGGAGGAGACTGTACAACAGTCAGCAGACTGGTCCAAGATTACCTAAGAGGTCTAGACTCCAGAGCGTCCATGCATGGGGTGGCAGCAAGCAAGCAGCCTATAGACCTCTGAGTGATTTATAGACAAGTCTCTAATAATTACAAGCAAACGAAACTCAGTCACTACGAAAATTGTTCCTCATTTCCCCTCCACAACCACACACACCTCTTATAAACAGATCACAATACCTGACAGACTCCTGCTATACCGACTCTGGCTACTGGGAGGCAACGGAGCAATTAAACTGATCACTTAATACCTGCTAATCTGCCTTACTTGCCGTGCTTACGCCACACGCCCGTGCCGAGCCAAGCTACAGGAAGAACATACGGTAACACCATAATACCGAGACAGAATGGCTCCTGTCTAGCTGACCCTGACAGCCTATACACAGTATAGGTACCGTACTGTCATAGAATCCCCCCCACGCACATGGTGGTCACTGGCTGTCAAGAGGTGTTGTTGGTGTTGGACAAGTTGAGGCTCCTCTCAAAGGAGACAGGGCCTGAGAAAGATAACCTGCCTCTTTGGAGGGTTTGGATGAGGAAAGGATGGGTGATGATGATCTGCGCTGTCTATGTCTCTACTGACTCTGTTTTTTTACTGACACACATCATGGCAACACGGCACGCACCACTGCGCCGCCGCCATGCGCGCTCAGTGGCATCCGTTTGTCACCGGACTGTAACCTACTGCTGCACTGCACTCCTGGACCTGAAGTGACTGTTATCCATAAGAACAGGTCCACCGTACCTGTGCACAGTGACTTAGGACAAAGTTAGAGAAATTAATGAAGCTATAAATATGTATTTATTTAAAAAATAATAATACCTTCAGTCGAATTGAAGCAACAAAAGGGACGATGAAGTACGAAAAAGAGGGGAGAAGAAGGACTTAACTTACCAGTAAAGTAGAGAAAGTCCATCGCGCTCCGGCTCCTGAGTGAATAGTGGCATTGCACATCCAGTCCACCAGGACCAGCACCACCACCACCACCACCACCACTACCACCACCACCAGCACCACCACCAGCACTACCACCACCACCACCACCAGCACCACCACCAGCACCACCACCAGCAGCACTACCACGGCACGCACACACAGGTACGACACACAGCCATGAGACACAAGCCTGCAGTCGCTGCCTGGGAAGGAGACGCGGGAAGAGCTGAAGCAGCAATCGTGTGGCGACCAGAGAGACGGCGAGAGACAGAGAGAGAGACACACAGAAATAGAGAGGGGGAGAGAGAGAGAGAGAGAGAGAGAGAGAGAGAGAGAGAGAGAGAGAGAGAGAGAGAGAGAGAGAGAGAGAGAGAGAGAGAGAGAGAGAGAGAGAGAGAGAGAGATGGAAATCCGCCTAGACAGTGAGAGACACACGCTTACCTTTACTCGCTAATCCATCCTGATACCACAGCCTGGCCTGCCTGCACCTCTCCGGGCTCTCTGCCGGGGCCAACGCAATGGACACTGTCACACACAACACACACACACACACATACATACATGTCTGCAGCATGGACACACACACACACACACGCACAGATATTGTATGCATGGACATGGACGCATGCATGCATGAGTATGGACACACACACACACACAGGTATACAAGGTATAGGCCTACACACAAAGGCCTTAATATTTACCCCCCCCCCCCCCCCCCCCCCCACACACACACACACACACACACAGGTATAGGCCTACACACACACACACACACACACACAGGTATAGGCCTACACACAAAGGCCTTGATATTTACCCCCCCCCCCACACACACACACACACACACACACACAGGTATACAAGGTATAGGCCTACACACAAAGGCCTTAATATTTACCCCCCCCCCCCCCCACACACACACACACACACACACACACACACACACACAGACACACACACACACACACACACACCTATTACCTAACCAACTATCAACCATAACAAACATCGAACAAGACCTCTAACGTAGTCGTAGGCAGCAGGGAGTCCCATTATTAAATGGTCCTTTCCCCAAAAAACAATGCTGTTTTATTGTGTACACACAATAAAGGTTTCGCAAACATTCATTTAGTTTGACAGTTATTGAGAGTTAATGGGTTTGAGTGAGAGTTAATGGGTTTGAATAATGTCCTCCAGTGATGTCATCGGAGGACATTGAATCCTTGTGTTGTTGAGGTGGAGGTGGAGGGAAAATAGCAATCCCCGTCGCAATCTGTATTGCCATTCTTTCCCCCACCTACATCATTTCATTGAGCTGTTATTAACACACCAGGCGGATTCATATTCATATTCAAACTCCTTAACTCTCTGTCAAACTAGGTGCATGTGTGCGAAGACGTTTTTGGGATATATATATAATATATAATAAATCAGCATTGTTTTCCGGTAAAGAGCCCCTTTTAACCCTTTCTCTGCCACGCTTATATCCATCCTTGTAGCCAGTCTGCCAGCTCTATTTGTCTATGGAGATGTTCACCTTCTTTGCAGGGCTATAACTTTTTAAATTGTATTGCTAAATTGACATTACTATGGCCCATTCAACATCGATTAGCTATCGTTCAGGATGTAGGAACGTTTTACTTCTTCGTTCACACATTCATACAAAAATACGGTCCAGAGTATAAATATGTTTTTATCGTTTTCTGCAGTATTTCATAGAACGTGAGTTATAGCCATAAATGCATATATTACATCATCAAATGCAATTTGATACCGATTGACACCAGATTAAAAATGTCAACTGTACAAGGTCCCAGACGTTATGACTCATCATGCGCGGTTGACCGGAGGGGGGGGGGGGGTCGTTTATAATGCAATGACCGACGTTAAATGAATCATGTAGTATGGGTGATATATTGATCATAGCAGTTTGTATGGATAATAATAATCAAAAACGCTGAAACTCACCGCAGCTTCCTCGTAGCGATGGGGGATGATACTGGAGCAAAAAGATCGCTATTATGGGATGTTGATCTATGCGCTCCATTTCCAGGTTGTATAATACTATACGTCCAAATAATGTTGTTTATCGAGTTATGGCAACGGATCGATTATCCAGTGTGTCCAGATGGAATAGGGGGGACACCAAGCACTTCCGGCCCCACTTCCGGTTTGGCAACTCGCCGATCGGCCACCAGGTGGCGGTATTGAAGCGCTGGAGAGTTGAGCGGAGTCCTACAGCACCAGTCATGGATCCGTGGGTGAAATATGAATACCATGACAGAAATTTGAAATATTGATCTCAAAGACGCTGTAAAACGTCATTGGCAGATTACGCATGGCGAGGAATGACGTCTTAACACGTCATTGGCGATTAAAAAGGAACACCCCAGCATTTGGGGAAATAAGCGTACCCTCTTCTCCAGAGAGAGTCAAGAAGATAAGATACCAGTTTCCTCTCTGTGCGTTCAGTAGAAAGCTATCTGGCTGCACGTTAGCCTAGCTTAGCACAATGAATGGAAGCGGACATGGCCGGTTGAGCCTAGTCATTGTCCAACTAACACCTCTCCCGAAGGCTAACCGGCCATGTCCGCTTCCATTCATTGTGCTAAGCTAGGCTAACGTGCAGCCAGATAGCTTTCTACTGAACGCACACAGAGGAAACTGGTATCTATCTTCTTGTCTCTCTCTGGAGAAGACGGTAAGCTAATTTCCCAAAATGTTGGCGTGTTCTTTTAAATAATTAATAAGACGAGAGGGAGGCAAAGACAACAGCGAGGACACGAGGAGCACCGAATGGAAAAAAGACAACAGAATTAAGCCTTCGACCCTGTGGCAGCTGTTGCAGAGGCCAGAGGTCACACAATGTCATGCTAAACTGTTCTAATTCCGTTCACTACACACCGTCACAGTCGTCACCACCTGGGGTCATTCCTTGGAGAACTCTGGACACCCCGGACGGTTTGCGAGGTAGATGCTGCTCAGATAGGATCAGTAGTCTAAGGAAATAACAGCAATATTGTTTAGTTTTTCATAATGGATTTTGTTAAAGGGGCAGTTCACCCAAAATAATAAGAAGAAGAACAACAACAGGAGGGAAGAGAGGGAGAGAGAGGGAGAAGGAGGGGTGCGGGGATGAGAAGGGGAAGGAGGGAAACATTAGGACTTCGTCCACGTTCTCTTTTTATCTTCTCCAAAAAATTACTTTGTTTTATTTTTATCTCTCATAATGCACTAGGTCTTGCACTTCTGACTGACGTACACAGATGCGACAGTACACAATTTGTGCTGACAGATTCCGTAATATGACTCAGATACCTTGTTCCGACAACGACAGTAAAGGGGAGGGCTGTGGGAGGGGGGGACGGAATACTTATTATTTGGGGGGGGGGGGGGGGGTCTGTTATATTTGAAAAAATTGTAAACTGCATTACTGTCACTGTTTTTCTCTTTTTTTTTTTTTTTACTGTTCTCCTCGGATAAAGAGGTTAGATGCTTACAGTCTACATGTCCTAATAGAACTGTCTCGAAGGAGGGGGGAGGGAGGGGGGAAAATGGGGGAAAAAACTCTATTAATTGAAAACTGTTGTAAAAATAAAAATATATAATACAAAATAATAATAATAATAATAATAATAATAATAATAAAAGAACAACAACAACAACAACAACAACAACAACAACAACAACAACAACAACAACAACAACAACAACAACAACAACATGATTTTCCACCTGTCTTGTGAGGACGGCTGGTTTAAGCAGCCACACCTGCCCTGGGTAAAGCTAATCAGTAGAACTATTTTCTACCGAACTACACCCCCCCATAATATTTATTTTGGGTGCTTTGAGCGCCACAAGCTGAGTGCCATTCAGCTCCATTGTATTGGAGTGACGGCACGGCAGACATGTCTACTATGGCAGATATGTCCAAAAACTAAGTGAATCACACCAAGACAGCACTCTGGAACTTGTGTCTATAGGGGGTGAACTGCCCCTTTAATAAGGTCTCTAGTAAACAAAAATCGACCAAAATCAGATCATGGGGGAAAAAAATTAAAAAAAAGAAAAAAATTGTTTCCTGACAATCGTTTAGGTTAAGAAGAGGTGCCACCATTGAATAGGTGAAGATAATGTCAATTCATCCTATTAGAATATAGACACAAATACAAAATTGCTTTTATATCCATTATTAACATATTTAAATGAGGTAGTCATTAAAAATACACCAATTTAGGTTGGTGTTTCAGGGTTGGGTTAGTACAGGGGTGTTTCAGGGTTGGTTAGTACAGGGGTGTTTCAGGGTTGGTTAGTACAGGGGTGTTTCAGGGTTGGGTTAGTACAGGGGTGTTTCAGGGTTGGTTAGTACAGGGGTGTTTCAGGGTTGGTTAATACAGGGGTGTTTCAGGGTTGGTTAGTACAGTTCAAGTTCAAGTTCAAGTTCTTTAATAGTTGTCATACAGAAGTACAGAATACTTTCATACAAAATGCTTCTTACTGTTACGCTCCAGAGACTGTGCTAGACAAGATAGTATCAAATAACATAATAACATAATATAGCATGAATTTAGAAGAAGAAAATGAGGTCACAGTTGTTCGGTATAGACATATGTACAATGTTCTGAGTTACCATATAATATACAATACACAACTATGCAGTGTACTAATGTACAGTACTATCTAGTGCAAAGCAGAAATGGGATGAGGTACAATTTTAGGTACAATTTACAGTAAGGTGTACGAGTTGTAGTGCAATCCTTCATCCATAAATATAAAGTGTGGGGAGTGGGTGCTACAGTGTGTTTGTTTAAAGTGGGTGTGTGCTATAAAGTGTGTGTAGTGGGTGCTACAGTGTGTTTGTTTAAAGTGAGTGTGTGCGTGTGGATGTGTGTGCTATGTGTGTTTGGTGGTTGTTGTTGTGTAGTGTTCATTCATTGTTCGTTTAGCAGCCTGATGGCCTGGGGATAGAAGCTACTTCTGAGTCTTTCTGTGCTCGCCTTGAGACTCCTGTATCGCTTGCCTGACGGCAGCAGTTCAAAGAGGCAGTTGTTCGGGTGGCTCGAGTCCTTAATAATTCTCTTAGCCTTCCCCTTGCAACGCTTGTAGTAAATGTTCTGGAGGGTGGGGAGCCCCCCTCCAATTGTGCGTTCGGCTGAACGTGTCACTCTTTGTAGTCTGCTTTGGTCTTTTGCAGTGCTATTCCCAAACCAGGAGGTGATGTTGCCGGTCAAGATGCTCTCTATTGTACATGAGTAGAAGTTCTTAAGGATCTTCTGGCTGACTTGGAACTTCCTTAGGCGCCTGAGGAAGTAGAGGCGTTGTCGTGCCTTCTTCACCACACTGTTAATGTGTATGGTCCATTTCAAGTCCTCGGATATGTGGGCTCCGAGGTACTTGAAGCTGTTGACTCTCTCAACCGGTGCCCCGTCGATGCTGAGGGGGCTGTAGTCCTTGACCCCCGACCTCCTGAAGTCCACAATCATCTCCTTTGTTTTGCTGACGTTCAGGGAGAGGCTGTTTTCCTGGCACCATCCCGCCAGGACCTTGACCTCTTCCAGGTAGGCCCTCTCGTCGTTGGCAGAGATCAGGCCCACCACCACTGTGTCGTCAGCAAATTTGACGATTGTATTGCTACTCCGCTGAGCCACACAGTCGTGTGTGTACAGGGAGTAGAGGAGGGGACTCAGAACACAGCCCTGGGGGGCCCCTATGTTGAGGGTGATGGATGAGGAGGTGCAGTTGCCTGCTCTCACCACCTGGGGTCTGCCAGTCAGGAAGTCCAAGACCCACTGGCAGAGGTCATAGCCCAAGCCCAGGTCCCTGAGCTTGGCTATGAGTATGGAGGGGACTATGGTATTGAATGCCGAGCTGTAGTCGATGAATAGCATTCTCACATAGTTCCCCTGCCTCTTGTCCAGGTGTGATGCTGCTGTGTGCAGCACATGGGATATGGCGTCCTCCGTGGACCTGTTGGGGCGGTATGCAAATTGCAGGGGGTCCATGTTGATGGGGAGGGAGGAGCAGATGTAGCCCTTTACTAGCTTCTCAAAGCACTTCATGGCTATGGAGGTGAGAGCTACAGGGCGGTAGTCGTTGAGGCAAGCAGGCTTGGATTTTTTGGGTACAGGGATAATAGTGGACTTCTTCAGGCAGGTGGGGATGACAGCCTGTTCTAAGGACAGGTTAAATATGTCAGTGAATACTGGGGCCAGTTGGTCGGCACAGACTTTTAGGACGCGGCCGGGGATGCCGTCCGGACCTGCTGCCTTCCTGATATTCACTTTTTTAAAGGTCCGCCTCACCTCATGCTCTGTTACCCTGAACACTGCGCCTCCATCAGCAGCCGACCCCCCCCCCCCCATTGCCGAGGCTTGTGAGCTGGTGTTGTTATTACCAGCATCAAACCTCGCATAGAAGGTATTGAGGTCGTTTGCTAAGGAGATGTCACTGTTCAGTTTGAGGGAGGCGCCTTTGTAGTCTGTCATCGTTTTGAGCCCCTGCCACATAGCTCTAGAGTCAGCTTGTTCAAACTGGAGTTCAATTTTATCCCTGTAGCGCCGTTTGGCCTCTGACACTGTCCTCCTTACGTTGTGTTGCGCCACCTTGTGGTCGTTCATGTTGCCTGCCACTAGGCCGTCATTGTATGCTTTGGTGCGCTCTCTCAGAGCTTCACGGACGGATTTGTCTACCCAGGGTTTTTGATTTGGGTAAACTTTCATTTTGGTAGTGGGGATTGTTTCTTTCACCCTAGTACAGACATAGTCCAGCACTGTCTCCGTGTAGGCATTAATGTTATCTGTGTCGCGGAATACAATCCAGTCTGTGTTGTGAAACACTGACACTAGTGTATCCTCTGACGTCACATCCCATTTCTGCACCTCTCGCGAGACTACGGGAGTACTTTTAATTCTTTGTCTGTACTTTGGTGTAAGGAAAATGGATGCGTGATCTGACTTGCCAAAGCCACTATCAGAATGAGCCTTGTAGCCACCTTTAAATTGCGTGTAACAGTGATCTAGGATGTTACCGCCTCTGGTGTTGCAAGTCACATGCTGGTAGAAATCAGGCAATACCTTTCTCAGATTGGCGCTATTGAAATCTCCCAGTACTAAAATGGCGGCGTTAACGTTCGTCGCTTGTATATTGTTTACCTCGTCGTGTAGTCTGGAGAGCGCGGCGTTGTTGTTGGCTTGCGGTGGAATATACACTCCGACCAGGATGATCGCCGTTAACTCCCTCGGGAGGAAGAAAGGACGACACTTGATGGTTATATATTCCAGTTCTGGGGAGCAGTGATTGGATAATTCCTTCACATTCGTTGGATCACTCCAATTTTTGTTAAACATGAAGGCAATACCTCCACCACGTTGTTTACCGGACTCTGATTGTGTCCGATCCTTCCTATGGATAAAGAAATGATCCGCTGGTTGAATCGCGTGATCTGGAACCTCCGGTGTTAGCCATGTTTCGGTGAAGCAAAGGACATTGCAGTCCCTAACGTCTCTTTGATATTGAATCCTTGCTCGGATGTCATCCAGTTTATTGTCTATTGATTGTACATTGGCTAGCAATATACTGGGAAGTGGTGTACGGTGTCGTCTGGATCTCAGCCTGTTTCGGATCCCAGCCCTTTTTCCTCGTCTTCGCGGCGGCTTTTGGTGGTCTTGTCCATGGCCGGCATAACAAAGGATCTCGGTGGGCCATTTCTGCTGTTCAGCGATCCGATCCAGAGAGCAATCCAAACGGTAAGTTTTTCTTAATCCAATGTCAATGATTGACTGACGGTCATACACATATAATGCACCAACAGTTGGTGCAAATAAAACTCCTAATACTATAAAAATTAACAAAATAAAGCACAGTCTCGTCGGAGCGATCAGAGAGGCAGCCATCAGAGCAGCGCCAGAGTTCCTCGCCGTGGAGAGTTCCAACATTAGTACAGGGGTGTTTCAGGGTTGGTTAGTACAGGGGTGTTTCAGGGTTGGTTAGTACAGGGGTGTTTCAGGGTTGGTTAGTACAGGGGTGTTTCAGGGTTGGTTAGTACAGGGGTGTTTCAGGGTTGGTTAGTACAGGGGTGTTTCAGGGTTGGTTAGTACAGGAGTGTTTCAGGGTTGGTTAGTACAGGGGTGTTTCAGGGTTGGTTAGTACAGGGGTGTTTCAGGGTTGGTTAATACAGGGGTGTTTCAGGGTTGGTTAGTACAGGGGTGTTTCAGGGTTGGTTAGTACAGGGGTGTTTCAGGGTTGGTTAGTACAGGGGTGTTTCAGGGTTGGTTAGTACAGGGGTGTTTCAGGGTTGGTTAGTACAGGGGTGTTTCAGGGTTGGTTAGTACAGGGGTGTTTCAGGGTTGGTTAGTACAGGGGTGTTTCAGGGTTGGTTAGTACAGGAGTGTTTCAGGGTTGGTTAGTACAGGAGTGTTTCAGGGTTGGTTAGTACAGGCAGGGGCGTATTTGACGCCGGGGACAGCGGAAAGTGTCCCCCCCACGTTTTACCGTCCAAAGAGCTGAGTCTGACTACCTGTTCTATTATTATGCAAAGAGCAGTAGATGGGGGTCGCATTCTTGCCCTGCAAGGGCCAAGTACCCACTCGCTAAAGTACTTGTCTTTGCATAATAATAGCTCGGGTCGTCAGCCTAGGTGTGTGTTAAAATACGTCAAACATATTGTTTACACTGTCTTTCTTCTATTATAACCCTCCCAAATCATATTCAGAAAGTATCACAGAGACTTCTATTGACCAAGGAATTAGTTATTATTTCGCGGTTTATTCACATAACGTTATATTGTTTACACTGTCTTTCTTCTATTATAACCCTCCCAAATCATATTCAGAAAGTATCACAGAGACTTCTATTGACCAAGGAATTAGTTATTATTTCGCGGTTTATTCACATAACGTTATATTGTTTACACTGTCTTTCTTCTATTATAACCCTCCCAAATCATATTCAGAAAGTATCACAGAGACTTCTATTGACCAAGGAATTAGTTATTATTTCGCAGTTTATTCACATAACGTTATATTGTTTACACTGTCTTTCTTCTATTATAACCCTCCCAAATCAGAAAGGCACACACACAACATATTCCAGTTAACGGTATATTTTTTTAATGATTCGTTATGGCGTAATCAATACTTCCATGCGTATAAATTGCGTTCGCAACCTCCGTGTTTTGGGGGTAGTCATCAGAAACCTCGGATCCGGGATTCGCTCCCATCCGTCGGGCAAGAACTGTGGGTTTTCAGCCTCTCTCTCTGGAGCTTAACAGAGTTTCTGGAGGAGTTTCTGGAGGAGCTTGTCGCGGCTCATGCGCATGCGCACGCTCAACCAATCAGAGAGGGGCTTCGCTCAACCAATCAGAGAGGGGTCTGCAGAAATAGAGTTCAACCAATCAGAGAGGGGTCTGCAGAAATGCGGCTACGGGCCCTAACCCCCCCCCCCCCCCATCGACGTCACTCGCCACGCCCCCAAATCTGTCCCCGGCACACATTGAGAGAGAGTTACGCCACTGAGTACAGGGGTGTTTCAGGGTTGGTTAGTGGGTGTTTCAGGGTTGGGTAGTACAGGGGTGTTTCCAGATCAGTACAGGGGTGTTTCTGCCCTAATCTTGATCTTAATCTTAATAAAGTGTAAGAGGGTGTGTGTAACTGAGGGGTACAATTCCCTGACTGTATTGTTAGATATGGTATTTAATACCACTACCTCTTGTACTTTAACTTCTGGCCATCCAGTACATGATATAAGTATGATGAACACTTTCCCACCTGATGAAACGAATCCACACAAATGTACAAATCGAAGGTTTAATATAGCAAAAGGTATATACAACGTTCACTTGTTTACACTTATGGTTTGAAATATGCACTTGTATGGCAAATGAGTATTCGTAGGTAAATCAACATTGAATGTCCAATCTCTGGTTACGCAGGGAGTAAGTATACAACCTGGATATTTAGGAAACTATAGCGATGGTACTTAAATGATTATAGCTGGATACACTAAGGGGGGGGGGGGGGGTCCCGCTGGTTGTAAGACAGTAGGAGGGGGGGGTTAGAGAAGCCGCTGGCGGTATCCCATCTGGCCGACGATTTCTTGGGAGAATTCAAAGTCTTGAACACGGTGCCCACAGAACCTCGGTCCGCAGACGAATACTGCTGGACCCTCTGGTGGACGGTAGCTGCCGGTCCACAACGGAGAGACGTGAGGCGACCTCACTGGTGTAGAGCGCCGTCTCACCTGGAGTCCTCTCCGGGGGGTAGTTCCAACACTCCGCAGTGTTGGCCTTTATCCATGGAATAATCAAAGCACCCAAAGCATAATCCAAGCCGTGGAAGGCTCGCCGTCGTCCGGGTAGAGTAATCCAATATACAGGTCCAGTCGCCCTGGCCCGGAGCTCCTCGGATGCAAGCACCACTAGGGGTCTGCCCAGCCTGGTTAAGCATCCAGATAACGTCAGGAACGATGGGGGTACTGATAACTTTAGAACTCTAACCGAACGATGCACCATACATAAATAGACTATTATTAGCTTAATAGAATACGTCCAACTCGACGGTATAGTGCCAAACTATGACTATTCAACTATTAATCTACACGATATCTCAATGCCTATTCTGAGGCCAAGTAGGCCTTACTACACCACACGTGCGTCGTGGGGAGGCTTCGCGTCTGTCACTCTGTTGGAGGGTAAAGAACTGGACTAAAAGAAAGTTCTACTTTACTTGCGCCATATATATATGCGCTATGAACAAATAGTACCATTTGTATTTCGCCCGACATATTCCTGCACGGAACCGGGGCTTGCCACGACATGTTGCAGGGCTGTACGCTAAGCTTTTTCACTAGGGGCACACTTGCCCCTAAATGAGAAATTTAGGGGCAAAAAATATTTTTTAGGGGCAAATTTTTAAATAACAATTTTACCATTATTTATATCGATTGTTTTTGATTAAAAAAAAAGAAAAAAAATTATTTTATATAATTTTTTTTTAATAATATATATATATTATATAATCATACTTGTGATTGTGTTATCTGCGAGACATCGCCACCTCGCTGTCTGCAAACAGCTCCACTGTCTGTGTGTATACTCTCCAGCAAGGATTCTCCGGGGGTGCAGCTGGACCCTAAACGCTACATTCAGCATGCAAAAGAATTCTCCGGCGCTGCACCTGGACCCTGCCCTCACTCATGCGATGTAAACCAGGGACTCGAATACGCATGTTGTTGTTGTAGCCACATTGATGCCAGGAGCTTTCTGTAGCTACTGCTGGATGGCGTTGGGACAACGCCTCAGTGAACTATTTAGTTTACTGCAACATTTCGTAGTGACTAGTTACCTAGCCAACGGAGGTATTATGCACTGGACTATTGCTGATGGATTTGTTGATGTCGGGAGCTATCCGAAGCTAGCCGGCTGGATAACGTTACACAATGCCTCAAAGTCATGTATTAAACTAAGTGAATAGTTGACTGGGTCATTTTGTAACGGTAGCTAACGTTATCTCACGAAGGTCCCACACTGACTAGACTAACGTCACGGTGAGGCAATAGCCTCTGTTTACATGCAACAGGTGGGGAGGGGGTAGCAGCAGCAGCAGCAGTGCGCGGTGCGCGCTTCATGTGTGCTGAGACAGCGAGTGAGAACTCCGCTAAAGAATTGGATCATGATTTTCGATTTTCACATGACTATTTGATTGAGCGCCACACGGCGCTCAGACGTCTCAGTGGGAGGCGCCAAACGTAAAAACTGAGCGCAAATGGCGGGTGGCGCTCTCTAGTTTCGGTCCCTGCATGCACTACTAGACTTACTGGAGCATTTGTTGATAGCTATCAGTAGCTAGCCGGCTGGCAGGCTCACCGAGGTCCCAGTGTTTACAACAGCCACGGGTGCGTTTACTTAACTTTTCTTCATAGCTAAGTCAGCCAGTCTACCAGAGTGAGTGCTCAGTCGATTGTTCCCGCTGATCATACCTGCTGAGTGCTCACTGCTCAGCTCGCGTGAGTGGCGTCATCACACGGCTTGGATAATTTAGGAGTGAAATGCGAATCCAAGGCTTGAAAGCACTACTCGCAAGCCCGCCCCCAGATAATATTTACCAATCGCAACGGCCAATTAAAGGGGCAATTCGCGACGATATCATCGCAGTATACAGCCCTGTGTTGGGCGGCACGATTGAACTTGGACCTAGGGGTATGGCAACCTGGCGCCAGGTTCTCGTCCAATGGTAGAATGAAACTATTATGGGCTGTTTAGTAGACTAAAGGGATATTCAGTGCATATTGTACAAGGAATATACAGGGGATATCAAACGATATACAAATACAATTAAATATATATATATAAATAAATATATATATTCGGTTTAATCTGATCCTTCACAACAGCCGCCCCCTAATTAGTCCCACCTAATTAGCTAAGCAGAGACAGATTAACCGCACTGTCTACCACTCAAGGTCCGCTGTAAGGGTCAGTCAACTCACAAAGTCATGGGGTCATGGTCATCATCGATAGTATCTGGGAGTCGGGGCAGTTCTATGAGCCTCGCCACGGGACGTGTGTAAGTGCGCCCTTGGACGTGTACTTCAGCTGCTCGGACCTTGCCATCGGCACCGGTGATCACTTTGCTTACGCGGCCAGCCGGCCACATAGCTCTGGGTAGTGACTGGTCAATAATCATGACGACTGTTCCTTCTGTCAAATTGTCTCTCTCTTTTACCCACTTCTGGCGGGTCTGTAGAGACGGTAGGTAGTGGAGTAGGAAGCTGCTCCAAAACTTGTCAGCTAGTACTTGACTGTACCTCCACATTCTTCGGCCGTTCGCTTCTTCAGGCCTGTACATTGTCTGGGGTAGCGCGGGGTCCAGCCGCTCCATTAGGAGTGTGTTGGGGGTGACATCTGCTACATCACTGGAGACGTAACCGAGGGGCTTTGAGTTCAATACTCCCTCGATCTCCGTGAGGACTGTCATTAGGACTTCCTCCGCCACAGTCTGGGCCCCAAGTACGGCGTACAGGGCTGTCTTTATAGAACGTACTTCTCGTTCCCAGGTTCCACCGAAGTGGGGTGCGTTCGGGGGATTAAACTGGAAGTCAATCTGGGATGGAGCGAGGTGGGTCTTAAGTTCTGGGCCCATAGCTTGGAAGCTCTCTCTCAGCTCTCTTTCTCCGCCTTTGAAGTTGGTCCCGTGATCAGACAACAATGTAGACGGTTTTCCTTTCCGTGATGTGAATCTTCGGAAGGCCATAAGGAATGAGTCTGTGCTCATGGTCGGAAGGAGCTCGATATGTATCGCTCTGGTGGTCATGCATTTGAATACAATACCCCACCGCTTCTCGGTGCCTCTTCCTCTCTTTATATACAACGGGCCAAAGCAGTCCATGCCTGTGGAGTGGAATGGCTTGTCGCCGATTCGGAGGCGACAGGGGGGTAAGTCAGCCATCCGTGGTATGCTGGGCTGCGCGCGCCACTTACGGCAGTCTAGACAGGTTCGCTGGAAGCGCCGTACTGCTTCTCTGCCTGGCAGTATCCAATAACGACGTCTGATCTCCGCGAAGACTCTCTCTGCTCCTGCGTGGTGTACATCCTCGTTGTATTTCTTTATGATCAGCTCTGTGACCTTGTGTCGGCTGTTCAAGACGATCGGGTACTTAGTATCATCCGGTAGATCGGGGGCTCTCCGCAGGCGACCACCCACTCTGATGAGATTATGGGCGTCACTCTCTGGTGCCAGGTGAATCAGTCTGCTGTCTGATGGGACGGGGTTTCCTCCCTGTAGACAGTCTAGCTCATCGGGGAACGAGTCTCTCTGGGCTCGTTGTAGTAGAAGAAGTTCTGCTTCTTCGTAGTCAGCTGCTGACATGTCAGTGGTGGACTGAATCTCTGGGTGGTGCCGCAGGAATGTTCTTTGCTGCGCACTCTCTAGGGTAATGCAGTCATCTATGTTGGGGTCTGTGGAGGCGACTGTGCTCAGTCCACAGAACATAGGTTTCTTGTTCTCAGCCTCCTCGTTACTTGCTTCCCGCGGGGTGGGCGTAGGCCACTCTCCTTCCGGGAGCTTGAGGAATTCTGGTCCGTCACTGTAGATGTTGCGACGGGTTAGGTCATCCAGAGACATTCCCCGGGTGATGACGTCAGCTGGGTTGTGTTTGGTGTCCACATACCGCCAGCTCGCTGCTTCTGTTAACTCTTGAATCTCGGTGACTCTGACTCCCACGAAGACTTTGTATCTGCATGAATCAGACTTGATCCATGTGAGTACTGTCGTGGAATCTGACCACAAGATTGTTCTGTGCACCGGAATGGTGAGTTCACGTTGGATTAACGTGGCTAGATGCGCTCCTGCTAGGGCTGCGCAGAGCTCTAGGCGTGGGAAAGATTGTTGCTTACGTGGGGCTATTCTTGAGCAGGCCAGGATGAGAGCAGTGTGTATCTTTCCTCCCTTCTCTTGGGCACGCAAGTAGGCCACCGATCCATAGGCTACTTCGGAGGCGTCGCTGAAGACGTGTAGATCAATCTCGCATGTCTCTGGCCTCACTGTGGATGGGAAGTAGCTGCGGCGTATATTGACGCCTGGGAGTGAGCGGAGTTCCGTCTCCCACTCTCTCCATGTTGAGGCAAGGTGTGCGGGTATTGGGTCGTCCCAGCCCTGGTCCTTGTCCCATAGTGCTCGTACAATCATCTTTGCCCTGGTGGTGTAAGGTAGAATACATCCCAACGGGTCATATTGTCTGGCGAGTGTTCTGTACACACTCCGTCTGGTGCTCGGTGTCGCAATGTATGACGCCGTGGATGGCTGATACATCGGCGAGCGTTGGGGGAGAGGCCTCCTAGGCGAGTCTCCTCTTGCGCCTCTCTGTGGGCTGGTACCGGCAGGGTACCATGGCCCGCTGGTCCAGGTGCTATTCCTCTGGGCTGGTCGTGCGTCATGCTCACCCGTGAATAGAGTCGGGGGTCTGTAGCGCAGCGCCGCGGGGGTATAGCCTGGACTGTACTGGACCTCCTGGTCCGGTGGAGTATGGGCTGTCGTCGGGCTTGGTTCTCCTCCTCTCCCTCTTCTTCCTCTATCAGGTCTTCCAGATCCTGTAATCGTTTATTTAGCTTCTCCGCAGTGTATGCCGCTCCTTCCTTGTAGCTGGGTCTCGCTTGGACCGGTCTGGGAAGGGGGTCTGCGGGGGGTATAGGCTTTGTCTGTTGGTCAAGTTCAGGGTCGCTTGCTCGGTTAGGAGGCGCTGCCCTTGACTGTTGTCTCGACGAGTTCCTTGAACCCCTGGCGGAGGGAGAGGGTGTTGCCCTGGGGATCATCAGCCGCTTCATTAGCCGCGCCCGTAACTTGTCGCGCTCGGCTTGTAGTCTGTCGCGCTCGGCTTGGCGCTGGATGAGATCTGTGTTGCGCTCTGCTTCTCTTTTGGCGTAGTCAGCGGCGCACTGGGCTTCGGCGGCGGCGCGCTCTGCTTCTCTTTGGGCATAGTCAGCGACGCGCTGGGCTTCGGCGGCGGCGCGCTCTGCTTGTCTTTGGGCACCGTCAGCGGCGCGCTGGGCTTCGGCGGCGGCGCGCTCTGCTGCGGCGGCGGCGCGCTCTGCTGCGGCCCGGTCTCTTACCATATTAATTTCCGTCTGAAGGCGTCTCATCTCCCGGCGTATGCGCTCTTCTTCGCTCCGTTGCTGCGCTTGGAGGCGTTCTCTTTCAATAGTAAAATGTTCGCGCTCGCTAAGCGTCTGTGCTTGGAGACGGTCTCTTTCAATGGTAAAATGTTCGCGCTCGCTAAGCGTCTGCGCTTGGAGTCGATCGCGCTCGGTAGAGGCTGTCAGGCTGATGAGGAACGCCTGTTGTAGCATCCTCTCCGCTTCGCTGGGGGAAGGCGGTTGTGGAAGTGAGCCGCTCCTGCGTGAGCCGCTCCTGGGGGTACTCGTTGGGGAGTCCTGGAGCTCTATTTCCTCGGCGCTCTCCTCCTCTTCTTCCGTGCAGAGTTCTCTCTCTGTAGGGTCGTCTTCCTCCCGGGGCTGGTCGGGGACTACTTCTTGGGTAGTGGCGGGGGGTAAAGGCATGTCCGCTCCCTCCTGGTCCCCACCGTGAGCTTGGTCAGTTACATTAGGACCTACTAGGGCCTAGGTCCTCTGTGGTCGGGGAAACCTGGTCGTTAAGGTCAGACATAATTTTACTTTCTACTTTTACCGCGTTTACCGTTTGTCGAAGGCTAGGTAGTTGACTGACAGTGTAAGCCTCTAAGTACTGAGGTGTCTGTCGTCTGCGCCGCGGGCGTTCTAGGTTAGGAGGATCGTTTCGTGGAGTGTTCATCATAGGCCATTTCAATATTAATAACACTATATTAATATTACACTAGTTACCATCCGGCTCGAAGGACCAATTGTAACTGAGGGGTACAATTCCCTGACTGTATTGTTAGATATGGTATTTAATACCACTACCTCTTGTACTTTAACTTCTGGCCATCCAGTACATGATATAAGTATGATGAACACTTTCCCACCTGATGAAACAAATCCACACAAATGTACAAATCGAAGGTTTAATATAGCAAAAGGTATATACAACGTTCACTTGTTTACACTTATGGTTTGAAATATGCACTTGTATGGCAAATGAGTATTCGTAGGTAAATCAACATTGAATGTCCAATCTCTGGTTACGCAGGGAGTAAGTATACAACCTGGATATTTAGGAAACTATAGCGATGGGGGGGGGTCCCGCTGGTTGTAAGACAGTAGGAGGGGGGGGTTAGAGAAGCCGCTGGCGGTATCCCATCTGGCCGACGATTTCTTGTGAGAATTCAAAGTCTTGAACACGGTGCCCACAGAACCTCGGTCCGCAGACGAATACTGCTGGACCCTCTGGTGGACGGTAGCTGCCGGTCCACAACGGAGAGACGTGAGGCGACCTCACTGGTGTAGAGCGCCGTCTCACCTGGAGTCCTCTCCGGGGGGTAGTTCCAACACTCCGCAGTGTTGGCCTTTATCCATGGAATAATCAAAGCACCCAAAGCATAATCCAAGCCGTGGAAGGCTCGCCGTCGTCCGGGTAGAGTAATCCAATATACAGGTCCAGTCGCCCTGGCCCGGAGCTCCTCGGATGCAAGCACCACTAGGGGTCTGCCCAGCCTGGTTAAGCGTCCAGATAACGTCAGGAACGATGGGGGTACTGATAACTTTAGAACTCTAATCGAACGATGCACCATACATAAATAGACTATTATTAGCTTAATAGAATACGTCCAACTCGACGGTATAGTGCCAAACTATGACTATTCAACTATTAATCTACACGATATCTCAATGCCTATTCTGAGGCCAAGTAGGCCTTACTACACCACACGTGCGTCGTGGGGAGGCTTCGCGTCTGTCACTCTGTTGGAGGGTAAAGAACTGGACTAAAAGAAAGTTCTACTTTACTTGCGCCATATATATATGCGCTATGAACAAATAGTACCATTCGTATTTCGCCCGACATATTCCTGCGCGGAACCGGGGCTTGCCACGACATGTTGGGCGGCACGATTGAACTTGGACCTAGGGGTATGGCAACCTGGCGCCAGGTTCTCGTCCAATGGTAGAATGAAACTATTATGGGCTGTTTAGTAGACTAAAGGGATATTCAGTGCATATTGTACAAGGAATATACAGGGGATATCAAACGATATACAAATACAATTAAATATATATATATAAATAAATATATATATTCGGTTTAATCTGATCCTTCACAACAGTGTGTGTGTGTGTGTGTGTGTGTGTGTGTGTGTCTGTGGGTTTAAAATACACATTGGAGTCTAGTTTGTGCATTGTATTGAAATCTGGGCCTTTGTATAGACCTGTTCGCTGTATACATACCGTGTTGTATCAGCAATACCAACTGCGTCACATGACTTAGTTGCCCCCTACCCAGGGCCGGACTGGGGAAATAATTCATACCGGGAGATATAGCGCGAAATATAGCCCCAGTCAGGCCACTTTTTAAGCGGGGGTCTGGGGGTCCCCCACCAGGATTTTTTTTTGTTACAAAGACTTAATTTCCTGCATTCTGGTGAATTTTAGTGCATGTGAATCACAAACTAATGAGCCAACAATTGCTTAGTACAATGTACTGTTATGAACCTCAAATAAAACTGTTGTGGCACTAGCAATGCTACTCTCTCCACCTTCAAAAAGAAAAAAGCAAGAGCACAACATATTTGTCTATTTACTATTATAATACAGTTAACCACTCTCTCCACCTATTCAAACAGAGCAAGAGCACAATACCATATTCACTTTACTGATGCACTACCCATCAACAGTTAAAATAGCCCTTACACAAACATTAAATAACAGACCTTTCATTATTACAAAACTACCTGGCTCACTGCCTGGCTGTTATATATCTATGGTTACAGTATTCTGCAGAGTGTCATCTGCCATTCCATTCGCCGCCTCCACTGTCAATCAGTTGTATCGCCTGGTCCCGCCTCCACCAATCACAAGCAGCAGCACGGCTCCATTGTGTGTGTGTAATCCGAGGGAGAGAGTCAGATAGTTCTCCAACTCTGTCGCAGACAGTGAAATCCTGGTTGTTCCCCACCCACCTAGGTTATCTAACTATCGCGCTGCGCTGCCGCCACAACTAGAAACAATTGCCTGGCAAAAAAAATATATATATAAAAAAAAAAATTATATATTTTTTTTTGTATCTGTGCAGGCCAGGCCACCGGGAAAACTCCCGGTGCTCCCGATGGCCAGTCCGGGCCCCCTACCTGCGTGAGCTTCTGCACAAAAAAAGTATGATGGAGAAACCATGGCACTCCCCTGACTAAAAGTAGTTTCAAACGAAAAAGGGCTGGATGTCATTTAGCCAAATCGGCATGGCTGTGAATGTGAGTCTTTCACCTGGCTTTTACACATCTAGCTTTGGCGTGGATTAATTGTTTAGATAGCTAGCAGTAGCATGGCTGCTTTAGTCTGTTGACACATTTCTATACTAAATGCTTTTGTAGTCCTGTGTCATACCTAAATGTCATATAGTGAATTGTATAGAAACAACTCACCAAAAGTGACTTGCACAACTGATTTGACCAAAATATCCACCAAGGGGGCCCCTCTTCACCCCCCACCCTCCCTCACTGGGAAATCTCCCTTATTTTCAAATCCCAATGTTGACAGCTATGAAGGTTACGACGTACACGACTCAGTGGATTATTATTATTATTATTATGCAGGCGGAACTGAAGTGGGCGGAACCATAGTCGACACATCTCCGTGGAGGAGGACCGTGTGCGCCGCTGCACCAGTCGTCTGCAGGTTTTGTCTCCAAGGTGTCCAACAGTGAGTTATTATTATTATCTTACTAAGGTAACGTTTATATCTGTCTTTCAAAAACAATCAGTAGCTAAAGTTAGTGAACAAACAGACCGTCCTTTTTGTATCCCAACTGTAGCTGTATCGTTTGCTAGCGTGTTATTATCGTTTGATACAGTAAGTTAGCGGCACGGTGGTGTAGTGGTTAACACTGTCGCCTCACAGCAAGAAGGTCCAGGGTTCTATTCCCGCTTGGGGACCAGGTTTCCATGATGCCAGGTACCCAGGTGGGGTATCTCCCAGGCCTTTCTGTGTGGAGTTTGCATGTTCTCCCCGTGCTCGCAAGGGTTTCCCCCGGATAAGATAAACCCAATGGAAAAACATGCACAACAACAGATCGCTAACGCTGTGGCGTCCTTGACGAAGACGGGCAGGAGCACTTGGATTGGTCCCCTGGCGCGGCCCTCGCCGACGCCTGTCTGCTCCCGGCTTCCCTTGGGGGGAAGGACGATGGGATGGGTTAATCGCAGAGACGAATCGCATCGGCGATCCTACAAGAGACAATGCATGCGTGTGTGTTCCGGTGTGTGTGTGTGTGTGCTAACCGTGTGTGCTAACCGCTAAACATTGAGGATAATTGCATGCCAATTAAAGACCTCTGAACAGGTCCTGCATTATTATTATTATATGTTATGACTGATTGATTGAAAACTTTATTAACAGATTGCAGAATGGGTACAATAATACAGTACACAATTGTTAAGCGGATGCAGACCAGAGAAAGACTTTCGTCTTGTTTACATCAGGGTCCCCCATTTTCAATTCATCAGGACATATATGACATACATGACATACAGATAGACAGTACTGTCTGCTACATCTATACATTTATGACATACTAGATTTGCAAATACAGTACTGTTTGTGATACAAGAAGAGTCTAGAAAAGAGAGTATATAAGCTGAACGTGTTACACTTGGTTTGGTTGATCAGCCTATTTGATGAAGGGTGACGTTAGTCTGCTAAATAGACAATAGTCTGTTATTTGTGCTTGGTTGTGACTGGTGGTGATGCAGTAACCTTATGTGAACTTAATAACCTGACATGGTTGAGAATGGCTCTTTATTGTGGTACTTAGGCAGTTCTCAGTGAGGTATAGTATAGAGGGTCAAGTCTTTGGAATGCAGCTGATCCTATGCTGAGGAAATCTCCATCTCTGCTTATTTTTAAAGCAAACTACAAATTAATGCTCATATCCAAAAGTAGTAGATAGATAAATAGGTCATACATGTAGGTATGCATTTGGTTATGTGGGTGGGTAGGTTTGTAGGCAGGTGGGTGGGTTATTAGGGTAAGTTCTCGATAAGCCTCTAGGCTTCTAACTTCTCCTTCACAATGGTTATAACTTATTATGTATTGTTTTTACTTTTGTTTAACTGTGTTAATAAATAAATACAAAAATACAAATACAAATACAAAAAAAAATACAAAAAAATTGCTGACTACAATTCACTATTCTAGTCATGACATGTATTAATTGCCCAACCAATATGGCACAATGTCACAGTTGATTGAATTATAATCACCTGCTTGTTCAGTCACCTGTTGGTTGCACAATACATTCAACTAACACAGTAAACAGACTTATTGGTGACTGTGTCTTTTCACATCTTCCAGGTGGGGTCATCATCACCTTGCACTGGGCCAGTGGTGCGGTTTGGCCAAGCAGCTCCACTCAGCCATGCTGCTCCCCTTCCTCCTCGTCAGGGAGTCCCTTTGCTGCTGTAAGAGCTCGGTGCTGTTGACGTGGTGTGTCAGGAGAACGTTCCAGAGCGACCGCGTGAAGGAGGGTCTGCTGCACGGTCAGGCCCGACAGTTCCTCTCGCGGAGGGTCCCCCCCCTCCGCTTCAACACACAGACCCGAGGTGCGGCCAAGGGCCGTAAGAAGCAGACCAGGAGCCAGGAGGAGGAGTGGAAGACGAGGAACAAGACGGTGCTGACGTACATCGCCGCCGCGGGCGTGGGCATGGTGGGCCTTTCCTATGCCTCCGTGCCCCTCTACAGGCTCTACTGCCAGGTGAGACGGGCCGAGAAGAACTAGGCTGTCAAAATAATTCAGAATGTAAATATCAGATGTTAGATTAGATTAGATGTATTGTCATTATACATAGGGGTGGGAATCGCCAGAGACCTCACGATACGATAGTATCGCGATACTAAATATATCGCGATACGCTGAGTATTGCAGACATTTTTTTTTTTTATCAAATTTAATTTATTACCTTTTTTCAACTGCAGAGTAAAACATTGTCAACGTGTTTTATCTAATAAAATAAAGTTCAGTCTGTTCATCTCACTTCAATATCTTTTATTGCAGAACGTGGTATTTTCTCAAGCAGACGGATGTCAACACTGTAATCTGTGTTGCATCCACCTGACAAACTGAACTGTTTGTATTACAGTCATATTCCAACTTAACTGAATGCACATGTGTGTGTGTGTGGACTACTGTACTATTACAGGTATTGAAATGAACAATGCAACTTCCTTATACAAAAAAAGAAAAAAAAATGTTTTTTTATGAATAATTAAATATCGATACTTGGCGTCCCTGTATCGATACAGTATCGCCACGCAAAGTATCGCGATACTACTACGTATCGATTTTTTTCCCCCACCCCTAATTATACAGCATGAGTACAGTACAACAAAAAGAAGTTTGGCATTCAACGTAACAGTGCAAATGTAACCGTAAAGTGCGATAGTAATATACAGTTGATTAAACTGAGTGTAAAATATATAAATTAGTACTACTGAGTATGTATGTACAGAGTTGTAGTATTAATATGTACAGTGATACAGGTATAAAGACACTATGGTAGCTAGTAAGTCATACTGGCCAACAGCGTAACTAGTAAGAGTAGGTAAGGGATATGTACTAGGGGTGTAACGGTACACAAAAACCACGGTACCTCGGTTTTGAAGTCACGGTGGTTCGGTACAGTGCATGGGTTTTCGGTACAGTGGGGGAAAGTTTGGCTTTCCATGTTCCACTCAGGGGTGATGTAGTGTGCTAGTAACTAATTGTACTTGTAGGGCTGTCAACGAATATTCTATATTGAAATTAATAATCGACTTGTAAAAAAAATTAAGAAATAATTATATTAGATTGTGAAAAAAACAGCCCCCGGTGGGCGGTCGTTAGTGGTTAACATACCGTTGTATTCATTCCCCCTAATATGTACAGATATATATATATAGTGTCTACAGATATGTAAAATGATTATCTGCATGTAGAGACATGTCAAAGGTACTCACAGTTGCACGAGGGTTTCGGACAGAGACACGTGATGGTTTGAAAGCTCGGCGTTGCTAATAAACCTTTTAAATAATTTTTATAAAAATGTGTAAACAACATCACCGAGGCAGCGTTCGCTTCTTCTTGGGGCTAGGAAGTGACTGTGGATTCACTCGGTGCATCACAGTCACGAAAAGGGGCTACCTTCACGTAACCGGATGCTAACAGTCTCTCTCTCCGCCTCTCTCGTCTGCCAGGCGGCGGGCCTGGGAGGCACGGCGGTGGCGGGCCACGGCAGTGAGCAGGTGGAGAGCATGAAGCCCGTGAAGGACCGCATCATCAAGGTGTCCTTCAACGCAGACACGCACGCCAGCATGCAGTGGAACTTCCGCCCGCAGCAGTCGGAGATCTACGTAAGGGAATACTTATTATTATTATTATTTATTAAAAGAGATTTGCACTACATTCATACCTCATTTGCACCTTACCTTAAAGTGTTGTACCTCATTGTCTGCATGTGTACCGCATTGTTTACTCATTGTACTTAGGTTGTACTTTAGATTGTATATTGTATATTCCTCTTTTACTTATTTTTTTACTTATTTTTTTACTTTCTTTTTTACTGTATGAAGCACACTCTCGGGCTCATGCAGAACCAAGCATTTCACACGTAAAGTACATGTATTTTATATGTGACAAATAATAAACAAACTTGAATGTCGGAGGCAATAATTCGCCGGTCAAATAGTAGTTGGTTGTTAGAAATTTATTGAATCCCTGCAACAGGGAATCCCTGGTTAAGATGGAGAGGTTTTTGGCAAAAACATGCTGTGCAATGCTAAAAGAAATGAAATAAACAAGACTAGTAGTCACTCTCAATATTCAAGGGAATGGAAACGCAATACTCCCAATGTCGTGCTCACACTTTTCAGAACCTAAAAAGTGTGTGTGTGTTTGTGTGTGTCTCTCTGTGTGTGTGTGTCTCTCTGTGTGTGTGTGTGTATGTGTGTGTGTGTGTGTGTACACGCTCTACAGGTGGTACCAGGTGAAACTGCCCTGGCCTTCTACAGAGCCAAGAACCCCACAGACAAGCCTGTTATCGGCATCTCCACCTACAACGTTGTTCCCATCGACGCAGGGCAGTACTTCAACAAGATCCAGGTAGTGTACAGTACCAACGAGGACCAACATGGCTCGAGGCTATTTACTCTGTGACCCTGACGTTTTCAGTTGTTGTTTTTTTCTTGTCAGACACTGTCCCATCTGTTAAATGCAATAATCAATCAAGGAATCAATCAATTTAAAACCATTTACACTGAGGCTTTGTAAAGTCTAGACATTGTTTGTATCCCCCAGCTACCAACAAAACTCCTTGTAGAGCATTTTGGTTTAACCTTAAAGGAAGGCAACACCAGGAGGGTTTATGAATATAAATACACTAAACCATGCCTTTTATAGAAACTCCAAAACTCAATAAAGGAACACGCCAACGTTTTGGGAAATTCGCTTATTTGCCCTGGAGTTAGACAAGGAGATACAGACACATGCCCTTTTCATCTCTGTGCATGCATTAGGCTTAGGGAACAGCCGCACCGTTAGCCTAGCTTAGCGTCATTCACTGGAAGTAGGTGTGCCAGTGTAGCCTAGTTCCCAACAGTCACAAAATACACTCTAAAACATTCCTGTAAACATGTTGTGACCTGTGTATTTACCACGTGGAGAAATAAATAAATAATAAGAATTAGACATTTTCGTTTTCTAAGCAGATATATACTCGGAACAATTTTTTGCCAAACCACTGCTGCCTGGGTGCAGTGATTTCATCACCTCAAAAAAAGCCCTGTTGTTTTTTGAAAAAACTGGGCTTTTGAGGTGATGAAATCACTGCGCCCAGGCAGCAGTGGTTCGGCAAAAATAAATCTGAGTATATATCTGCTTAGGAAACGAAAATGTAAATTTATTTTTATTTATTTCTCCACGTGGTAAATACACAGGTCACAACATGTTTACAGGAAGGTTTTGGAGTGTATTCCGTGACTGTTGGGAACTAGGCTACACTGCCACACCTACTTCCAGTGAATGACGCTAAGCTAGGCTAACGGTGCGGCTGTTCCCTAATGCATGCACAGAGAAGAAAGGGGTATGCATCTGTTTGTCTAACTCCAGGGTAGATGGCAAATAAGCTAATTTCCCAAAAAGTTGGCGTGTTCCTTTAACATAATAGCCTGGATTGGGCACCAATTTCTACAAAGAATGGCATGGGGGAGAAACAGATTCCTTGCCAGATCCCTGATACGCGCTACACCTGGCATGCGGAACATTCCCAAGACCTATAACAGGCTAATAGGCTTCAACAACAACCCAATTTCAAAGTTCTGTGCATACCAATAATGCAGTAACCTCCCCTTAGGGTGAAGGCTGCTGCAGCAGAGAGCTATTCTCAAACTATTTACAAAACATCACCTTAATTTAAGAGTAAATACGTGCTTGTGTTTGACGTAATGACGAAAATCCAGACCTCGGGAAGCCGTAAATAATACGAGCAGCATTGCTATTTCCAACCCGCAGAGCTGACACTTATTATATGTTGGCCTAAAGCCGCTACTAAATCAGATGCACCGGTATGTTGTGTTGAGGTGTTCCGTTAACCAGTGACACTGGCTCGGGGGGTAGATCAGGCGTCTGGTAATCCGGAGGTTCCCGGTTCGATGCTCACCGTATAAAATGGTAAACGGTGCATTTTATATAGCAGCTTTTATCCAAAGTGCTTTACACTTTGTGTTCCTCACATTTGACCCGTTCACTGACACATTCACACACCGACGGCGGTGCCCCAGGAGGAGCGGGAATTGAACCGGGAACCTCCGGGTTACCAGACAACTGCTCTACCTCCCGAGCCACTGTCGCCCCTGTAGCTATTATTTTAGACTACTTATTTGAACAAAGAATAAAATACCACTTGCAGCTCCTTTTTTTTTTAACAGAAAATAATATTGTGATATTTATTTTCAAGCCTTGCGTGTGTGTGTGTGTGTGCGCGCTTGTGTGCGTGTGTGTGCGCTTGTATTCGGAAGTCTTGGCCATGTATATAAATGCACCATGACCGGTCTGAGAATTGCTGCAATGTCTAAAAGAAAAGCCAAACAAATTGCCAAATATTGCTCTGTCTCAGCTATTATTGTCGGCTTAGCCACGTGGAGAAGGAGGTGCTATGTTCAGTGCTGCTTGGCCCGATACATTTGATTTCCTGTTTATGTAATATATAGTGCTGTCAGGCGATAAAAAAATTGTTATCTAATTAATTAATCGCATTTTAATCGCATAACCATTTTAGGCCTGATATTCTATAATCATATTTCAAATTGCATGTGTCTGGATGGCAGAATTCAGTACTGTATCTACAAAACCTTCTGTTTAATCATCTTCCATTTATTCATTTGCTTAGATTTTTCAGGTCTGGTCAATTTGAGCATGGTGTTATTCACAGTCAAAGATAAATAAAAAAAAACAGTGATATTCTCATTTGGTTCATTACAATTTACGCCTAGTAACAGACACAGTATTTCTGACACTGGGAATACATTCCCTGAGATCCATAGATGTCCCTAGAATCAGATACCAAGAACATGCAAATGGAACCATATTAAAAAAAGTCTGTAAATGTTCTATGTTCTTATGGAATGAATGATATTAAAAAAAATATAAAAAAAAATATATATATATTATTTTTTAATTTTGAGTTCATTTTCATAACGCGATAATTTGCTGTGTAATTAATTAATCTAATTAACGCGATGAACCGACGGCCCTAATTCAAATGTGTGCTGTGACTGTCCGCCCCCCCACAGTGCTTCTGCTTGTTTATCTTTTTTTTATTGGAAGAATTTATGCAAATGTTTACATTTCAGTTATAGTTTCAAATTATACATCTTCCATTTCCTTCCCCGTTCCTATCCCCTAACCCCACGACCCCATCCCACCCAAGGAGGGCGACGACAAACATACATATAATTCACATAAATAATTTTTTTTAATAATTAAACATAAATACAGATGTGACAGAAAAAACTAAGCGAAAAGAAATTAAATAAAATGAAAAGAAATAAGAAAAAATAGAAATAAAAAAACAGTAATAATAATATAATGTAAGTAATACTCTCTCGCCCGCCCCCCAGTGCTTCTGCTTCGAGGAGCAGCGGCTGAACCCCCAGGAGGAGGTCGACATGCCCGTCTTCTTCTACATCGACCCGGAGTTCGACGACGACCCGAGGATGGCCCGCGTCGACACCATCACCCTCTCCTACACCTTCTTCGAGGCCAAGGAGGGACAGCGGCTGCCCCTGCCCGGACACAGCTAGCTAGCTGCTACAACTGATCATGTGTACGCCCGCGGCAGACGCCCAAGTTATCATAAGACTGAACTGTGTTGTAGGGCTGACCCCTATTAGTCGAATAGTCGACTAATCGATCGAAAGGAGCCGTAGTCGACTGCCAACCTCTTAGTCGAATGCAAAAAAAAATATATATAATTATTATACATTTCTTAAATATATATATATATTTTTTTATCATTCTTTCCAAAAGAAAAGAGGCCTAGAAGCGTGGCTAACGCTAATGGCACGCATACCAGAGGCTAACTGCCTACGAAAACAGGCACAGAGGCACTGAAAGAGGATTTCACCCGTCTAATGAACACACTAGACTAGACAAATATCAAGATGTATCCATCAGTGGACCAATTGCATGCTTTCGCAGAGAACAAGAAGCCTTCAGTCGACTCCTTCAGACATTAAGCACCCCCACAGCCCAAATGGAATGATACAAAAATTATAATAATAATAATTAAACTTTTTTTTTTTCAATTTTTTTTTCATAGTCGACTAATAGTTGACTATCGGCTAATTTCGGCCAATCAAAGTCGACTATCCAAATCCTTAGTCGGGGACAGCCCTACTGTGTTGCTATTCGCGTTTCGCTTTTAATCATGAAATCGTGTGTGCGTGCGTGCGTGCGCGCGCGCAAAAAGGCCATGTTCAGTCACCATGTCACGAGGAGGAGGGCGGCTGATCTGGTGTCAGTTATCGGGAACACTCTTTTCTTGTGACCTTATTCAAACTCAACAGCCCGGAGCTGACTCTAGATCAGTACTTACTTTCACTTTGAGAGGCTTTGTGAGTATTATGGACCTTGCTTGATATGTTGTAAATGTAAAGAGCGTGCAAAATCAAGAATGTTCATTTTGTTTGACAGCTGTGAAACATTGGTCTATGTGGTAAATACTTCACTTATCATTAAGTGTCTTGAAGACTGTAAATTATTAAGCTCAATAAATTATGACAAATGAGGTAATTTAACGTTAGGCTCTGATTCACCTAAAGACATCACATGATTGTCTTGTGTGTACTACCTCACGTTGGCCACTAGAGGGGAGGAAAGGAGAGGCTATACTGTTCAGATATGTTGGTACCATGTTCTTGTGTATAACGATGGATTGGACATATGATCATCTCACTTGTACTGTAAGATGAGTGACGCTAGGTATTATTTGAAGGCAAATATGCTCAAGTAATGAACATTTATAGGGAAGTGTTTAATATGAACACGACCTAACCCCCATTGGCCCTAAAGCATCAACTCAGTTAATTTCCATATTGATTTATGGTCTGCACACCTATTCGATGTGTAACGGTATTATTCCTGCACAAATACCCATATTAATAATAACCATCCACCTGACTGAACTCATGTTGCTTGTCTGAAATGATGCAATCTGGTCACAGAGTCAGTTATGTAACTCCTCCAATCGTCAGACCTCCAGGCATCCCTGCTACAACAAATGTAAACACAACTGCTGCTCTTGTCATCACTGTTTACTCAGGGAAATGTGTGCACAGTGTTACATCAACATTTGGCATAAATATAGATGAGGTATTGCATTTTAATAAGGGTAAGCGGTTTGTCATTTACAAAGCAGTTTGACTGCACCCTAATTAGGCCATGTCTTGATAACCTTAGGCCTACTTATTATGTTCAAACTATACATGTTTTGAGGTCATTGTTTTCAGTATGATGTGAGGCTTTTTGATTGATTGAACATTTTATTAACAGATTGCAGAATGGTTACAATACAGTACTGCTCAATACACACAATTGTTAAGGGGATGCAGACCAGAGAAAGACTTTCGTCTTGTTTACATCAGGGTCCCCCATTTTCAATTCATCATATGACATACAGATAGACAGTACTGCTACATCTATACATTTATGACATATCAGATTTACAAATACAGTACTGTTTGTGATACAAGAAGAGTCTTAAAAAAAAGTATATACATTTAAAAAGAGTATATACATTTTGTTGGATTGAACAATCAAGTCAGACTGGTACATTGTATCCTGATTCAATGCTGAACGCAGCCCTTGGTATCATGGCTGGTGTCCTCCGTCAGACAGACAACTATGATGAATTGAAAATGGGGGACCCTGATGTAAACAAGACGAAAGTCTTTCTCTGGTCTGCATCCCCTTAACAATTGTGTGTATTGAGCTGTACTGTACTGTACCCATTCTGCAATCTGTTAATAACATTATCAATCAATCACAGTGCACTGCCCATCAGCCTATAGAGGGGAAAACAACAACAAACCGAGCCATGCTGCCCCCCTGAGTGCCAAGCCATTGGCTGCGGCTGACCCCCCCCCCCCCCCATGTATAATCGCTGAACTGAAATCAGCTGAGAAGGGTCAGACTTGCACCAACACACCCACGTGACGTCACACAACACCACCTCTCCGCTGCTGACCGCAAATCTGTGTTTTGTGGCGCATTCGCTTATTACATCCCTCTCATATCAAATGGATATTTATTCATTTTGATGGACGTTTCGAGGCTGTCCTCCTAGCAACCCGGGAGTTGAACCAACAACAAGGAGTGAGGAGGGGAAGGAGTGAGGAAGGAAAGGGGAGGAGGAAAGGAGTGAGGAGGGGAAGGGGTGAGGGAGGAAAGGAGTGAGGGAGGAAAGGAGCGAGGGAGGAAAGGAGCGAGGAAGGAAAGGAGCGAGGGAGGAAAGGAGCGAGGGAGGAAAGGAGCGAGGAAGGAAGGAGAGGAGGGGAAGGAGTGAGGAAGGAAAGGGGTGAGGAAGGAAGGAGTGAGGAGGGAAAGGAGTGAGGGAGGAAAGGAGCGAGGAAGGAAGGAGTGAGGAGGGGAAGGAGTGAGGAAGGAAAGGAGTGAGGAGGGAAGGAGGAAGGAAGGAGTGATGAGGGGAAGGAGTGAGGAGGAAAGGGGTGAGGAAGGAAGGAGTGAGGAGGGGAAGGAGTGAGGAAGGAAAGGGGAGGAGGAAAGGAGTGAGGAGGAAAGGAGTGAGGAGGAAAGGAGTGAGGGAGGAAAGGAGTGAGGAAGGAAGGAGTGAGGAGGGGAAGGAGTGAGGAAGGAAGGAGTGAGGAGGGGAAGGAAGGAGGGAGGAGTGAGGGAGGAGGGGAAGGAGTGAGGAGGGAAGGAGTGAGGGAGGAAAGGAGGGAGGGAAGGAAGGAGGGAAGGAGTGAGGAAGCCAGCAGCCACAGAGGGGCTGCAGCAACACAGCGTGGCTGCTCGACTACAGTCAGAACGAAGAAACGGATTATTGGAGACAAACGTACGTTTCATGGTGATTTTTTTTCTCCCCCCAGACCATAATAATGGCGAATGAATGTTGGTTGACGTAAAAGGTTGCTTAGCGCGCAAGGGACAGTTTGTTGCGAGGTACTGACTGATAATAATACAGTGGCAAGTTGCTGTGATCGTATCGTTGTATGTTGGTTTTACGCATATAGAAATACATTTGTGTGGTTCGAATTACAAATCGCGTAGATATTTAGCATAATAAGCACAGGATGATGTCACAGAGGAGCACAAGTTGATCGGAGAGCCCGTTTTTATTGAGTCATTGTTGTTACTTCTTCTTGGCGCATCGTCTGGTTCGTTGTTCTGGACTCTTGGGTTTGGTTCCTGCGCGCACCGCGGCGCTGCGCCACAGACGGGAGAAGTGTCCCGACGCGCGGCAGACCTGCTGCTGTCCTCCCGGTTATTAACGGCGTCGTGTCGGACTGTCGGTGCTCCACCACCAGTCCACCACCACCACGATGGAACACGGCTGCTGCTGCTACAGCCTGCCGTGAGGAGGTGAGGTGAGGAGAGGAGAGGATGAACCACAGAAGCAGCCCCACCGTCAAGGCGTACGACTTCCTGCTGAAGTTCCTCCTGGTCGGGGACAGCGATGTGGGGAAGGGAGAGATCCTGGCCAGCCTGCAGGACGGAGGAGCCAAGGAGTCTCCATATGGCTACAACATGGGTGAGTGTCCAAAGTACCATGTCCAGGACTGATGGATTGATTGAAAATTGTAGTGTGTTAACCTTCTGTAGTGTGGTAGTGAAAGGGTGAACCTTATGTAGTCTGGTAGTGAAAGGGTTAACCTTCTGTAATATGGTAGTTAAAGGATTAACCTGCTGTAGTGTGGTAGTGAAAGGGTTAACCTTCTGTAGTGTGGTAGTGAAAGGGTTAACCTTCTGTAGTGTGGTAGTGAAAGGGTTAACCTTCTGTAGTGTGGTAGTGAAAGGGTTAACCTTCTGTAATTGGTAGTTAAACGGTTAACCTTATGTAGTGTGGCAGTGAAAGGGTTAACCGGCTGTTGTGTGGCAGTGAAAGGGTTAACCTTCTGTGTATTGCCGCAGTGAAAGGGTTAACCGTTTGGTAGTGCTGCAGTGAAAGGGTTAACCGGCTGTTGTGTGGCAGTGAAAGGGTTAACCTTCTGTGTATTGTCACAGTGAAAGGGTTAACCGTGTGGTAGTGCGGCAGTGAAAGGGTTAACCGGCTGTTGTGTGGCAGTGAAAGGGGTAACCTGTGTATTGTCGCCGTGAAAGGGTTAACCGTTTTGGTAATGCGGCAGTGAAAGGGTTAAGGGGATGCAGACCCAGAGAAAGACTTTCGTCTTGTTTACATCGGGGACTCCCCCATTTTCAATTCATAAATAATGTATGGATTATGGTGGACGGGGAGGAGAGGGATTGTCAAGTCGAGTCAAATGTATTTTTGTAGTACATCCCAAAAATCACAACGAGTTTTCACAGATCAACAAGTAACACAATAACAATAGATCCACACAATAAACAAAACAAAAAACATAAAATTCCCAATTTTGCAACACCCCCAGACTTTCCCCCAATGAAGATTGATTGATTGATTGATTTTATTTAGACAGATAAACATAAATACAGATCACATGATGAGTATTTGCTTTGTCAGGGATAGAAACGAAAAGTCCAGCAGGACTTATGTCCATCGTTGTCCTGGAGTCAAGGATGCTTGGTTCTAATACACATACCACTCATTATTACAGTCATATTTCACAATCATTACATTTGATAGTAATAATAATGGCACACACAGTCATCATTAATTAATACACCAACATGCGCATTTGTTGAGACATGCCGGACTAGCCTTTAGACATAACGTAAGATAAGGAACGACTCCCGCTGTAACCTAGCAATAGGAGAAAAGGGAGAGAAACCTCAGATGGGTAATTCAAAGGGATCGATCCTCCATCAGAGTGTCGGTGATTATAATGGGGGCGTTGCTAACTTGCTATGGGGACGATAGAAGGATGGAGAATAGAACAAGCAAACAATTGGTATGTATAATTTAAACACTACAGTATTTAAGACAAATGAAAGTTAAAATAGAAATAAGAACAATAAAGCACAGGAATACAAGCGCTGGTACTGATGATACAACATGATGCTGGCCCAATAAGCTCACTTGCCCCCAGGGGCCAGGCAGGGGAACCACTCGGATCCAGTGGAACCGTTAACCCTTTCACTGTGACAATACAGAAGGTTAGCCCTTTACTATCACACAACCGACGGCGATGCTCCATCATTAGCATCATTAGCTCCGCGGATGAATCGAATGTATATCTCACGACGTGCAACTTAATTTGGGGTCTATATACTCTGTTGTTGAGCCAATTTGGCCAGTCACTGTGTGTGTCAGTCCATCCGTGTTTGAATTACGCACGGCTTGCACCCTGCCGGCCAGTGTCATCGGAGTCCCAAAAAAAGCACAGTGGACGTCAGTCACCCAGGAGGAGGAGCACAGACCAGAGAGAGCATTCCTTAGCCGGTTATATTTAGGATGGTGTGTGTGTGGACTCAAGTCCAGGACTTTGACACGAGAGCTTGGGTATCTGACAGCCCCCCCCCCCCCCCCCCCCCCCCCCCCCAAGTCTTATTGTAGGATACAGAGAGGTACTGATCTGACACCATATGACATGTCCTGTCGTTTAATGAGAGAGAAATGGATCTCTGTTTGGTTACCCCTCTCTCTCTGTCTCTCTCCTACCTCTCTCTCTGTCTCTCTCCTACCTCTCTCTCTCTGTCTCTCTCCTACCCCTCTCTCTCTCTCTCTCTCTCTCTCTGTCTCTCTCCTACCCCTCTCTCTCTCTTTCTCTCTCCTACCCCTCTCTCTCTTTCTCTCTCCTACCCCTCTCTCTCTCTCTCTCTGTCTCTCTCCTACCTCTCTCTCTCTGTCTCTCTCCTACCCCTCTCTCTCTCTCTGTCTCTCTCCTACCCCTCTCTCTCTCTCTTACCCCTCTCTCTCTCTCTCTTTCTCTCTCCTACCCCTCTCTCTCTCTCTGTCTCTCTCCTTACCCTCTCTCTTTCTCTCACCCCCCTCTCTCTCTCTTTCTCTCTCCTACACCTCTCTCTCTCTGTCTCTCTCCTACCCCTCTCTCTCTCTCTGTCTCTCTCCTACCCCCCTCTCTCTCTCTTTCTCTCTCCTACCCCCCTCTCTCTCTGTCTCTCTCCTACCTCTCTCTCTCTCTGTCTCTCTCCTACCCCTCTCTCTTTCTCTCACCCCCCCCCTCTCTCTCTATCTCTCTCTTTCTCTCACCCCCCCCCCCTCTCTCTCTCTCACTCTCTCTCTCTCACTCTCTCTCACACACACACACACACACACAATTGCCCCAAAACACTAAACGTTTTCGCCCACCCTGGTCGAATAAATAATTGCCATTGCCTTAACATAACAAGCTTCTGTCTTAACAAGAGGTCTTCCTCTGCCACAGAGTAACTTGAGTATAGCTTGTAGATGGATGTTGTTGATATCTCTGAGGGGCATGTCTGTACTTGTCTCAGAAGTGTGGGAAAACTAAACTGTATAGCTGCTCTGTTCAGCCATTGGACTTGTCCCCTCCCCCTATTATGAGCAGCAGAACAACGCTTAGTTGCCAATATACTCCTCAACCACAAACAAACCGCCTCCCTCCCCACCTACCTGTGTCCCCCCCCCCCCCCCCCCCCCCGGGTGTCTCTGTTTAGTTTTGAACTCGACTACAAGTGAAAATCGTATTTTTAGGGCCGCACCACCGACACCACTTTCCTTCCCTCACTGCCAAAACCAACGCTGCAGTGTTGTAGTCGAGTCACTAAATCGAGGTCGAGTCCCCCGTGAGTGTTCGAGTCCGAGTCCAAGTCCGAGTCGCCAAAGAAGAGCCAGAGTCGAGTCCGAGTTTCATGGTGGGTTTTTGTTCTTGATTTATTGTGATGTTTCTTCTTCTTGACTTTGTTTAAAGAAGACTTGTCCAGCCCATCCTTGTGATTTCGGGGCTTTACAAATACATTACACTAGTCCGAGTCCAAGTCCGAGTCATCAAGGTTGAGTCCACTCCACTCTGGCAGTCAAAGAGCTGACATACGAATAAAGAAAGGTCTACATTAAACATAAATGACACAGCGGTCACCGTTTCAAAGGGAGTTTATTTACTTTGTGACACAATAGCCAAACAAATGCACTAGCCATCGATATCTTATGCCAAATGTGATTAGGGCTTATTACAAAAAGTCAGAGTCCTCGTCTGCACCTTCCGAGTCTGAATGCAGTCAATGCTCGAGTCTAGTGATGCACCGATGTGAAAATTGTGGCCGATACCGATAACCGATATTAATATTGCTGTTCTGGCCGATACCGATATTTACCGATGTCGATATCTCTGTATAGAAAACACTTTTTTATGATAATCAAATAAAGAAGCTATTTTCCAAAACGCATAATCTTTTTACTTTTGTAACTTATTTTCAGAAATGACTGATATTTTGAAACTATTTAAGGCCAAAACATGTAAAAAAAAAAAAAAAAAGATAAAAAAGATTTTTTTAATTTATTTTTTTTAATATCGGCCCTATCTTGATATCGGACCGATACCGATGTGTAAAAAAACGGCCATATCGGCCGATATTATATCGGCGGCCGATATATCGTGCATCACTACTCGAGTCCAAGTCATCAGTGCTCAAGTCGAGTCACGAGTCCTGAAGATCAGTCCAGGACTCGGACTCGACGACTACAACACTGCAACGCTGAGTACAATTTATATAAAGTATTGGCAGATGATGAGGTAGGTTTATGTTTGTTTATTTGGCATCTCCATTAGTCGTTTCCTTAGAAATGACCATTCTTCCTGGGGTCCACCCAAACGACAAAATAAAACATTAACCATGACATGATGTGCATTCACACGGTTACAATAATCAAGACAAATAATTGAAATGAAATACAAATTAAAATAAATAATAATAAAACAAAAGAATATAGGAAGTTCTCTCACCAGAATTAACATTTGCTTAAGCACCACAATTATAGTCGGCCATCACCTCACGAGAATAATAAGGATAAGGATGAACTTTATTAATCCCCTTGAGGAAATTCAGGTGACATACACATCTATACACTTTGACTGCTGTTAATTAATACGTTCTCTGTATTCATCTATTTATGCGTGATATCAATCTCGTACCCGACCGCTCGGGCTTAAGGGGTTAAGATATCCTCCTGACGGTGTTCCTCCGCGGCAGGGCGGTCGGAGCATTCAGAGCATTCAGAGCATTCGCATTGTTGGAAACCCTACTGCATCTTCTTCAGCAGGTATCTCAGGGTCAGCATTTAACCCCTTAAGCCTGTAAGCCTGAGTGGGGCAGCGAAGAAGACTCTTATTAGCCTCCACCTGCAGAGAAAGGTTCCAACTGTGGGCTCTTGTCAACCACGGCCATCTTGAGCTGGTCTCTCAGCTGCCATGGCTATGTGGGATATTTGTAGATATCCTGATGAAGAATGTCTCAGTCAACCGAGGCTTGGATAATAACAAGGTTTATTAACCAAACAGATAGAATACATAGAGAGAATGGCTGAGGCTCTCGCCCCAGGTGATCAGCTGAAATTACCCAGGTAAGAAGCCTTGATTGTGGTCGGGAAGAGCCCTTTATAGTTCAACAAAGGGGGTGTGTGGTCCCATTTGATAGGTCAGATGGGGGGGAGGGGGTACAGGTTTGGGGACACAGGGGAGGGGGGTGATTATTCCACAGAGAGGGGGGGGGGGCACAGGTAAAGGGAACACAGGGGAGGGGGATATATTTACATGAGGACATATTATACCACAATACTCACTTTTCTTTCTTATAATGTGGGTGAGATTAATGTATAATATGCCAGGATTGTTTGGAACAGGTAAAAGTGGGGATAATAGTTTAAAATAGAATTATTTACATACATGATTAATAGAATTATTTACATACATGATTCATGACATGATCGACTGGACTGCGGTCTGTGTTATTTTGATATCAGAGATGTGGGAATAGATATCACCCTTTTCTTTTATTAATCGCTCAAAATACCTATATCAATGAGTGGTCCTCATCTCTGATATCAAACAACAATTAACATAATCATTAGAAGCTATCGCTGTGCAAATATCTTGGCATACCTTCAGTCGTTCATGTCGTGACTCTGGGGAGCTAATGTGATCGTTGTGCGTACAGGCATTGTAATAAACCAATTAAATACATGCACTGTTTGTGTGGTCAGAGTGCACAGGGTGAAAAAACAAAATTGTGTTCATAATTATTAGGAATCGGATTTACACATAAGGTTAATGTGTACAAAAACATTTTAACAACCGTTAACCTGGTGGTTAATAAAACTAACATGATTGCTTATGGGAAACTGTTCACAAATATATATATATATTTTTGCACATTTTGTGATGATTCTTGATGAAATTACTTAGGATCCAGTTGTATTTAATCTGAGTTTGAGTGTCACTTTCATCTGTGATTGCCTCAGCTTTGTTGGTCTTTACTTAGAATCAGGCAATTTTCTCCATTTCTTCTCTATAAATGAGGAGATAAAACGTCTTATGCATCGCTTCTGTATGTAATTCTAGTGCATATACTATCAATGGTTCACCATACAGGTGCAAAACAACGTTGCATGTCCTCTTCTATGAGAGAATAAAACAACTGATTATTTCTTGTCTGACAATACAATTTTGTAACCTAAGTAATTCTAATGTGATGTAATGTGATCATGTGGTCACTTCTTCCTTCAGCAATACATTTTAGCTCATTATTACTAACCATTGTTAATGTTTTCTCATTGATTTCTTTTCATCACATCCCTAGTTCATCGTTTTGCAGATACATACAATTGTGTGAAAAGTTTCCTGCTTGTGAAGGTATTAATCTGAATGATGTTGCGTCGTTGTTGACAAGGTGTTCTCTGTCGGTCGTGTGGCAGGGCCAAACAGTAACACATAAAAATTAAATAAATATATACAATAGACATTACCTTAGTGGCTAATGTGTCAAAATAAAATTGAAAACCGTTAACCTATTGGTTAATATAAAAGGTGATTATGATAATCGTTATGCATTGTTCTGTGGTGCATACAAATGGTCAAAACAAACTTGGTGTCTTGGAACAATCCAACTGGTTCTGCCCTGTTTAACAATACCATTTTGCAATGTGACTCTGTGATCATTTCTCATTGTCATTATAAAATTGGTTAATGCAATCTTACTGATTGTATTTCATCATATTCCTAGTCAATAATTTTCCAGATACATATGAACTCTGTGAAACAGTTCTTGTTTGTGAATCTGACAGTTGCTGTGAAGTGTTGATCATCTGTTCTCGGTCTGTCGTGTGGCAGGGCCAATACATACATAACAATGTGGACAATGTGTGTTCAGAAGTATCTTGTTCTACAGGTCTCTGATGATGTCTCTTCTTGACGATGCAGTCGGGAACATTCACTGGTCGTCGTTCATTCAGAGGGGGCCTACAGGAGGTCGCCGTCCGCTCCCTGTGTACCTTGTCAAGGGTCACCGGTAGCAGTCAACTATAGTGGTCTTTTCCTGCAGCCTATGTTGTTCTCCACCACCATCACATGTGTTGTGCTGGTTTCGCTGTCCTCTCCTCGTCAATGCGGTACCACTTGATGGAGGGCGAGGGCCCGCCGGTGTAGTGGCTAGTCAGTAGGACGCTCTCTCTCACACGGATGACAATCTTGTCATGGGAATCCACCTTGATGGTCGGGGCTTTGGTTCCCATCTGCAGGTGATGGGTTTGGTCTGCAGTGCCGGGGTGGAGGCCGTCAAAGGTTGATCTCCTCTTCGTCAGTGTCTCCTTGGTCAGTCTCCTTCGTGGTCCTCTGCTCCACTTTCTTGGGGATGTCTGTGGGCTGGGTTGGATGGTTCTCCCACGGTTGTTGTCGTCGTCTCTGGTTGTGTCCGCAGCTTCGTGGTTCAGGTCACGCGTCGTCTCACTCGTCCTGTCCTCTCACCAATTCGTGATCTGAGGGTGATAAACACTGCCTTAGAAAACTCCTCACATAAATGATTCAACGCCTTTCTGCTAAAGTGGAAAATCATTTTGGGATTAATTCAATTCATTGTAAATAAAATCACTTAATTGACAATAGGAAATGCAAGCCAATTGCATTAGTAGTGATTCCTTACGTCAAGAAGGTCACATTCACTACAATTTTATCAGATCTTGTATCTAACTAGATCTTCCAGCATTACACTTTAAATAAAATTTGTAAATGAATGGCCAAAGTCTTGAATCAGATAAAATAGCTCCTTGTCTTCATATTCTGATGGTCTTAAATTGAAGTTGATCTTACCTCAGGCCGCGTACGATGGTGTGCTTCTTCAAGATACTTACCTCGCCATGACTTCTCGGTTGTTCTTCACATCTCAGTGTGGCTCATCATAGCATAGCATGGGGAAAAAACATAAAATCTAGGTAGCCAGTTAATTTTGCATGAAAAACAATCATTCGTTTTGTCATCTAACCCTAATTAACCTTACTGTCATGCATTTGTCCTAATAAACTAACCTACACTGTAGCACTCAACACTTTGATGACCATTGTTACTCAGCTGATAGAGGTGTGCCCTTCCTGATGTCCTGTCGTACAGAACCTGTGAGTCGCTTTGGATAAAAGTGTCAGCTAAATGATCAATGTTGTTGATATCTTGTACATTTAGATAATTGTGCTGCAATTTTGGTGGTTGATAATTTTGCAGTCGTGGAAAGTACTTGAATTTTGCAAGGAGTTAGTGGTTAAGCAGAGAATAGAAGGAGGGGGATAGTATGTTAAATTGTTTTCATCATTGATCTTTCATCTCAGGCACTTCTACTTTGTTTGGTTTTATTCAGAATTCATATCTCTAATTTGTGTGCCTCTTGAAAAGAGATGATGAAAACAACTGGTTAGTTATTGTTAGTATGGGAATTAGGTAGACTTTCATGACTGCAACATCATCATTTGTGTCTGATTTCATGTTTAACTAAGTGGTTCTCTGTTGGTCCACCAAGTCTGTGGTCAGAGTGTAGGCATACCCTGTGGGTTTCAAGTGCCCATCCAATGGTGTCTGCTATCGTCGTCTCTAGGTGTGGTCAGAGTCCTCTCTAGGCATTTGCATTGTTTTGTCTCCCAAGTGCCCACTCTGAAGAAATTTACATGTGGGTATTTGGATGCAGATTTGTTCCAAATGGTCAATCGATTGTCTCTCAGCTCTGCACTGTCTCTCGGTTGACATGCAAATTGTTGGAGCTTCAGTCTTTTGTGATACGCTTTGGGTGTAGTCATGCACTGTTTTGCATCTCGCCTCAGAGCCAGATCTGTAAATACAAACACATGTTAATTTTCCACTCTTTTCTTTTATTCTGAGTGGGTTTTCCTTGATTGTCTGTGAGCTTAACAAAACATCAGCTATTTCTCATCCATCCTGTCCTAGGATGTAATGATAGTGTTATCATTTATCAATCATATCGCATATGTACACAAGCATCATATGAATGTGGAACCACACATTTTGAATCATGTTTAAAAATGTCTTACAATGGAAAGGGCTAGTTATCTTTCATTGGTTCTTTAGATAAACACATTAACTCAAGTGAATATAACCTAAACATCTTACTTTTAAACATAATCTATGTTGTTTGTGTTCCAAGTTTTCAACATTGAAAGCTTATAAAGCCTAATCTAACGCTGTTTATGTGGACTACAAGGTACGCCCACAGATGTATTATAATTCTGAAACAGACATTGTAATTAGCTTTATGTGACTTATAATGTGTAAATTAAAGCAACATAAACACTCAAGTGATCTGAGATAGTTGTAATTTGCTGTAACTGATAGTTGTGTATATGTACAGTTTCTACGTCAAATGACTCCCTTTTCTTGACTCCTTTTGTATCACAAACAGTACTAAATTTGCAAATCTGGTATGTCATAAATGTACAGATGTAGCAGTACTGACTATCTGTATGTCATGTATGTCATAATATGTTCTGATAAATTGAAAATGGGGGACCCTGATGTAAACAAGACTAAAGTCTCTCTCTGGTCTGCATCCCCTTAACAATTGTGTGTATTGAGCTGTACTGTATTGTACCCATTCTGCAATCTGTTAATAAAGTTTTCAATCAATCAATCAAAGCATCTATATTTATGATTTTCATACTCACCGGGGAAAGCTGCAATGTTCGGTTCGTTTCTCCGGTGGTCTGGGATGGTGCAACCTGCATCTCGTCACTGCAACTCAACATTTTCCAATGGCAGCGCGCACATACATATACAAATAAAACATATACTACACGTGGATTTCACGCACCCTTGGCCTTGGGTACATTACACTTTACGTTCGCTTATGGATAGTTTAATATAAAATAATAACTTCACGGCGCGCATAGCGTCACGTCATTGCTCCATGCGACGTTCGTGTGTTCTCATTCGCCTCGGAAATAACGCTTTGCAATTCATACAGTATTTTTCCACGAGCTCTCAATAGCCTGGAATTCCTATACCAGCGTTTTGTTACCGAATGAACGCGCCTGTGCATATGTGAAACGTAAACAAACTGAAACGATAAAACTATACTTCCCCAAATGGCCGTTCCCGTGGGCCGGTGTTCTGCGGAATCCGGAAATTACTATCCTAGTTTGTTCCCGTGAACTGCACTTCAATGTTATTCTTTGTATAACGGTAACTCGTCTCTCAATGCTCGTCGCGCTATCCGTAGCCGGTTCTTGACTCAATAAAGCAACGCGACGGGTCCTATAATACTTGTGCACATACAAACGAGACTTAAAACAGACAAACAAACATTAATACATATAAGTTAACGTGTGTGTATATCTGACTGTATTGGATCGCTGTACGTTTAGTCGTCCAACATCTGTTGCGACAAGGCATTCATACCCTTGATATATAACTACACATCGTTATTAAAATCATAACGACCGAACCTGACTTCGAAATTTACCAGCGATATATTAGATTATATATACCTTTTAATCATACTCTCGGCCTCTTAACCCGCGACTAACGTCCTGTTTAATGTACTTTCCGCGACTGATGTCCCGTTTAATGTACATTTACGTACTCCCGGGACATCGCGTAATCATGTACTAACTAGGACATCGCGTGGTCATCTTCCCGCTATCTGTATTGATCAATTGGTTAATTTAATCCAAAATACATCGTTTTCAGGAAATGGAAGAGATTGTGAGCTTAGTTTGAGGTTGAAACAATGAATATTATGACGCTACTCTGGTAATTTCTAATTATGATTCTATCAGCTTCTCGGTCCTACTTCCCGCCTCTTTGCAAAGGAATCACAGAACGTTTTTAACAGAGTAGCGTTTTCCAAGGATATCACATCATATTAAGCTCACGTATCTATTTTGTTGCCTATATTTTTAGTCTGCATCAGCTAGACTAGGGGTAGCAATCCAACAACCTGTGTGTGCCTTAGCTTTTGGTCGCTCCGACTCGACCAGGAATAGCACTTCAACCTTTGTGCCTAAACTTTTTGGGACTAGCACATATAACCCATCCTTTCAGAACCTCCTGATAAGGACCCAGGTGCACGCGCGCCCTGGTAACGATTCTCAATACAGATCAGATATATTAATGCACATTATTCTACTCAGCCATGATCTCAATATTGGACAACATTCTGTAATATTCACCTGGCACAGAGAAAAGCGGGAAGGTTTCAATTCCTTTCCATACATTTTTTGGTCGACCATCCTATTATACTCACTTTTCTCTGTATAGTTGAATGATACAGCACGCCGGGAGGACGCAAAAAGTCCGTCACAAGTTCGTAGACGCCAATTGTGGGATATTTGTAGATATCCTGATGAAGAATGTCTCAGTCAACCGAGGCTTGGATAATAACAAGGTTTATTAACCAAACAGATAGAATACATAGAGAGAATGGCTGAGGCTCTCGCCCCAGGTGATCAGCTGAAATTACCCAGGTAAGAAGCCTTGATTGTGGTCGGGAAGAGCCCTTTATAGTTCAACAAAGGGGGTGTGTGGTCCCATTTGATAGGTCAGATGGGGGGGAGGGGGTACAGGTTTGGGGACACAGGGGAGGGGGGTGATTATTCCACAGAGAGGGGGGGGGGGGCACAGGTAAAGGGAACACAGGGGAGGGGGATATATTTACATGAGGACATATTATACCACAGCTATCTCTCCCCCGTGGCCTTCTTCAGTTGTTTCTGTTACGAAATAACGCACTGATGCCTCTGGGAAGCTGCCGCGGCCGCCGACGTCAATAAGGAATAAGGCCGCGTGCCGTCCTTTTGACAAGAGCCTCGTCGGTCAAAAAGTGCTTTGTCGCTTTGTGTTGCTACCCACTGTACCTACATTTTTTTTTTTTTTTATCCACTTTTTCTCCCATTTTCTATATTTTCTCCCATCCCAATTTCGTATCATCCAATTCAACCCTCCCCTGTCACGAACGCTGTTTCTTGCCTCCCACAAGCCGGCTGCAATGTGGACTAAGTCATACATAGCACAAGTCCCCTCCGGTACTTGAGGTAACAGCAGTCGCATCTTTTCACCTGCGCAGCTCGATCTCTCAGTGGCGAGGAGTAACGCGTGGGAGGCTCACGCTGCCCCCGACACTTCCTGATTCTACTGCGCAGGCGCACCAACCGACCTGTAGGAGTCGCTGTCCACAACGCCCGATCCCCACCCATCAGTTTCCCACCCCCTAATACGGCCAATGTGTATTAGTATGAACGACCAGCTAAACTGAAAGCAATGTGGAGCGCTGGGCTCGAACAGGCGAGCCCAGCGTCTCTGCATTCGTGGCGAGCGCCTTGCCCACTACGCCACGTAGCCGCCCCACTGTACCTACATTTTAAAGTGCTCGTTGCTTTGTACTGCTACCTATTGTACCTACATTTTAAAGTGCTCGTTGCTTTGTACTGCTACCTATTGTACCTACATTTTAAAGTGCGCGTTGCTTTGTACTGCTACCTATAGTACCTACTAGGGGTGTAACGGTACACAAAAACCACGGCACGGTACGTACCTCGGTTTTGAAGTCAAGGTTCGGTACGTGTTTTTCGGTACAGTGGGGGAAAGTTTGGCTTTCCATGTTCCACTCAGGGGCGATGTACAGTGTGCAGTAAGTAATTATACTTGTAGGGCTGTCAACGAATATTCTATATTGAAATTAATAATCAACTTGTAATCTTTTTTTAAAAATAATAATAATTATATTTGATTGTGAAAAAAAACAGCCCCCGGTGGGCGGTCGTTAGTGGTTAACACTTTGATCGCCATGGGTTAAATTCATAATTTACCATCCCTCGCCAGCTCTATTTGTCTATGGAGAAGTTCCCCTTCTTTGCAGGGCTATAACTTTTTAAATTCTATTGCTACATTGCCATTATGGCCCATTCAATGTCCTATATGTATTGTTCAGGGTGTAGCAACGTTAAACTTTTTCATTCACATATTCATACTAAAATATGGTCTAAAGTATAAGTATGTTTTTATCGTTTTCTGCAGCTTTCTCCAGAACTTGATTTATAGCTCCAAATGCATTATATTGATGATGAAATACAGTTTGGTAGGAATCTGTGCGAGATAAAAAGTTTCAACTGGCCGTGGTTCTAGACGTTTCTACGCATCATCTGATGATGACCGGATGGGCGAGGGATCGTTTATAATTCCGTGGGCAACGTTATACCATTCATCTAGTGTGGGTCATATGTTCATCAGATCAGTTAGTATAGAATACGTTAGAATATAACGCTGAATCTTACCGTGGCTTCCTCGCGCCACTGGACGATGAGCATGGAACTGAAATATTCCTATTATGGGATGGAGAAATATCCGATCCATTTCCAGGTTGTATAATAGTATATACGTCCAAATAACGTTGTTTATTGAGTTAGGGCGAGCAATCTATTATCCAGTGTTTCAAGATGGAGTCGCGGGAGCTATAGAGAGTGGCCGGACCACATTTGGATGAGTACTACCGGTTCAAAGGTTAATATCCGGTTGGCGATCTGCCGATCGGCCACCAGATGGCGCTCTTGAACCGCTAGAGAGTTGAGAGGAGATCAGCACGGTGTCTCAGGGTGCCGGAAAGGAAATATGATTTCGATGACAGATTTTTGAAATATTGACATCAAAGACGAGTTAAGGCGTCCTCGGCGGAATGAGCATGGCGGGGAATGACGAGTTCCGGCGTTTTCGGCGGTTAAAGTGTTAACATACCGTTGTATTTGTTCGGTACACTACACAGCCGTTCGGTACGGTACGGTACACACTGAAACGGTTCGGTACGGATACGTGTACCTTTACACCCCTAGTACCTACAGTATATTTTAAAGTGCTCGTTGCTTTGTGCTGCTACCTACCTACATTTTAAAGTGCCCATTGTTTTCTGCTGCTACCTACCTACATTTTAAAGTGCCCATTGTTTTCTGCTGCTACCTACCTACATTTAATGTGCTTGTTGCTTTCTGCTGCTACTGTACCTACCTACTTTTTAAAGTTCTTGTTGCTTTCTGATGCTACCTACATACCTTTTAAACACTTCTTAACCCCTAATTGCTCCCGATGAGCAGGTTGGCACCTTGCATGGTCGCCTCCGCCGTCGGTCTGTGAATGAATTGGGTGAATGTGAGGAACAAAATGTAAAGCGCTTTAGATAAAAGCGCTATATAGGAATGCTTATGGAGCCTTTAATACCTTTTACTGCTTTAGTACTTTAGTAAAAATCGTTCAATGTAAATATAATGTTGTAGGCTACAATTACATACATCGTATTGGTGTGTCGGCTGCTGCTTCAGACTCAGATTCAGATTCCTTTATTAAGCCATTTGTGTGTAATGGTCTCAGCGTTACAGAGTATGCATTTTTCCATACATTTTCTTTTCACATAACAAGGCACAGGATAAAGACAGTGCAGTGCAGGATTAATCATTTGAATAAATATATATATTTATATATAAAGTGTAAAGTGCAGAGTTCCAGGTCAGTCCCAGACAGTGCAGAATTCTTGCCAGTGTCATTGTTATTGTTATTGTGCCAGTGTCAATTAAGACACAATAGTTAGGCTGGATAATGTGGGCTGTTTATCTGTCCCGCTATAGCTAGTGTCCTCGTCCCAAGCAGGTTGTTTTGGAAAATGTAATAAGGTTTATTAGAGAGAGAGTGCACCTCCTCAGGGAGCGAGTCGTATTACCGAGCCAGACGTAAGAGAGAGAACAACACTTAGTATATGTACTGGAGTAACCTCACTTTTGTTTATTTATCTTTTTCCTTTCTTTCCCTGAATAGGAAACCAGGCATGACGCCACTTTATTTATAATGGTGTAAACAATCATCTGTCTCAGTTCCGTCTCTCGTACCGTTATTATGATTGAATGAAAGGCCTGCCTAATCCATAATCCTAACATGAGCACGTCGGTTTTTAATCCTATTTGTATTTGACTGTAAAAGGTCTGTTTACCTCCGTAATGTTTGTAAACATGGGGGATTTATAGTCTGATTACCATGGGTTAAGAAAGATAAAAAAGAAACATTGTTTTCCATCTACAGACAGTGAAGACTGTATATTAATAATAACGCCACATATGGTCAACATATGACAAACGTCAAACAGTGTCTTTAAGCCTGTTGGTATGAATACTCTCCTGTGATAAATGTGACAGATGGACCTTTTTTAAAGGGGCACTTCACCAAAAAACAATCCTGATTTATTTAGATTAGATTAAAATGTATTGTCATTATACAGCACAAGTACAGTACAACGAAAATAAGTTTGGCATCCAACCAGAGTGCAAATGTAACAGTTAAGTGCAACAAACAATGTACAGGTGATTAAACTGGGTAAAAAATATACAAGTTAGTAGTACTACTGGGTGTAGTGCTAATCAGATGCATGTACAGAGTTGTATTATATAAATAGAGACAGTATGATTACTACTGGCCAGCAGTGTAACTAGTAAGAGTAGGATATGTAATTATAGATAATATAGTAAGGGACCATGTGTTATACTTTGCACATAATCTCACACACATCCAAAAACTCTCAACAGTTTTGCACACATTCATTCAGTTTGACCGCTATTGAGAGTAAACGAGTTTGAATATGGCCACCCGTGATGTCATCGGGGACACTGAATCCGTGTGTTGTTGTGTTAATTACAGCTCCATGAAACGATAAGGTAGCCGTCCTTATAAGACAAGGTATTGCTATTTTCTCCCATCAACATCATTTCCACGGTGCTGTAATGAACACGACACTCATCCACTCTCAATAACTGTCGGTAACTAAATGAAACATGCTCAAAACAGTTTTTTTCAGAGTTTTCGGATGCGTGTGAGATTATGCGCATAATAAATCGCCATTATTTTTGTGTGTGTGTGTGTGGAAGTGCCCCCTGGGGACAACAGAGGCACACACTCGCACTATCCCATCAACAGGTTGTCGTTTTCGCTGTGAAAAGGCGTCCCCTCCGAGAGATGGAACGCACGGCGGGCTGCGCTCCCGTCTCCTCCCCTCCCGAACTCTGGAGTTACGGTACATAGCAACGGTTGCTAAGAGTCTGTGGCTAATATGGTAGAAGCCGTGTCTGCTCTCGGGGCTGGGAAGAAGGACTGAATAAAGACACTGGAGTTAAGAGTAATGGAGAGAGAACCACTGGGGCTTCTAAAGCCGTCTGCTCCTATGTAATGATACCCAGACGCATGCGTTAGTGTTCGTAGTCTGACATGCAGCCTAGTCTGATTGATTGATTGAAAACTTTATTAATAATAATAATAAATTGTATTTATAAAGCGCTTTTCAGGAACCCAAAGACGCTTATTAACAGATTGCAGAATGGGTACAATACAGTACGGCTCAATACACACAATTGTTAAGGGGATGCAGACCAGAGAAAGACTTTCGTCTTGTTTACATCAGGGTCCCCCATTTTCAATTCATAATGACATATACACAACATATAGATATACAGATATATCATGACATTTCTGACATACATGACATACAGATATACAGTACTGTTACATTTGTGACATACACGATATGCAAATATACAGTACTGTTAAACAGATCCTAACAGAAAATATATACATACGATGGGGGAGACTGTACATTGGGAGGGGGTGGGTGCAAGGTGCAAGCATAGGGAGGGGGGGTTTGGACATTTACGGGGGCCAGTTAAGAATTGCAGCCTCCCGTAGGTGCTCTTTGAGAGCGGTTTTGAAGGTGGGTAGGGATTCAAAAAAAAATTACGGCTGGGGGTAGGGCGTTCCACATTGATGTGGCATAATTGCGAAACGTGTATAGTCCCTTGTTTGAGCAGAATCTGGGTTGAACATGATTTGTGGAGCTCCCTCTGGTGTTGTGATCGTGGTATTCACTGACCTTTTGGGAAGTATTTCGACATGTACATGGGTACCTTAGTGGTGTAGTGTATCTTGTAGACCAGGCCCATTGCAAGTTGCTGTACTCTGTCGTCTATTTTCTAAGCCATCCTAGGTTGTCAAAGTGGGCAGGGGTGAGGTGGGTTCTAGGAGTCAGGTCAAGCAGTAGTCTGACCAGTTTGTTTTGTGATGTTTGTAATCTTGTTTTTAGTGCCTTTGAGGTGCTTTGGTACCATGAGGTGCAAGCATAGTCGTAGTTCCCTTGAATGAGTGCTCCTGCCAGAGTCTTCAGGGTATTCTTGTTAGTTTGACAGGCAGCCTAGTCTAAAAGCAGTGTGGATGAGGTGTTGTGTTGGTATTACTATCTAAAAGCAGTGTGGATGAGGTGTTGGTATTACTATCTAAAAGCAGTGTGGATGAGTATTAATAGTCTGAGGGCACACATCATGCGTGTTGATGAGGCAGTTCAGTCGCATGAGACATTTGAAACTTGAAAGCCCAGATTTTGAAAACAGATTTTGCATATTCGTCTATCAGTGTATCTCTTTGTCTCTGTGTCAGTTGGTCTCACTCAACTGTCATTCGCCATTGTTTGTGTACATGCATGCACTTGCGTGCGTGTGTGTGCGTGTGTGTGTGTGTGTGTGTGTCACTGTCAACCTTGTATGTCTTGTCAAGTGAGTTTAAGCATGAGTGCACGTGTGTGTCTGTCAGCCTGTATTGAGTCCAGTGTGAGTGAGTGACAGCAGTTGCAGCGTGTGTGTGTGTGCCCATGTAAATGCGTGCGTCTGGTTGTGTGTGTGTGTGTGTGCAGACATTTTGTCCCGTGTTGTAAACACAGCGCACCCTTCCTTCACAGCGGTGCACCCCCCTCCCGAGCCACTGTCGCCCTAGTACACTGGTGGTCGTGTTTGACAGCTAGGACTGATGACTAAGTACGCTGGTCGTGTTTGACAGCTAGGACTGTGATGACTTAGGGCATGTGTCCACTTAGCTCACATTTCCATCTGAAAAACGCTGGCAGTGCGCCGGTAGTGGTGGGATGAAGCGCATCTTGTAGCGAGATGACAGAGAGAAAGAAATCTAGCGACGCCATCTTGTTATCGTATTTTACTGCCGCGGTTTTGCACATATAGCATATTTTAATACACTTTATTGTATATGAATTATATATATAGTTATTGCGTGACACCACAGTTTGCTCTTTGCTTTTTATTCGTTTTTGTATTCGTGTAGTTATTTGTGTATTTGTGCCGTCTCTTGTGGGCAGACAGGCAGGCAACTCCGGTGTCAGGTTACAAACAGAGTGGTAGATATGATAGGCTGCGCTGAGCGCATCACTCTGAAAAGTTCAGAAAGTTTTAACTTTAAACGCTGGGTGCGGCCGCACAAAAAAACTGAAAAAAGAAGCCGACTGCAGCGCATTTCCTATAGGCGGCCGCGGCAGCATAAGCTCTGTCCTCATTGGGAACAATTGACAAAAGACGCTTGCGCCCAGAAATATGCGGCAGGTGGATCCAAGCCCTAAGTGCACTGGTGGTGTTTGACAGCTAGGACTGTGATGACTAAGTACGCTGGTCGTGTTTGACAGCTAGGACTGTGATGACTAAGTACGCTGGTCGTGTTTGACAGCTAGTGATGACTAAGTACGCTGGTGGTGTTTGACAGCTAGTGATGACTAAGTACGCTGGTCGTGTTTGACAGCTAGTGATGACTAAGTACGCTGGTCGTGTTTGACAGCTAGTGATGACTAAGTACGCTGGTCGTGTTTGACAGCTAGTGATGACTAAGTACACTGGTCGTGTTTGACAGCTAGTGATGACTAAGTACGCTGGTCGTGTTTGACAGCTAGGACTGTCCTCCTCGACTAAAGAAATCCTAGTCATTTAGTCATCATGGCTTTTGTCGAGGATGAACCAATTTGCTCATCGACTAAACAAATCTGTACAATTTAAGTTTCCCAAATACATAACCATGGCCTTAAATCCAGTGCTTACCTTTCACAACCACACTACAGAAGGTTAACTCTTTCACTACCACACTACAGACAACCGTGTGGTAGTGTGGTAGGGAAAGGGTTAACCTTCTGTAGTGTGGTAGTGAAAGGGTTAAATCCAGTGCTTACCGGAGACGTGGTTCTCATCATGGCTCAGGAATGACCTCGTTCAGCATGGGAAAAAAGACCCGGCTCATGGCAGGAGATACTGGTATATCGAGCCCAGCTCTCCGGCGTTGCTTCTGGCTTGGCCGGCCGGCGTACTGACACAATTGGCAGTGTTAGAGGGTGGGAAAGCCGGTGGGTGGGTCCTGGTCGTTGTAAACAGCGACTCCTACAGTTCGGTCGGGGCGCCTGCTCAGCGAGGAAAGGATCTAAGGGGGGTAGTGTGACCTTCCACTTTAATCCACTTTATTTATAGAGCACATTTAAAAACAACAAAGTTTACCAAAGTGCTGTACAAGTCCCACAACATAAGATTAAAAAAAAAAAAAATTATATATATTTTTTTCTTTTTCTCGAAGCTTCGAATTAAAATCGAAGCTCGCCCCGAAGCTTCGATTGCCAAAAAAAGCTTTGAAGGTCAGCCCTACCTTCCACACGTTACACCCTCTCAGTGAGAGTCCGCGCTGCCAGGTGAAAAGAAGCGGTTGATTGGCTACACATGTGTCGGAGGAAGCATGTGATAGCCTCCACTCTCCCAGACCGACTGTAGGGGGTAGGTGCGCAGCGACCAGGAAGGGGATTGGGAATTCCCGGCTCATCGACTGATCGACTGAGACCAAATTGACCTTACATCACCAAGCGAGGCGGCCCCTTGTGCGAGTTGCATGTGCGATCCTCGGTGTATGTGAAACGCACCTCATAATGAAAGCTGTTTCTAACATTTGTTCTCATCGGTATTTGTTAGTTTTGCTTTAATGATTCCTATTAGGGACCCATAAAACAGTCATTAGAGTGGAATTTCTGAAAAAGTCAGACGGTAAGGACCTTTATTTTCACGGAATTCTTCCATAATGGTCTCATTAAAAGAACTCTTGTGATCTTTATCTGGAGTAAGAGTGTGTGTGTGTGTGTGTGTGTGTGTGTGTGTGTGTGTGTGTGTTGTGCATAAACGTGTGTGTGTTTATGTGTGCTGCTTTTCTATTCCATAGAGAAAAAACAAATGGGTTTATTCTCTGATATTTATTACAAACTCAAATAATGAATAAATAATTAATAATAATCATGAAGACAATGTGTTTTTGAAAACTGAACTAAACTAGAGCTCCTTAATGACTTCTAAAGCGGCAAATATAGAAGAAAGGACAGAGATAACCCGGGTTATCTGTAATAAAAATAAAATAAAACATTGAATCGGTACTCTGTAGTACCGACGTGATTCGGTAGGTACCTTTTTAAAAGTACCTAATTCGGTACCCATCCCTAATCATAACATATAACATTACAAGTAAACATGACAAAGGTAGTACTAGTAGTACACGTGTAGCGTGATGAATTCTGCGTTGTGTCTGGTGTGAGGTGGACGTAGACACTCAGACAATGGTACCCAGTTGATTGTTTATTTGGCAATCCTGTTAATCAAAACAGCACGTACACAACACATGGCGGCGTTAGCGACCGTCATCAAAGTGCAGTCCACCTCTGCTCTCGTACTCAGCCATACTCAAAGAGAGCGCGCGCGCACATTTAAAACAGCGCGCCGTCTGCAGTCACGACCATTAGATACATTTAGCTCAGTGCAAGTTAGCTTCAGCAAAAACATATGAAACAATATGAAATAAAAGACAGTGTGTAAGCATTAATTAAACCAAAATACAAAACCAACGGTTCATACCTGTTAATCAAAACAGCACGTACACAACACATGGCGGCGTTAGCGACCGTCATCAAAGTGCAGTCCACCTGGTATTACCAAACAGAATACTGAGTTAGTACACGAACGTACTATGGCTGTTTTACCCAGGGCGAATTAATGTCATTACACAACAGGGTATTTCAGTACCAAAACCAAACATAAATCAATTTTACAAGTTATACAAAGCAATTAAATCCAATATTAGGTAAACGACAGCGCATACCTCTGCTCTCGTACTCAGCCATACTCAAAGAGAGCGAGCACTTCCATCAGCGCGTCGCTCGTCAACAACCCGGCGAAACCATTTTGTACATTAGTTGAACGTATTTACAATACAACAAACATTCAATGGAAAGACATCCTATCTTCTCCAAACCCATTATAAAAGACCCAAAAGGGATTTCGTTTGGAGAATTGGTAACTCAATGTGAGGAAATTAATATGAAGTAATAACCAAGACACCCCTCCATAACACTAAAGTGGGCTCGGTCCACTTTGTTCCACTTTGTTCCTTCAAAGTAAGAGTGTTTCCGTTTTGACCTACTTATTTAAGATAAAGTATAACAGTTTCTGTCCATGATTCTAGCATAACAACTTCACTCTGCTACACACGCACACAAGACAAGCTCCAATATCCAATAATCCAATATCCAATAATACTTGTACTGTACACAACTATATGCCCACACATTTGTTCATACACAATTTAGCAGCTAACTAAATTGATGTTGATAACATAATTATGTTGTTGCGTTGCATAAGTCCCAGCAAAAAAAACCTATTATTGCCTGGTGAGAGCGAGACGGAGAGAGAGAGCAAGTTGCCTCAGTGATGCGCTGTCCATGGTCAATTGTCAAATACTTTCCCTACTTAAATCTTTCTCTACAACATATGACGTATATCACGCCATACGTACCTTATGCATACTGCACCTGTGTATACTGTATACTTACTTACTCATAGTATATATTTAGTTTCTAGTGTCTATTGTAACTAGGGGTGCACAATATTGATTTTTTTACCCCGATATCAATATGATAACTTTCCGCTCCTCAAGGTCGATACCGATAACCGATATATATATATAATATATATATTTATTGTATTATAATTTTTAATTTTTTATGTATATTCCTGTAGTTTTGACCTAACCAGATTTATCATGACATGAGCGTTACTACTATGATACAAAACAAAGCCAAGAGAACAGTTTCGACTCTTCAAATAAAGGGACTATTTTTATTTTTCCAAATAAATATAATTTGAGTCAATCACAAAATTCACAATCCGTCAATGTCATTAACAATGTGTTTCCCTGAACAATGAGTGAACTAGAAACCAACAGGTATTGTGCTTTGTCAGTAGGGATGGGTACCGTTCACATTTGAACCGATACTGTGAATCGATACCGGTACCCAACGGTACCTTTTTTCGGTACCGTTGGAGGAACGAAGTACCAGGTGCCTAAAGCGAGTAGAGTAGAGTAGAGTAGAGTAGAGTAGAGTAGAGTAGGTACCATGCAGTGGAAAAGCGCCATTAGTCTCTAAAAATGTAATCTACCTACCTCAGTTGTAAAAAAAAAAAAAAAAATCTAAACTTCAAATAACCACATTTTCAACCGTTTTCGGCTTGCCATTGCCCCGACTGCTTTGTTGTTGAATCAAGTAAAATCCTATGTAAGCATATATTGTGCGTGTGAACGTTGACATGAAAAGAAAAAAGTGTAAATTTTTTTTTAAGTGTAAACAAAAAGAAAAAATTTAAGTTTATTATCGGAGCTATCAATACTTTTATCGGGTTTATCGGGATGACGTCATAATTGCTGATATCGGCCCGATAATTATCGTGCATCCCTAATTGTAACCATATTTATTGTAATGCATAATATAACTGATAGGGCATACAGACCCTCACCTGCACCTTGATTACACCGCTTACTTGCTCATGTGCGTATACTTAAGAGTTAATTATATTGTTATATTGTTTACACTGCCTATTTTAACTTTTCTGCCCTACTATAACTTTATTACCTGTATTATGTATTCTACTATTACCATGTACCTGTACCCCCCCCCCCCCCCCCCCTACCCCATGCTGCTATGATGCCATTTCCCCAAGGGGATCGATAAAGGAATATCTTATCTTAAATGTAACTATTTATGCTTGCATGTAAAAATGCAGATTAGCCTAGTATAACATACACACACAGCCCAGGCCCAACCAATTAGCACAGACCCAACCAATTGGCACAGACCCGATCAATTAGCACTAGGGATGGGTACCGAATTCGGTACTTTTGAGGCACCGAACCGAAACACGTCGGTACTACCAAGTATCGAATCAAGTAAGAAACCGAAAGATTTTTTTTTTTATTTATTTTTTTTTTTTTTTACCCTTTTTTTCATGTCAACGTTCACACGCACAATATATGCTTACCTAGGATTTGACTTGATTCAACAACAAAGCAGTCGGAGCAATGACAAGCCGAAAACTGTCGAAATTGTAGTTATTTGAAGTTTGGATATTTTTTTTTACGACTGAGGTAGGTAAATTAAATTTCTTGAGACTAAAGTACCGAAAAAAGGTACCATTGGGTACCGGTATCGATTCACAGGTACCGGTACCGGTATCGGTTCAAATGTGAAAGGTACCCATCCCTAATTAGCACAGACCCAACCAATTAGCACAAACCCGACCAATTAGCACAGACCCAACCAATTAGCACAGACCAGACCAATTGGCACAGACCCGACCAATTAGCACAGACCAGACCAATTGGCACAGACCCGACCAATTAGCACAGACCAGACCAATTGGCACAGACCCGACCAATTAGCACAGACCCGACCAATTAGCATGATTCGAATACCAAGTGACGGGTTCAGCAGCGCCACAGGAAGAACCTGGCAACACCTTGGGAAATGGCCGACGTGGGCCACAGCTAAACCGCAAGAGGTCACATCTTACCTGACCTAGTTTAGATTTAGAGTGTGGAATACTGATCCCCTCTCTCCCCCTCCAACATCTCCCAGTCATTCCAACCCCCCCATTCCACCTTTTGTCTCTCACCTTCAACCCTCTCCAGCCTCCCCCAACCCATCCTCCTCCTCCTAACTCCCCCCCCCCCCCCCCCCCCCCTCATCGACTCCTCCAATCCAAGCGTCCCTCTCACCTGGACACACCCATCTTCTCTGACTATTATAGATCAGCGTTCCCCTTATCTCAAGGAGCCCCTTATGAGACCCCCCCGGCCAGGGGTTACGCGTGTCTCTCAAGCCAATTATCCTGGGTTGTGTAAGCTAAATAAACTATGTTGTGTTTAACTACGTCTACATTTGTCTGAGTACATCCTTACTCGTGGTAAATTCCTCTACATGAGCAAAGGAACAATTGATGCTGCACGACTGCAAACTATCCTGCAAAACTATCCTGTCGGCCAAGTGGGGAAACCGGGAGGAAACACGTTCATCCTGACCAAGTTGTGTCTGAGAAAGACAGACATCCTGGCTTTTTCAATGACTTTAGTGTCAACTGAATGGAAATGAAATATCCTGCTTTTTCAACCGGCCGGCTGGGAAGCCATTGTTGTGTAACATGCAACGCACTCACTAAGGTTGCCATGGTGATGACATTTCCCATGAATAATAAACATAAACATGAATAATGTTTGACAACACCGGTATTACTGGTGACACCGGACATTTGACAAAATGTAGCTCAATATCTGTGGAGCGCTCACTTTGATCTTTAGTGTCGTGCGGCTACATTGATCCGCTGTCCGTCTACTAGGGGTGTAACGGTACACAAAAACCACGGTACGGTACGTATCTCAGTTTTGAAGTCAAGGTTCGGTACGGGTTTTCGTACAGTGGGGGAAAGTTTGGCTTTCCATGTTCCACTCAGGGGTTATGTAGTGTGCACTAACTAATTGTACTTGTAGGGCTGTCAACGAATATTCTATATTGAAATTAATAATCGATTTGTTAAATAAAAAATAAAAAAATAATTATATTAGATTGTGAAAAAAACAGTCCCCGGTGGGCGGTTGTTAGTGGTTAACATACCGTTGAATTTGTTCGGTACACAGCCGTACTGAACCTTAGGTCCAGTACTGAAACGGTTCGGTACGGATACGTGTACCTTTACCGTCTAAGTCTGTTTTATTTTTTTATCTACTTTTTTCTCCTCTTTTTCTCTGATTTTCTCCCAATTTCGTCGTTATGCCAATTCCCCCCTCCCCTTCCTGGCCGTTGCTCGCATGTGCCCCCCACTGGTCGGTCTAGGGAGTCCTGAAGTCTATCCGATGCTTCCTCTGTCACATAGGAGACAGCCAGCAACCTCTTTTCACCTGTCAGCGCGGACTCTCATTGGTGAAGTATAATGCGTGGGAGGTCACACTACCTTCAACATATCCCTTCTTTGCTGTGCAGGCGCCCCTGACCGGCCTGTAGGAGTCGCTGTTTACGACAGACCTACGCTCTGCTGTCCGTGCAGATACGTTCAGTTTATAATGTTGTCTGACTAAGTATTGATAACACACTTGGTATTTTACAAATGTGTTTTTTATTAGATGAACGTGGTCACTGATATGCGAGAATTAACTATATGGGTTAGTGTCTATATTAGAAAATAAATAAAAGGAAAACACACTGGTGGGCAAGTAATTTAGTCAGTGGATGCATTCGAAGATTGTGGGACTTATGGTCATGGGGAGCCCTGGCATAAACAAGCTCCTGCCCAAAATGACTACCGGTTACATACATGTGCATGCCGTGCGCATTAGGGCTGAGCCCAAACGTTCTAACCTTCGTTCGTTACGTTGGCATTCGAATTCTAAATCAACATTCGAATTCTTTATTTTTTATAAAAAAAAAATCTTTTTTCTATTAATTCTGTTTAAAGTCCAATGGGGTTTTTCTTCACAGTTGCAGATAAAGATTAGGCTACACTAATATTATAGTATTAAAAGAAACTGATGAGTTATATTCATTAAAGAAAGTTGATTTAATTGATTTAGTTGGGCTGGGGCTTCTCCCTGGGCTGGGGCTGGAAAGTTGATTTAATAAATAAAAAATACAAATTTAATCAGATTAATCACTTTATTCAAATTGAGGATTTAGTTTGAGGATATAAAAAAATAAAAAATAAATTATTTAAAAAAATTCAAATAATAATTTAATTTCTTTTTTAAATAAAAAATATTAATATAATAATAAATAATATAATATTCAATAAATAATTACTTTGCTGAACGCAAAGGGAGGGGAGGTGTGGCTGAAGCGTAGACTATAGGTAGCATGCACCCCTTTGTTTTGGTCAGAGATGCTGCTGCTCTAGTGACATCTAGTGGCTGCATCTGTGATATAACACCTTTTTAACAAGGACTATTGGCAGGTTCATAATGGCTGCTGCACACTAGAGGAGAATTGGGCAGATTCTAGGCCCGGTTCACCCCTCCAGACAATTTCAGGGGCATTCCCAATTCCTGTAATGAATATTAGGGATGCCCCGATCACGTTTTTTGCCACCGATACCGATCACCGATCGTCTTGAGCCATATCGGCGGCACCGCGGAACCACATCCATCTAATTTAGTCGACCCTCACAGGCAGACGCACCTACTGTAAGTGTCAGTGTTACCGATTTGGAAATGGCAATGTCGACCGTGCGTCTATTTCTGCCGTACCCGTTTAGTCATGCGGCTATTTCTGCCGTGCCGTTCAGTCATGCGGCTAATTCTGAAATGGGAAAAAACATCCACACGCCGTTGCAATTTCCAATCCACTGACACCGTTTGCCTGTCTTCTTTTGTCTAATGTTCTACCGAAATAGTTCAAGTTGAAGTTTTGTTTTATTTGTCACAAGGTGGGTTACATGTACATTACAGTGAAATCTTTGCTTCTGTATGAGCCCCCTGAGCTTGTGCTTCCTACAGTAAAAGAAAATGTCAAAGAATAAAGACCAAACACACTGCAATTTATACAATATACAACTAAAGTACGAAGTAAATGCAAAATGCAGGGCGACCCAGTGGCGCACCACGTAACTATGCTTGCGGCGTAATCGCAACGTCCTGGGTTTGAATACAGCCCAGGGACATGTGTTGCAGGTCCTCCCCATCTATCACTCTCCAAATTTCCATTAAAAAAATGCCATTAAAAAAAAAATTATAATAATAATAAAAAAAGGTGCAAAATGAAAAAAAAAATGAAATGCAAGAATGAGATGTAGTGATGTTGTTCTGATGTTGTTCCGTGCCGGGTCTTTCCTAAACCTGTGTCTCCGCCTCTGGAACTTGTTGACTTCTGTTTGGAATCGCAGGGAACATCGGTTTCCTCGTTGGCCTACCCCCCCCACACCCCACCCCCCACCCCTCCTTTACTGCTCCTGAACCGCTTTGGCCGCCGGCTAAATGTGGCTGGAACAGGAGCGGCTAGCCGAGCCGAGGCCTTGATGATGCCGCTCGTCGTCTCTGAGTGATAGTGGGAGGAGGGAGGGAGGGAGGGATGGAGAGCGGGACATAGCTGTGGTCGGCCTCTCGCTCCGTGCCGCGGGCAGGGAGCGCCCGGCGGGGGGAAGAGGAGGGTTACTGTAGCCTGGATGCTGCTGGTGTGTTTATACTGCGGTGGCCACAGGCTTGAGTCCAGGGCTGCTCGCGGAGCCACTGGAACAATGTCAGCAGCACTCGCTGGCTGCCACCACAGGCATCCTGCACGGAGCTCCTCTCTCTCGGAGGGAATATGAACTGTTATTCCAGCCTCTCTAGTGGGAGGACGGAGCCAAACCAGCATGGAAAGGCCTTGATTATAACTTAGAGAGGACACACACTAAGACAGATGGACTCATACATACATACATACATACATACATACATACATACACACACACTAAGACAGATGGACTCATACATACATACATACAGTACATACATACACACTAAGACAGATGGACTCATACATACACACACATTAACACTTTGAATGCCAGCAGGGGGCGCACGATTTAGCGCTTGAGTGCCAGCGCTGTAGTCAATGGGAGGGCGAGCACATTTGCGAACGCATAAACTATATCTTAAATTATGGCTATGTGTCTAATATGCCCGTCGCTTATCAATGACTTGCTTGCAGTCAACATGTATGAAACGGATTGTTTTTTCATCGGTACATTTCCGTTTTATACCATTTTGAAAAACGCTCGTTTTTGGACATTTCCAGAAAATAAAAAAGATTCTGTGATAAACGCCCTTTAGTGGAATACACAAAAAACGTTGTCATTTTTCGGCCTATTTATGAATCATTTTCAAATAAACGCTAGATTATCGATGGTATATGTGTACTTATGCACGCTAGAGAAGCGGGCTGAAAAATCTATTTCCTGATCAGCACACACACACACACACACACACATATAGGGGACACGTTGATATATATGTGAAAAAAACTCTGATTACCCCAAGACTGGTAAAATAGATTCCTTACATCAGATCAGATGTTCTCCAAAAAGATTATTCCAATTCCTGATCGCCATTCCAAATATCGATCCCGTTTATTGATCCAACGCTGGGTGCTCAAAACACATATTCCACGCTGTTCTGATGGACCTCAATGACTGCAATCGGCTCGGGTTACATGCCTGAGAAGTAAAATGTGGATTCCGGATTTTCTTTTCCCCATGCATTTTCATTCAGTGCAATCCAATGGGTGCATTACCATCCGGGAGACGATAGGGGGCGGTATTTTCCCTGTTCGAGCTCAAAGCCAGTCCCAATGGTAACGTGAGGCTAGATTGATGAAAAATGAATGGAAATCGCTAATAAAAAAATAACGATTAAATAACAAGATTTCTCGTCATTGGCACTCAACGTATGGCATGAAATAACGAGATTTATCGTGGCTGGCACTCAAAGTGTTAAGACAGATGGACTCATACATACATACATACACACACACACAGACACACACTAAGACAGATGGACTCATACTGTACACACACTAAGACACACATACTAAACAAGAACATATCCATACACACCACCAATACAGACACACCAGTGGAGGTTTCTCTATGACAACACGTGAAACACAAATTCACTCATAATTCATAATTATTATTAATTTACATATACCTATATATAAAAAAAAAAAAAACTATATATATATATATATTTTTTTAAATTATTATTATTATTTTATTATAAATGTTTTCCTCTGTAAAAAAAATGCCAGTGATTTTTTTTTTCTTCAAAAATGGCCAAAATGTACAGCTCTGAGCAGGCCTGCACTGCAGTATTGCCTGCAGTAATTATTCGTGAAGAAAACTTCACAGGTGTGACCCATTGTTAAATAAATAATAAATAACAGCGAATCAAAATAGGCTATTAACTTCATCTAAGCACGGTCTGTGCAGTTAAACTCTTGCAATTGAATGGAGGATTGATTGATTGACAGCCCTTGACATCCAATACACGGAGGTTGAATATGATTGGCAGCCTTGCAAATCCAATCAGAGATTTCTGCAATGCAAAGTCAAAATGGGTCCAGCTGCATGTGAGGAGGATAGGTTTAGCTCGGGCCAATCTCAAGTTTCTCAAGTTTCTTTATTAGTTGTCATACAGCAGTACAGAATACTTTTATACAAAATGTAACATAAAGAAGCATTTTGTATAAAAGTATTCTGTACTTCTGTATGACAAATAATAAAGAAACTTGAGAAACTTGAGATTGGCCCGAGCTAAACCTATCCTCCTCACATGCAGCTGGACCCATTTTGACTATGTGAAAGTTGAGACTATGAGAAAGTTGTTGTTTAGTAGTTAGTAAGCTGTACAGCTATAACAAGTCAGGCTAAATTAAACTTTGCACCAACATTAGGACCGAAGTATAAACCAGCAACTGAGCAACATGAAGAAGTGGATTTATGCATCTGGATCAGAAAAAACGTAAGTAGGCTACAGTGCTTGTATGCTAACAGTAGCTAGGCAGCTTAGCCTACATCACAATGATAATCACCAAGCTAACTTACTGTACACACTGTAGGGCTGGGCAATTAATCGAAACAGAATCGCGATATCGATTCATAGACCTATGCAATCTAATTTCTAAGTTATGACTATTTTCTTTTATTAAAAAAAAACGTTTTTTTTTTTTTTTTTTTTTATTATTTTATCTGGGTTGAACATGATTTGTGGAACTCCCTCTGGTGTTGTGGTCGTGGTATTCACTGACCTTTGGGAAGTATTTCGACATGCACATGGGTATCTTAGTGGTGTAGTGTATCTTGTAGACCAGGCCCATTGCAAGTTGCTGTACTCTGTCGTCTACTCTAAGCCATCCTAGGTTATCAAAGTGGACAGGGGTGAGGTGGGTTTTAGGAGTAAGGTCAAGCAGTAGTCTGACCAGTTTGTTTTGTGATGTTTGTAATCTTGTTTTTAGTGCCTTTGAGGTGCTTTGGTACCATGAGGTGCAAGCATAGTCGTAGTACCCTTGAATGAGTGCTCCTGTTAGAGTCTTCAAGGTATTCTTGTTTACCAGAGAGGAGATCCGGTACAGGAATCTAGTTCGTTGGTTGACTTAGTTTTATTACATTGGATCCCATTTTGTCACAGGAAAGATTTGCCTCTATAGGATGGAACCCAGGTAGGTAATTTCATCTTTCCTTTTAAGATAAGATAAGATATTCCTTTATTGATCCCCTTGGGGAAATTCAGGCATCATAGCAGCATGGGGGAAGGGGGGGGGGGGTACAGGTAGTGAAAACAACACAAGCAGTGTAAACAAATAGGTCAATATAATTTACTATCTAACTAACTGAAATATACATTATTCATTATTCACAGTATCCACATAAGGTGCAGTATGCATAAGGTAGTGTTATTGTCCTACTTGGGTTCCTATTAGTTCTAGGTCGATGTCTGGCAGCAGTCGCTGCCCACTGTTGTGGAGCCTGATGGCCACTGGTATGAAGGACTGTCCGAGGCGGTTAGTTGAGTGTCGGGGGGGGTATGAGTATGTGGCTTCCTTGTCACCTTCACCTAATTATGTTTTGATCTGGTCAGGTGCGCTGTCACCTAAAATGTTTTGATCTGATCAGGTGCGCTGTCACCTAATATGTTTTGATCTGGTCAGGTGCGCTGTCACCTAATATGATTTCATCTGGTCAGGTGCGCTGTCACCTAATATGTTTTCATCTGGTCAAGTCCGCTGTCACCTAATGTTAATATGTTTTCATCTGTGTCCACTGACACACAGTGGGGGATGTTTTAAAAATATTATTTAATATATAATATAATATAATAATTTGTGCTTCACCTAAAAATTTGGTCAGCAGCCTCCACTGAGACACACTCACACAAATTCATGCATGCAGGCATGCACACACACACACACACACACACACACACACACACACACACACACACACACACACACACACACACACACACACACACACACACACACACACACACACACACACACACACACACACACACACACACACACCAATAGGGACAGACCCACTTAAATGCATGGCAAACTAACACACACACTTTATTTTCTATGTTTTATTGACTACAGCTTATTACTCTCGAACGAGATGCAGTACAATTTCAAATGTTACCAGCTGTTTTGACTGGACCAGAATGGAATCTCACGTTGAGCAGCCTCGCCTCTCTCCTCTCCTCTCCTCTCCTCTCCTCTCCTCTCCTCTCCTCTCCTCTCCTCTCCTCTCCTCTCCTCTCCTCTCCTCTCCTCTCCTCTCCTCTCATCTCCTCTCTTCGCCTCTCTTCTCTCCTTGCCTCTCTTCTCCTCTCTTCTTCTCTCTTCTCTCCTCTCTTCTCTCCTCTCCTCTCTCCTCTCATATCCTCTTCTCTCTCCTCTCCTCTCTTCTCCCATCGCCTCTCCTCCCCTCTCTCCTCTTCTCTCCTCTCCTCTCCTTATCTCCTCTCTTCTCTCTCCTCTCTTTTCCCCTCGCCTCTCGCCTCTCTCTTCTCTCTTCTTCTCTCTCCTCCTCATCTCTTCTTCTCTCTTCTCTCTCTTCGCCCCTCGCCTCTCCTCGCCTCTCCTCTTCTCTCCTCTCCTCTCCTCTCTTCTCTCTTATCTCTTCTCTCTCCTCTCTTCTCCCCTCGCCTCTCTCTTCTCTCCTCTTCTCTCCTCTCTCCTCTCCTCTCATCTCCTCTTCTCTCTTCTCTCTCCTCTCCTCTCTTCTCCCCTCGCCTCTCCTCTTCTCTCTCCTCTCTTCTCCTCTCGCCTCTCCTCTCGCCTCTCCTCCCCTCTCTTCTCTCTCCTCTCTTCTCTCCTCTCCTCTCTTCGCCCCTCGCCTCTCCTCTTCTCTCCTCTTCTCTCTTCTCTCTCCTCTCTTCTCCCCTCGCCTCTCTCTTTTCTCCTCTTCTCTCTCCTCTCTCCTCTCCTCTCATCTCCTCTCTTCTCTCTCCTCTCTCCTCTCTTCTCCCCTCGCCTCTCCTCTTCTCTCTCCTCTCTTCTCCTCTCGCCTCTCCTCCCCTCTCTTCTGTCTCCTCTCTTCTCTCCTCTCCTCTCTTCTCCCCTCGCCTCTCCTCTCCTCCCCTCTCTCTTCTCTCTCCTCTTCTCTCATTTCTCCTCTCCTCCCTCTCCTCTCACTTCTCCTCTTCTCTCCTCCCCTCACTTCTCCTCTCCTACCTCTCATCTCTCCTCTCTCTAAATGACCAGACATGTGAAGAGAACAGAATGTTTGAAAAGCCTGTATGAGTTAAGACTGTTATGTAGCAGAATTGCAGAGAAGCACTGGACAGTCGGTGTGGTAGATGTACTGTGTGCGTGTGCAAGAACACATTGTGTGCACGTGTGACTGTGTTTGTTCTGTATCTCGGTGCACATGTTGAGAGAGTGCGTGGTCGGAGCCTCTCCGTGGGGGCTGGCGGTGTTGATGATGATGATGATGCTCGGAGAGAGGCTGAGTCAGTCCTCGCTGTGTGTGTTATCCCTCTAATACAGACAGGGTGACCTTGGCTAACGCACAAAACACACACACGCACACACACATACATCCATACCGAAGGTGAGAGCATTCATTGCACTTGTCGACGTGAGAGACTTGAGATGGAAAGGGGGATGGAAAAAGGTTGCTAAAGTGCAGGGAGGGACTGTGAAGGAGAGCAGCTGATGAGGAAGACGAGCGAATGATTGAATAATAGCCTGTGTGCTAATGAGATCGGGCAGAGGGAGAGAGAGTGCGGGTGGGGGAGTAAGGGAGGGAGAAGGTGGATGTAACAGATGGTTGAAAGGTGACAGAGAGATGGAGAGACAGATGGAGGGAGGTAAGGCTGTCCCCGAAGCCTGTTTTTGGGATTCGAACTTCGTCAGGGTTTTTCGAACGGACGTTCGAACGTTCGTTAAAAAAAAATAAAAAAAAAATACATTTAAATGTCACATTAAAAAAATTAAATAAAAAATTCTATATCAAACAAAATCTTCAATTTGAATAAAATGATTCATCTGATTAAATGAGTCTTTTTTTTTATTAAATCAACTTTCCAGTCCCAGACCCAGCCCAGGGAGAAGCCCCAGCCCAACTAGTTCTCAAGTTTCTTTATTATTTGACATGCAAAAATACAGAATACCTTCACATGGAATGCTTTCTTCTGTCAATTAAATCAATTAAATCAGCTGTTTTTAATGAATATAAACTCATCAGTTTTTTGTAATACTATATTAGTGTAGGCTAATCTTTATCTGCAACTGTGAAGAAAAACCCCATTGGTTTAAACAGAATGAATGGAATTTTTTTTTCTTTTTTTTTTAAATCTTATTAAAATTAAAAATGTAAATGTTGAATTAGAACTCGAATGCCAACGTAACGAACGAAGGTTCAAACGTTCGAACGTTTGGGCTCAGCCCTAGAGGGAGGGGAGGAGCGACCTGCAGTGGGTAAACCCCGGCGTTAGAATAATGAAACGCCAAAGAAGACAAACTGGGCTTTATTTTTGTTACAGAGGATTGGACGTGGAAGATGGTCTCTAGACTGAGATGACGTGTGTCACCTTGAGGGTTATGTCCATGAATGAATTTTACCTGTATGTATGTATCTACAGGGACGTGCACAGGACTTTAGAGGGGCAGGTGCTCAAAGGCTAAAAAGGGCACTGGGCCTGTGCTATTTTTGGGGGCCCTTTTTGGGCGGGGAGGGGCCTTTTTATGCTTTTTGGGGGGTTTTGGTGATCAAATATTGAATATTGAACAATCTTTCGCCGTCGACTAAAGACACACTTCTTCAATCATTATCTAAAAAAATTAAATAAAAACTCTAACCCTATACCTAACCTTACTGTCATGCACTTGTCCTAATAAACTAACCTACACTGTAGCACGCAACACTTTGATGAACATTGTTACTCAGCTGATAGAGTTGTACCCTTCCTGCTGTCTTGTTGTACAAAACGTGTACGTCGCTTTGGATAAAAGAGTCCGCTAAATGACTAAATGTAAATACTCGCGCCGCCGTCTCTGATCCGTCCGTGCAGTGGCCATGAGGGAGAACAGCCTCTCCACGAAGGCATTTGTGACGGGGTTGTGGAGGCCAGCCGGATAGCCTTCAGTAGCATCTCCAATTAAACTCAAGACTATTAAACCCGCACATCTCTACCGCTTCCCTGTGACACGGCAGCCAGGCGAACACAAAGCTTGGCATGGAGTGTGTGTCTTCAGCTGTCGTGCAGAAGTAATTGAAACCGAAAGTGCCAGGCTGTAGTCTAGACTGTAGTCACTCAAACGGCACGCTAGAACATGGCTCTCAGAAGCCATCAGTGCATCTCTCTGTCCCAGGAGGGAGACGAGGCGACAGTGGCTCGGGAGGTAGAGCAGTCGTCTGGTAATCCGTAGGTTCCCGGGTTCGGTTCACGTTCCCCCCTGGGCAGCCTGTCGAAGTGTCCTCGAGCAAGACACTTAACCCCTAATTGCTCCCAATTGAGCAGGTTGGCACCTTGAATGAATGAATGAAAACTTTATTTAACAGATTGCAGAATGGGTACAGTACGGCTCAATACACACAATTGTTAAGGGGATGCAGACCAGAGAAAGACGTTTGTCTTGTTTACATCAGGGTCCCCATTTTCAATTCATAGTGACATTTATGACATACACAACATACATGACATTTATGGCATAGGGACATACATGACATACAGGTATTTAGTACTGTTACATTTGTGACATATACGATATGCAAATATACAGTACTGTTACCCATAGATCCTCACAGAGTATATACATATGATGATGTGGAGGGGACTGTATGTACATTAGGAGGGGGCGGGTGGGTGGGAGAGGAATATACATACGGTGACTGTCGGTGTGTGGATGTGTTGTGAGTGAATGGGTAAAATGTGAGGAAAAGATTATAAAACTCTTTGGATAAAAGCACCATTTAAGCAGGGAGATACGGTGGCACGCACAGTAGGCCAGGCTACCTGCATCGGTGCGTGGCTTGTGATTTACTAAGAATTCATATACAGTATTTAACTATTATTAAATATGGGTTTATTGAATTGCGGGATATTCTCTTCTGTTGTGGGATGCGGGACAAAAGGCTAAAATGCGTGACTGTCCCGCAGAAATGGAGACGTTTGGGCAGCCTGTGTACCTAATCTGACATTTATTTAAATTACATTAATTAAAGGGTAAAATCAGAATTTAAAAAAATAATAATAATAATTGGGAGATGTCTGAATTATGACTAAAAGTAGAAATGTTTGCCAAAAATAGACCATGAATGAAATATCGTAATAATACGGCAAAACCACAATTATACTGCTGCTTATTATTGCAATACGGAGAAATCCATACCTAGACACATCAATGTAGGTCTATGAAGTAGGCGCGGAGTAGGCGACATGTTGTTGGGACAATTCGGAAACGCACAAACATCAACCATTGTTTTTATCTGATTATCCAACCTAAGAAACGTTTAGTGGTTAATGTTACTCCATAGAAATATTTTTGTTTTCCCGGCTCAGACACACTCACATACACTCACACACGCACACACATACTCACATACTCACATACACTCACACGCATACACTCACTCACTCACACACACACCCACACACACACACACACGTCACACACACACGTCACACACACACACACACACGTCACACACACACACACACACATACATACTCGCATATACTCACACACACACACATACACTCACACACACATACACACACACACACACATACATATATGCACACACATCTTGCGCATCCGACTGTGTCGCAAGGTAAACACACACACGCCTCACAGGGTTTGAGAGCGAACACGCACACACATAGGTAGTGGTACAGTGGCTCACAATGAAGAAACGGGATAATCATTGAGCCAAATGATCTACACACAGTAATAATAATCAAATAATAAACCAATCATCCTAATCCTTTATTGAACTCAGAATGCCAATATACAGAGTGAATTCCGAAGCATTGGACCGCTCAAGGCCAGCCCTATAGTGAGGTCTGTCGGCAGGCCTTCAGCCTCTTATCTAACGCCACCTCCTCTCCTCTGCCTGGGTGATGTACAACATGTTTTATGTATCGCACATACAGTAAGTGTATGTGTGCAGGAGCGCACGTGTGTGTGTGTATATGTGTCTCTGCACTGTGCACACGGGGCGATGTCGTATGAATGTGCCCTCATGGATGACTTCTGCACATGCGAGCAGTGTGTGTGTGATGGTGGGAAGGCACGGTAAGCATGCAACAGACCTCTAATGAAGCTTATATAAAAATGAACACATTTATATATATATATATATATATATATATATATATATATATATATATATATATATCAATGTACTTGCAATACCGTCATTAGCGATAAACATACATATTTATTTACTCCATTATACATACAACTATGTGCACATTGCTTGCATTACTTTTTGATGGAAACTGGATCAAAGAAATACCATTTTGAATAAAGTAAAACCACCACAGTTGCATTACAAGAAAAGATGTCTCATCATCACACAGTAGTTTGTACTGGAAAACGAAATACTGTTATACTGTCAAAATGTCCCTCATGCACACTCTCTCTCTCTCTCTCTCTCTCTCTCTCTCTCTCTCTCTCTCTCTCTCTCTCTCTCTCTCTCTCTCTCTCTCTCTCTCTCCTAACTCAACCCATCTCACACCTCTGCATCAGTGTGTGTTGGCTTGTATAAAACCTCTTTAGTGGAGCGTGAGCAGATGAAGAACACCCTGCATCCCTCCATCCCTGCTCTTTCTCTCTCTTTATTTATCTTTTTCTCTCTCTTTATTTATTTTTCTTTCTCTCTTTATTTATTTTTCTCTCTCTCTTTATTTCTCTCTCTTTATTTCCCTCTGTATCTGCAGGTACATGATGTTCCATATACAACTGCTCACTACATGACAGCACTGATTGGCTATAGCTACTACTATCCCCACTATAGTACTATAACTACTATAGTACTATAGCTACTATAGTACTACTATCAGTCACTACTGTAGTACTACTATCACTACTATAGTACTACTATCACTACTGTAGTACTACTATCACTACTATAGTACTACTATCACTACTATAGTACTACTATCACTACTATAGTACTACTCAGATTCAGATTACTTTATTCGCCATTTTATACAGGTACAAAATGGAACGTGATTTGACATTACAGTGCATGCTTTTTTCACAATTAAGAACAATACAACAGTAAATAAATAATTATAAGTAAAGTGCAAGACCGGACAGAACAGTGAGACAACAATAAGACTGTGAAAGTGCAGTGGTTGGGGACATGGATACAGTGCAACACAAAGTTCAAGTCCAGAGGTCCAGCCCTAGCAGCTCGCCATAGAGGGGGGGAGCAGGGGGACACCTGACTTGTTTACCAGGCGAGCTGCTGAGGGGAAGAAACTCAGTCTGTGGCGGGACTTTAGTGTCTTGGGCAGCCGTAGCCGCCTGCCGTGGGGGAGCATGTTGAAGAGGTTGTGACCCGGGTGGGCGGGGTCTGCCATGATCTTCCTCGCCCTCCTCAAGGCCCTGGTGGAGTGTAGGGACTCGAGGGAGGGAAGGGGGCAGCCGATCACCCTCTCCGCCGAGCGTATCACCCGCTGCAGCTTGGCCTTGTCTCTGACCGTGGCTGCAGGGAACCAGGTGATGATGGAGAGGGTGAGGATGGACTGGATGATGGCGGTGTAAAACTGTACCATCATCATGGTCCTCGGCAGCCTGAACTTCCTCAGCTGACGTAGGAAGAACATCCTCTTCCGGGTCTTTTTATTGAGAGCGATGGTGTTCAGCTCTCATTTCAGGTCCCGGGAGAGTGTCATGCCGAGGAAGCGGCAGGACTCCACAGAGGCCACCGGGGTGCCTCCCAGAATGATCGGGGTCGGGGGGGCTGCCTTCCGCCTGAAGTCCACAACCATCTCCACTGTTTTCTGGGCGTTGAGGTCCAGGTTGTTGCAGCTGCACCAGCTCAGCAGCCTCTCGATCAACCTCCTGTAGGCGGACTCGTCCCCCCTGGATACGAGACCCACCAGGGTGGTGTCGTCCGCAAACTTCAGGAGTTTGACCGAGGGGTGCAGAGAGACGCAGCTGTTGGTGTACAGGGAGAATAGTAGTGGGGACAGAACGCAGAGCCCTGTGGGGAGCCAGTGCTGATGGACTTGGGATCGGAGATGTTAATTCCCAACTTCACCCGCTGTGACCTGTTTGTCAGGAAGTCCGTAATCCACCTGCAGGTAGAGTCCGGCACCTGCAGCAGGGACATCTGGTGCTCCAGGCCTCGACCATCATCCCTGTCCCCAAGAAGGCCAAGGTCACAGGCCTTAACGACTACAGACCGGTCGCCCTGACGTCTGTGGTCATGAAGGTCTTTGAGCGCCTTTTCCTGGCCCACCTGAAGTCCACCACAGACCCTCTTCTGGACCCCCTGCAGTTTGCATACAGAGCCAACCGTTCCACGGACGATGCTGTGAACATGGCTCTGCATTATGTCCTGGAACACCTGGGCCCTCATTCATCAATGTGTGCGTAGAACTTGACCTATTTCCACACGTAAGCACGGAATGTAGAACTAGTGTACGCACAGGGAAGTCGGGATTCATCACACGGTGCGTACGCAGGCTCTATGCTCCTCCGTGTTGATGAATACCACTTTGTTCTACCGTCAATGCTCGTGCATGATTATCCATATATGGTCATGAAAATGAGGAAACACCCCCCATGGGATGTGAAATAATGGACTGACCCGAGCGGAACTCCGAGAAACTCCACGAAGATTGTTCACTGCTGTCGAACCAAGAAGACACTATCGCGTATTATGGGATAAATAAAAGGCGGACTTGTAAACGGTGATGTCAGATATCAACGGCTCCTTAAGACCATTGCTGCAATTCTGCCTGGACAGCTCAAAATACTAATAAAGACCGTTCGTTGACCACTGTTTGGCGTTGGTTGTGTGTCATTATAACCGTGCTGTAATATGAATGCCTTTATTAGTTGTGTTCGATTGGCTATATGATTTTTAGAGGCATCTATTTTGTTGTCGGCTAATAAAGACCGCGCTGGAATATGACTGCCTTTTCCCGTGTTGTTTGATTAATACCCAGGGATTAAAGTTCTCCTCAATTTTATTCCAAATCGCGATGGATCTCCCGTCAATTTTCTACCTGCTGCATATGATTTCTAGAGGCATACTACAATCTATTTTGATGTCAGTATTGGGTAGCCTATATAAACAATAATAGAGAGCATATACAAGAACAATGAATCTCACTGCATGTATGATGTAGCCTGCCTTTCAATACATGAACTTGAATTCCATCATGTTTGTGTGCGGGACTCACAAGGCTGTTGTCACAATGGGTGGTACCGGTACAGTAATAATTACAGTCCCCACAATATCACGATCCATGCCATAGCCTATGTTCTATTAGGACATGATCTGTGACGACAAATGTTCTAGAATGTTTGAAGATATCATACTCTGACAGCATGCCTATGATCAACAAAAACGCGAACTTGAATCCCATCATATACATAGTCTGTCCACTATCTGGTGTCATTGCAATGCGTTTTCTATTCTTTCTTATACAGTAAAAAGGGGGAAGAACACTATATTCATATGACTTGTATTCTGCCTACAGCATCGAAATTCCACTTGTTTCGTTTAACGTAAAGCCTTTTAAATATAATCAAAACGTTCCCGTGTTTCTGCGGTCTGCGCAAAATAATAACGAGTTGAGCTTTATGATTTATGATGAATTGAAAATGGGGGACCCTGATGTAAACAAGACGAAAGTTGGTCTGCATCCCCAATTAACAATTGTATGTACTGAGCTGTACTGTACTGTACCCATTCTGCAATCTGTTAATAAAGTTTTCAATCAATCAATCAATCAAGCTACGCGGAGCGCAGTCGGTCAGTAGCCTACACCCTGTATATTCCGATAACGCTATATAAACCATGCTGCATTCATTCTGAGAGAAAGATCTGTTATTCCAAATGCTATTTATAGGGTTTTGACCATAATTACACTACTGTTGCTATTTTACAATGAACTATAATGAACTACGGTTCGTACAGAACATCCAGTGTTATTATGCACAGAAGCTCATTTCCTTGTTGTAATAATATATTCTACCACTGGGCGCCAGGTACGCCAGGTCTGACCTGTGCGTAGATGTAAGCACGGAGTCAAGTTCAAATCGAAATTGATGAATCCCACTATTTGCTTAGAAATGATCGTACGCACAGGGTAAGCACAGATCTGTGCGTAGAACACGTTGATGAATGAGGGCCCTGGACACTGCAGGGACCTACGCCAGGATTCTGTTGGTGGACTTCAGCTCGGCCTTCAAGTTTTCAATCAATCAATCAATCAATCAATCACTACTATAGTACTACTATCACACAGCAGTATCACTATTACTACTATAGTACTACTATCACTAATTATAGTACCACTATCAGTACTATAATACTACTATCACTACTATAGTATTATCACTACTATAGTACTACTATCACTACTATAGTACTACTATCACTACTATCACTACTATAATACTACTATCACTACTATAGTATTATCACTACTATAGTACTACTATCACTACTATAGTACTACTATCACTACTATAATACTACTACTATAGTATTATCACTGATTGATTGATTGAAAACTTTATTAACAGATTGCAGAATGGGTACAATACAGTACAGCTCAATACACACAATTGTTAAGGGGATGCAGAGAAATCCTTTTGTCTTGTTTACATCAGGGTCCCCCATTTTCAATTCATCAGGACATATATGACATACATGACATACAGATAGACAGTACTGCTACATCTATACATTTATGACATACCAGATTTGCAAATACAGTACTGTTTGTGATACAAAAAGAGTCCAGAAAAGGGAGTATATACATTTGACGTAAAAACTGTACATTGGAGGAGGTTGGGGGGGGGGGGTTGGGGGGGGGGGGGGGGGGGGGGGACACTGTACAACTGTACAAGCAAAACTGTACATTGGAATATTGACAACCATACTAGGTAATTTACTGTACATTGGAGGGGGTTGGGTTAGGACATTTACAGGGGCCAGTTTCGAATAGCAGTCTCCCGTAGGTGTTCTTTGAGAGTGGTTTTGAAAGTGGGTAGTGATTCACATTCCTTTACAGCTTTAGGTAGGGCGTTCCACATTGATGTGGCATAATTGCGAAACGTGTTTAGTCCCTTGTTTGAGCCGAATCTGGGTTTAACATGATTTGTGGAGCTCCCTCTGGTGTTGTGATCGTGGTATTCACTGACCTTTGGGAAATATTTTGACATGTACATGGGTACCTTGGTCGTGTAGTGTATCTTGTAGACCAGGCCCATTGCAAGTTGCTGTACTCTGTCGTCTACTCTAATAAATCTGAATACTATTTACATATTTTATTGTTTTGACCTTACTGTACGTGAATGAATGAGTGAAAACTTTATTTAACAGATTACAGAATGGGTACAATACAGTACGGCTCAATACACACAATTGTTAAGGGGATGCAGACCAGAGAAAGGTGTTTGTCTTGTTTACATCAGGGTCCCCCATTTTCAATTCATAGTGAATATAAGTGATCCCTATACAGCATGCACTTGAGCTGCTACACATGGATGTTGTACACAGTGTATGTACATTGTGTATGTATACAGTATGGCCCAGGTTTGTATGTCTCTAGCTTCAGAGGAACCTCCATAGAATGCTGTGTTCTGAAAAGATCCAGTTCACCCAGATCCACTTCAGTTGGCCCGTCGAAAGCACGGTGTGACCCAGCGTCCGATCCGTCCCGACCCGCTCATTCACAAAACAATGATTCAGCGGCCCCATCCGATCACAGTTTATTGATCCCCGTCTGTGAAGTTCTGTCTTGGATTACATAATAATTGATCCCTTCTGGCAGGGGATACATGAGTCGGAAGGAAAGGATATTGTGCGTTTATGCTAGGGATGCACCGATCCGACTTTTTCAGTCCCGATACCGATACTTGGGTTTGGGTATCGGCCAATACCTATACCGATCCGATACCCATTGTCCAAATATTTTGTCCAAAAAGTAATTTTTTTAAATTTAATCCATGTTTTGTTTTTTTATATTAAAATATATTTTGTTTTTAAGAATTGTAAAGGATCACAAGTGTGTTTTTGATTAGTTGTAAACAAAGACAGAAAATAAACTTCATTCATTCAATTCTTTTGTGCAAGGCTTTCCTAACTTAAACTAAATGTAACACATTAACACATAGATATAAATGTACTGAATGGTTATTTCTTATTTTATTTCTTATTAAAAAATAATAATAAAAAAATATATATATCCGATATATATTTTTTTTTACCGATACCCGATCCAGCAATTTTACTGATATCGGCGGCCGATACCGATACCAATATCGTATCGGTGCATCCCTAGTTTATGCACACAATAATGTTTTGGTTTAGCATTGAGTTGCTTATTATTTACTCAAAACACATACACACATACATATCATACACACACACACACACACGATTCAGAGTGCTCTCTAATTGCCATTACCTCTAGCATGCTGCTGTGAAGGAAGGGTTCGCTGCATTTACAACACAAGACAGAATTAGAGCAACACAACGTGCGGCACAATAATAGTGCCATCTCCATTATCCTGTTTTCATGGCTCGTGGGAAGATCGTAGTTAAATAGAAATTCGATTAATCGCCCTCACAGCCCTAACAAACACAAACACACAAAAGCATGCAATTGGTCCACTAATGGATACATCTTGATACTAAGAGGTTGGCAGTCGACTACGGCTCCATTCGATCGATTAGTCGACTATTCGACTAATAGGGGTCAGCCCTAAAACACACACACACACACGCACACAGGGAACTAAATTTACTTTTTGACTTACCAGCCATTTGGCTGGTAGATTTTAAAAACTACCAGCCGATTTTTTGTACCAGCCAAAAATTATAAATAGCTTTTTAGTATATCACCATGTGTTATTAATTATTACTATATAATACTCTCATATGCTATTTTCAATTAATATCATAAACAACATAAGGAATATTAGCATATTTTTTTGTGGACTGAAGGAATGAGTCAGCGTTAATAGTTTTAAATGCAAATAATTTATTGAAACATAGAAGTGGGGTCGGGACACATCATATATGTTATGATGGATTGAAAATGGGGGACCCTGATGTAAACAAGACTAAAGTCTTTCTCTGGTCTGCATCCCCTTAACAGTTGTATGTATTGAGCTGTACTGTACTGTACCCATTCTGCAATCTGTTAATAAACTTTTCAATCAATCAATCAATCATCACACACTGTTTCAACTCACCACCCCTGCATCATATTGTAGTCTAGTCTGTCTTCAAACTTCCACTCGAAACTTTTTTATATTAAATATCAACATTATCTGTCCATCCTCAGTATCCTCAGTTTACTATATATACTCCTTTCCTGAGTCCTGACTAGTGCCTTCATCGTCTTTCCAAACGCACGCACGCACACACACAGGAAAGGGAGAGTGCCCCCCCCCCCATTTCCCTTTCCTCAGTCCACACTGTCTGCTGTACACTATGGCTCTGCCTCTGATCAGGATTAGCTTGTTAGCTTACGTAACGTTCATTTTGGGCGATGTGGGCATAAGGAATGGCGACGGTGCAAAGCATGTTAGATGCATTTGACCCGTTGTGAGAGAGAAAAAAACACCACAGACTTATTCGGGTCGTGTAGGCGCACTGCTGTGTAGCCCTGCTCCTCTTGCTTTAATGTCTGTAGCAGACAGCACGGACTGGGTGGATATGACTCGCGGAGTTGCCACAGGTTTTTTCAAATAAGAGTATCATATGACCGAAGTTGTTAGCTGCCGGAGCATAGATTATGACTGGAGCTGCGCTTGCGGAA